>NW_027361683.1:11850000-12247500 GCF_039654945.1 Dendrobates tinctorius
GCAGGGATCAGAGTGGAAGCATACAAGCACACAAACAGTTAGTTTGACGCCAATCTCAGACCGGCGGAAACAGGCACTTGATACTGCCAGTGTCCAAAGACTCAGCTTTTTGAGCCACCAGTGCATTACAGAAACCACAGCAAAAAAGAGAAATCTACTGGAGAATATAGAGGTGCTTGAGGAGAAGCCCTGTGATGGAGTCAGCTTTTGCTGAGTCGTTTTCAAGAGTGGACCTTCTGGGTCGTGGCACCCACCCACTGAGGGCGAGCTGACCTTGTGAGGAACCACCCCCTATACAGGGAGTGTCAGGGGCAAGACCAAGAGGGTGAACCACCATGACTGCTGGAACCAGACGGCCGGCTCAGGTAGACACAATGTGTGAGTGTCTGACACAAGGGACATGCAGGAAACAAGACAAGACACGGCGTGGTTTCAAGGTATCTTCATTAAGGCAAACTCAAGGTAACATCAGGTGCAAGACATGATAACAGAGAAAACACAACAAGGTGCGTGCGTGGCACGCCAAGGTCCATGGCATGGTACGTGCCAGGTGGCATGCCTGTTTACAGGCAAGGGCTCAATAGCATCGGACTCCGGACAGCTGGCAACGATTGACAGGATCAGGGCATCAGTCTGCGGACATCAGCTCTGGAGATCAGGCCGCAGTCGTCAGGCTTACGATCTCTGGCAGCAATCGGCAGGTTCAGGGCATCTGGCAGGCAAACCAGGGTTCAGGCAAGGAGGCACGACAGAGCTCCAGACATGGTGCGTGTTAGGGAACACGCCAAGATCCAAGGCAAAGTTCAAGGCAGGGGGCATGCTAGGGGCACACCAGGGTCCAAGGCAAGGTGCCAGGCAGGGTGCATGCTAGGAACATGCCAGGGTCCAAGGCTAGGTGCAAGGCAGTGTTCAACACACTAGGCAAGGTGCGTGTTTAGGGGCAAGCCAGGGTTCAAGGTCCAAGGTCCTGGGTGTGCTAGAGAAGCCACCAGGATTCAAGATTCAAGGTCCTGCGTGTGCTAGAGCCACGCCAGGGGCACGGTACAAAGAATGGTCCTGGCCGTGATAGGAGGCACGCCAGGGTATATGGTTAACAGCAGGTCTCACACGTGCTAGGGAACACATCGGGCTTTGAGGTTCAGGACATGGTCCTGCACGTGCAGAGGGGCATGCCAGGGTACAAGCTAGGGTAAGGGCCTGCACATGCTAGGAGGCACGCCAGGGTTCAGGCTAGGGCCTTTGCGTGCAAGAGGGCACGACAGGGTACAGGCTAAGGCCTGTGCGTGCTAGAGGGCACGACAGGGTACATTGCAGGACCTGAGTATGCTTTAGAGAAGCACGGGGAGGTATGCCAAGGAGCAGGCAAGGGCCTGTGCATGCTAAGAGGGCACGCAATGCATAGTGCAGAGACGGCGTGGGTGCAAGGAAGCACTGAGCATGGCTGGGGCACTGGCTAGCTGGTTAGACTGAGGCTCAGACTGGCAGGCAAGACCAAGGCGAGCACGGCTGAAGCACAACAGGCAGACACAGCTAAGTCACTGGCCGAAGAGCACAGCTGAGGCACAAACAGGCGGGCACGGCTAAGGTGGGCACGGCTGAGGCACAGACAAGCGGGCGAGGGAAGACCAGGCGCGTGCAAAGGGCACACGAAGAAACAAGGCAAGGCAAGAAACAAGGCAAGACAAGGCTAGGCAAGGTACAGAACAAGGAGCCGAACATGGGCAGAAGCACATAGCCAGGTCAGAGAGAGTATAGGGCTAGCAGCGGAACGTAGGCCAAAGCCCAGAGCCGGGTCAAGGCAGAACTTTGAGACTAGCCAGGAAATGTGTTAGAGAGCACCATAGGACAGAGTCTAACAGCGGAGCGTAGGCCGAAGCCCAGAGCCGGGTCAAGACAGAACCTTGAGACTAGACATGAAATATACTAGCGAGCACCGGAAAACAGAGTAATGAAAACCGGGCAAAGACAGGGAACGAGAGAAGTACTACAAAGTTAAGAATGGCAAAGGCAAGACATGATGAAACAGGCAAAGGCAGAGACTTAGGAAATACTACAAGGCACAGAATAGCAAAGACAAGACATGGCACAAAAGACAACACAAGACATGGCACGAGACATGGCATGAGACAAGAGGCAGAATACAAGCATAGAGCGTGTGCAGAGAGGCACAACAGGGCAACGTGCAGGGGCACAGAATACAGAGAGTGGCCCAGCAGGACCATGCAGCCTAGCAGGGAAGCAACACGATACTCAGGCCCCGAGCATAGGAAGGGGCGGTCTGATATAGGGCATTAGCACCTGAATTTCCACGTCAGGACCAGGAGAGGACTTCCGGTTCAGATCCTCCAGGATCATAAAGAGGAGAGCTGGATCAGACTGTGCTGGACCATAGAGAGGGTCACATGGTCAGGTCCTCCAGGACCACAGAGAGGATTGCTGGATCAGATTCTGCTGGACCATAGAGAGGGTCACATGGTCAGGGCCAGAGCAGAGACGGGCGTGCACACAGCAACGGCATGCAGCCATGAGGTGCAGCCTGCTCCAGGAGTGACGCAGCAAAACAGTCATGAGGTGCACTTGCATACTGCTCCAGGGATCATGCAGCATAATATTCATGAGGTGTGTGTGCACACTGCTCCAGGGGTCATGCAGCATAACGGACATGACGGATATAACAGTGAGGTGCGCATGCACACTGCTCAAGGGGTCATGCGGCATATCAGACATTGTGGGCATGACAAGCCCCTTTGTGCACATCTGAACATCAATAATTGTGTTCTATCTAGGGGGTTTAGAGTCATTTTATTACATTTATGAGCTGCTGTGCTGCACCACCAGTAGGCCACTCCTGACATTCATTAGTTTCAGAGTTCCAGGTAAACGCTCAGTGACTACAATAAGCAAAATTTTTCAGTAAAAGTTAATCTGGCAAGTTTCGTGTTGGTTCTGTCCATGTCCATGGCTTCACTCTATGCTGGGGAGTCCACTCCAATACATGGTCTACAACAGCTGAGCTATAGGTCACTACTGTTGGTTAGAGCAGGGACCATAACCTAATCACTACGAATACCATGGTAATAAAAGAGTAAAACACTGACCTAAAATAAGACCGAAATTGCTGTCTCTTACAGAGAAATACACTCTTTAGTGACCTGCATTTTTATAACATGGCAGCCTGCCTGTCCTGCAGTCTCCTATTATGGATCTACAGTAACAGGAGACAATGATTGGGACTGGCTGGTCTGTAAAATTAGGCAGCCCTATAGCTTGACACAGTGAATGCAGCCATGATCTACGGTATATCAATATGCTAAAATAAAGGTCTAAGATAACGAGGAAGATATTTGTCTTTAGTGTGAGTTCTAAAAGCTCCTGGATGAAGCATTTCTATGCAAAATGAGCATTGGGTGCAGTGGGCACTTGATCTTTGATCTCTCCTTGAATGACTTTGCCATAAATATACAGGTATTATACTTTCATTTGATGCGTATTGTCTGCTATACATGTAATCTCCTATAGATGGCTTACTTGGATTAGTTTATTAACTGCTCTGGCCATACATTCTACTTTTGAGATCCACCTCAGCACATATTTATGAATTGTGTATGTATAGCAATGAATATATTGTTTTATCAAATTATATACGTAGGTTCTATTTATTAATTAGTCTGTATACCAACTTTGGTCTTTTTTATCTATTTATAAACATTTAGACTCAATGTCCCCTTTTCTAGAGTTGAGCGAAACGGGTCGAACAATATCAAAAGTCGCCGACTTTTGGCAAAGTCGGGTTTCATGAAACGAAACCCGACCCTAGGATAAGGTCGGCCACGAGGTCGGTGACTTACATGCCAAAGTCGCGTTTCAAAAGTTTGTTTTGCGCTCTTTTTCAGCCAATCAGGATCCACGGACACTGTGGGCAACGTGATGACATAGGCAAGGGTCACCACCATCTTTCAGAAGGGCATGCAAGTGATTGGCTTGCTTGGTGGGCATCACAGGGGGTATAAAAGGGCGTGCACGCCGAGCGCCATCTTACTTCTGTATAGGGAGAGGTTGCTGATTCTGTAGGGAGAGCGTTAGGCAGGGAAGAAGACAAAAAAACTGCTTCTGCTGCTAGCGATTTGGCCTGCACAACACAACAGTCACTGTGTGTGCAGTGCAAGGGGAGGCTATATAGTGGTGTATCAGTGGTGTTGGTTGTTGGGCTGCCCTCTAAGGCTTCCTGACATTCCTGCATTGCTGTTTACCCACTGCTCCGCAAACTGCTTTTTTAAAAGCAATCCAATCTCCCTTATCCTCTAGTCACTTTTGTCACAGCTGTGCCATCGAGCCTGTGACATAGCGCTCAGATATCAGTGGGCCTCACACAATCCAAAAGTGTCCAGTGTCCAAAAGTGTGTGCAGAGATTCAAAATCTCCCTTATCCTCTAGTCACTTTGGTCACAGCTGTGCCATCGAGCCTGTCACATAGCGCTCAGATATTCATTGGGCCTCACACAATCCAAAAGTGTCCAGTGTCCAAAAGTGTGTGCAGAGATTCAAAATCTCCCTTATCCTCTAGTCACTTTGGTCACAGCTGTGCCATCGAGCCTGTCACATAGCGCTCAGATATCAGTGGGCCTCACACAATCCAAAAGTGTCCAGTGTCCAAAAGTGTGTGCAGAGATTCAAAATCTCCCTTATCCTCTAGACACTTTGGTCACAGCTGTGCCATCGAGCCTGTCACATAGCGCTCAGATATTCATTGGGCCTCACACAATCCAAAAGTGTCCAGTGTCCAAAAGTGTGTGCAGAGATTCAAAATCTCCCTTATCCTCTAGTCACTTTGGTCACAGCTGTGCCATCGAGCCTGTGACATAGCGCTCAGATATTCATTGGGCCTCACACAATCCAAAAGTGTCCAGTGTCCAAAAGTGTGTGCAGAGATTCAAAATCTCCCTTATCCTCTAGTCACTTTGGTCACAGCTGTGCCATCGAGCCTGTCACATAGCGCTCAGATATTCATTGGGCCTCACACAATCCAAAAGTGTCCAGTGTCCAAAAGTGTGTGCAGAGATTCAAAATCTCCCTTATCCTCTAGTCACTTTGGTCACAGCTGTGCCATCGAGCCTGTCACATAGCGCTCAGATATTCATTGGGCCTCACACAATCCAAAAGTGTCCAGTGTCCAAAAGTGTGTGCAGAGATTCAAAATGTCCCTTATCCTCTAGTCACTTTGGTCACAGCTGTGCCATCGAGCCTGTCACATAGCGCTCAGATATTCATTGGGCCTCACACAATCCAAAAGTGTCCAGTGTCCAAAAGTGTGTGCAGAGATTCAAAATCTCCCTTATCCTGTAGTCACTTTGGTCACAGCTGTGCCATCGAGCCTGTCACATAGCGCTCAGATATCAGTGGGCCTCACACAATCCAAAAGTGTCCAGTGTCCAAAAGTGTGTGCAGAGATTCAAAATCTCCCTTATCCTCTAGACACTTTGGTCACAGCTGTGCCATCGAGCCTGTCACATAGCGCTCAGATATTCATTGGGCCTCACACAATCCAAAAGTGTCCAGTGTCCAAAAGTGTGTGCAGAGATTCAAAATCTCCCTTATCCTCTAGTCACTTTGGTCACAGCTGTGCCATCGAGCCTGTGACATAGCGCTCAGATATTCATTGGGCCTCACACAATCCAAAAGTGTCCAGTGTCCAAAAGTGTGTGCAGAGATTCAAAATCTCCCTTATTCTCTAGTCACTTTGGTCACAGCTGTGCCATCGAGCCTGTCACATAGCGCTCAGATATCAGTGGGCCTCACACAATCCAAAAGTGTCCAGTGTCCAAAAGTGTGTGCAGAGATTCAAAATCTCCCTTATCCTCTAGTCACTTTGGTCACAGCTGTGCCATCGAACCTGTCACATAGCGCTCAGATATCAGTGGGCCTCACACAATCCAAAAGTGTCCAGTGTCCAAAAGTGTGTGCAGAGATTCAAAATCTCCCTTATCCTCTAGTCACTTTGGTCACAGCTGTGCCATCGAGCCTGTCACATAGCGCTCAGATATTCATTGGGCCTCACACAATCCAAAAGTGTCCAGTGTCCAAAAGTGTGTGCAGAGATTCAAAATCTCCCTTATCCTCTAGTCACTTTGGTCACAGCTGTGCCATCGAGCCTGTCACATAGCGCTCAGATATTCATTGGGCCTCACACCATCCAAAAGTGTCCAGTGTCCAAAAGTGTGTGCAGAGATTCAAAATCTCCCTTATCCTCTAGTCACTTTGGTCACAGCTGTGCCATCGAGCCTGTGACATAGCGCTCAGATATCAGTGGGCCTCACACAATCCAAAAGTGTCCAGTGTCCAAAAGTGTGTGCAGAGATTCAAAATCTCCCTTATCCTCTAGTCACTTTGGTCACAGCTGTGCCATCGAGCCTGTCACATAGCGCTCAGATATCAGTGGGCCTCACACAATCCAAAAGTGTCCAGTGTCCAAAAGTGTGTGCAGAGATTCAAAATCTCCCTTATCCTCTAGTCACTATGGTCACAGCTGTGCCATCGAGCCTGTGACATAGCGCTCAGATATCAGTGGGCCTCACACAATCCAAAAGTGTCCAGTGTCCAAAAGTGTGTGCAGAGATTCAAAATCTCCCTTATACTCTAGTCACTTTGGTCACAGCTGTGCCATCGAGCCTGTCACATAGCGCTCAGATATTCATTGGGCCTCACACAATCCAAAAGTGTCAAGTGTCCAAAAGTGTGTGCAGAGATTCAAAATCTCCCTTATCCTCTAGTCACTTTGGTCACAGCTGTGCCATAGAGCCTGTCACATAGCGCTTAGATATTCATTGGGCCTCACACAATCCAAAAGTGTCCAGTGTCCAAAAGTGTGTGCAGAGATTCAAAATCTCCCTTATCCTCTAGTCACTTTGGTCACAGCTGTGCCATCGAGCCTGTGACATAGCGCTCAGATATTCATTGGGCCTCACACAATCCAAAAGTGTCCAGTGTCCAAAAGTGTGTGCAGAGATTCAAAATCTCCCTTATCCTCTAGTCACTTTGGTCACAGCTGTGCCATCGAGCTTGTGACATAGCGCTCAGATATCAGTGGGCCTCACACAATCCAAAAGTGTCCAGTGTCCAAAAGTGTGTGCAGAGATTCAAAATCTCCCTTATCCTCTAGTCACTTTGGTCACAGCTGTGCCATCGAGCCTGTCACATAGCGCTCAGATATCAGTGGGCCTCACACAATCCAAAAGTGTCCAGTGTCCAAAAGTGTGTGCAGAGATTCAAAATCTCCCTTATCCTCTAGTCACTTTGGTCACAGCTGTGCCATCGAGCCTGTGACATAGCGCTCAGATATTCATTGGGCCTCACACAATCCAAAAGTGTCCAGTGTCCAAAAGTGTGTGCAGAGATTCAAAATCTCCCTTATCCTCTAGTCACTTTGGTCACAGCTGTGCCATCGAGCCTGTCACATAGCGCTCAGATATTCATTGGGCCTCACACAATCCAAAAGTGTCCAGTGTCCAAAAGTGTGTGCAGAGATTCAAAATCTCCCTTATCCTCTAGTCACTTTGGTCACAGCTGTGCCATCGAGCCTGTGACATAGCGCTCAGATATCAGTGGGCCTCACACAATCCAAAAGTGTCCAGTGTCCAAAAGTATGTGCAGAGATTCAAAATCTCCCTTATCCTCTAGTCACTTAGGTCACAGCTGTGCCATCGAGCCTGTCACATAGCGCTCACATATCAGTGGGCCTCACACAATCCAAAAGTGTCCAGTGTCCAAAAGTGTGTGCAGAGATTCAAAATCTCCCTTATCCTCTAGTCACTTTGGTCACAGCTGTGCCATCGAGCCTGTCACATAGCGCTGAGATATTCATTGGGCCTCACACAATCCAAAAGTGTCCAGTGTCCAAAAGTGTGTGCAGAGATTCAAAATCTCCCTTATCCTCTAGTCACTTTGGTCACAGCTGTGCCATCGAGCCTGTGACATAGCGCTCAGATATCAGTGGGCCTCACACAATCCAAAAGTGTCCAGTGTCCAAAAGTGTGTGCAGAGATTCAAAATCTCCCTTATCCTCTAGTCACTTTGGTCACAGCTGTGCCATCGAGCCTGTGACATAGCGCTCAGATATCAGTGGGCCTCACACAATCCAAAAGTGTCCAGTGTCCAAAAGTGTGTGCAGAGATTCAAAATCTCCCTTATCCTGTAGTCACTTTGGTCACAGCTGTGCCATCGAGCCTGTCACATAGCGCTCACATATCAGTGGGCCTCACACAATCCAAAAGTGTCCAGTGTCCAAAAGTGTGTGCAGAGATTCAAAATCTCCCTTATCCTCTAGTCACTTTGGTCACAGCTGTGGCATCGAGCCTGTCACATAGCGCTCAGATATCAGTGGGCCTCACACAATCCAAAAGTGTCCAGTGTCCAAAAGTGTGTGCAGAGATTCAAAATCTCCCTTATCCTCTAGTCACTTTGGTCACAGCTGTGCCATCGAGCCTGTCACATAGCGCTTAGATATTCATTGGGCCTCACACAATCCAAAAGTGTCAAGTGTCCAAAAGTGTGTGCAGAGATTCAAAATCTCCCTTATCCTCTAGTCACTTTGGTCACAGCTGTGCCATAGAGCCTGTGACATAGCGCTCAGATATTCATTGGGCCTCACACAATCCAAAAGTGTCCAGTGTCCAAAAGTGTGTGCAGAGATTCAAAATCTCCCTTATCCTATAGTCACTTTGGTCACAGCTGTGCCATCGAGCCTGTCACATAGCGCTCAGATATTCATTGGGCCTCACACAATCCAAAAGTGTCCAGTGTCCAAAAGTGTGTGCAGAGATTCAAAATCTCCCTTATCCTCTAGTCACTTTGGTCACAGCTGTGCCATCGAGCCTGTGACATAGCGCTCAGATATCAGTGGGCTTCACACAATCCAAAAGTGTCCAGTGTCCAAAAGTGTGTGCAGAGATTCAAAATCTCCCTTATCCTGTAGTCACTTTGGTCACAGCTGTGCCATCGAGCCTGTCACATAGCGCTCAGATATCAGTGGGCCTCACACAATCCAAAAGTGTCCAGTGTCCAAAAGTGTGTGCAGAGATTCAAAATCTCCCTTATCCTCTAGTCACTTTGGTCACAGCTGTGCCATCGAGTCTGTCACATAGCGCTCAGATATTCATTGGGCCTCACACAATCCAAAAGTGTCCAGTGTCCAAAAGTGTGTGCAGAGATTCAAAATCTCCCTTATCCTCTAGTCACTTTGGTCACAGCTGTGCCATCGAGCCTGTCACATAGAGCTCAGATATTCATTTGGGCCTCACACAATCCAAAAGTGTCCAGTGTCCAAAAGTGTGTGCAGAGATTCAAAATCTCCCTTATCCTCTAGTCACTTTGGTCACAGCTGTGCCATTGAGCCTGTCACATAGCGCTCAGATATCAGTGGGCCTCACACAATCCAAAAGTGTCCAGTGTCCAAAAGTGTGTGCAGAGATTCAAAATCTCCTTTATCCTCTAGTCACTTTGGTCACAGCTGTGCCATCGAGCCTGTCACATAGCGCTCAGATATTCATTGGGCCTCACACAATCCAAAAGTGTCCAGTGTCCAAAAGTGTGTGCAGAGATTCAAAATCTCCCTTATCCTCTAGTCACTTTGGTCACAGCTGTGCCATCGAGCCTGTGACATAGCGCTCAGATATCAGTGGGCCTCACACAATCCAAAAGTGTCCAGTGTCCAAAAGTGTGTGCAGAGATTCAAAATCTCCCTTATCCTCTAGTCACTTTGGTCACAGCTGTGCCATCGAGCCTGTGACATAGCGCTCAGATATCAGTGGGCCTCACACAATCCAAAAGTGTCCAGTGTCCAAAAGTGTGTGCAGAGATTCAAAATCTCCCTTATCCTGTAGTCACTTTGGTCACAGCTGTGCCATCGAGCCTGTCACATAGCGCTCACATATCAGTGGGCCTCACACAATCCAAAAGTGTCCAGTGTCCAAAAGTGTGTGCAGAGATTCAAAATCTCCCTTATCCTCTAGTCACTTTGGTCACAGCTGTGGCATCGAGCCTGTCACATAGCGCTCAGATATCAGTGGGCCTCACACAATCCAAAAGTGTCCAGTGTCCAAAAGTGTGTGCAGAGATTCAAAATCTCCCTTATCCTCTAGTCACTTTGGTCACAGCTGTGCCATCGAGCCTGTCACATAGCGCTTAGATATTCATTGGGCCTCACACAATCCAAAAGTGTCAAGTGTCCAAAAGTGTGTGCAGAGATTCAAAATCTCCCTTATCCTCTAGTCACTTTGGTCACAGCTGTGCCATAGAGCCTGTGACATAGCGCTCAGATATTCATTGGGCCTCACACAATCCAAAAGTGTCCAGTGTCCAAAAGTGTGTGCAGAGATTCAAAATCTCCCTTATCCTATAGTCACTTTGGTCACAGCTGTGCCATCGAGCCTGTCACATAGCGCTCAGATATTCATTGGGCCTCACACAATCCAAAAGTGTCCAGTGTCCAAAAGTGTGTGCAGAGATTCAAAATCTCCCTTATCCTCTAGTCACTTTGGTCACAGCTGTGCCATCGAGCCTGTGACATAGCGCTCAGATATCAGTGGGCTTCACACAATCCAAAAGTGTCCAGTGTCCAAAAGTGTGTGCAGAGATTCAAAATCTCCCTTATCCTGTAGTCACTTTGGTCACAGCTGTGCCATCGAGCCTGTCACATAGCGCTCAGATATCAGTGGGCCTCACACAATCCAAAAGTGTCCAGTGTCCAAAAGTGTGTGCAGAGATTCAAAATCTCCCTTATCCTCTAGTCACTTTGGTCACAGCTGTGCCATCGAGTCTGTCACATAGCGCTCAGATATTCATTGGGCCTCACACAATCCAAAAGTGTCCAGTGTCCAAAAGTGTGTGCAGAGATTCAAAATCTCCCTTATCCTCTAGTCACTTTGGTCACAGCTGTGCCATCGAGCCTGTCACATAGAGCTCAGATATTCATTTGGGCCTCACACAATCCAAAAGTGTCCAGTGTCCAAAAGTGTGTGCAGAGATTCAAAATCTCCCTTATCCTCTAGTCACTTTGGTCACAGCTGTGCCATTGAGCCTGTCACATAGCGCTCAGATATCAGTGGGCCTCACACAATCCAAAAGTGTCCAGTGTCCAAAAGTGTGTGCAGAGATTCAAAATCTCCTTTATCCTCTAGTCACTTTGGTCACAGCTGTGCCATCGAGCCTGTCACATAGCGCTCAGATATTCATTGGGCCTCACACAATCCAAAAGTGTCCAGTGTCCAAAAGTGTGTGCAGAGATTCAAAATCTCCCTTATCCTCTAGTCACTTTGGTCACAGCTGTGCCATCGTGCCTGTGACATAGCGCTCAGATATCAGTGGGCCTCACACAATCCAAAAGTGTCCAGTGTCCAAAAGTGTGTGCAGAGATTCAAAATCTCCCTTATCCTCTAGTCACTTTGGTCACAGCTGTGCCATCGAGCCTGTCACATAGCGCTCAGATATCAGTGGGCCTCACACAATCCAAAAGTATCCAGTGTCCAAAAGTGTGTGCAGAGATTCAAAATCTCCCTTATCCTCTAGTCACTTTGGTCACAGATGTGCCATCGAGCCTGTCACTTTGCGCTCAGATATTCATTGGGCTTCACACAATCCAAAAGTGTCCAGTGTCCACAAGTGTGTGCAGAGATTCAAAATCTCCCTTATCCTCTAGTCACTTTGGTCACAGCTGTGCAATCGAGCTTGTGACATAGCGCTCAGATATCAGTGGGCCTCACACAATCCAAAAGTGTCCAGTGTCCAAAAGTGTGTGCAGAGATTCAAAATCTCCCTTATCCTCTAGTCACTTTGGTCACAGCTGTGCCATCGAGCCTGTCACATAGCGCTCAGATATCAGTGGGCCTCACACAATCCAAAAGTGTCCAGTGTCCACAAGTGTCTGCAGAAATTCAAAATCTCCCCTGTCCTATAGACACCTTGTACCTTGTTTTACATTACTATATAGTTTGTTGGATTTTGTCTACATTTCTACCAAAAATGAGGAAGGCTGGTGGAAGAGGCCGTGGAATTGGGCGGGGGTTGGCAGCTGGTAATGATGGTGTTGGTGGTGGATCTGATGGTAGTGGCAAGAGCAAAATAGGACCGAATGCAGGAGGTGTTGAGCCTGCGTCATCGTCTGGCTACATAAGGCCTCGAACGCTTAGTTTTCTAGGAGTTGGCAAACCGCTTTTAAAGCCAGAGCATCAGGAAAAAGTTTTGTCTTACATTGCTGACTCAGCCTCCAGCTCTATCGCCTCCTCTTCTTCAGTTGTAAAAAGTAAAAGCACTGAGTCGTCATTGGAGGCTCATGTTCATGAACCACACCTTTCCTTGTGTCCTTCACCCCAACCAAGATTGAAGGATGACGCAGGCCATACTACTGATTACTCCATGGAGCTGTTTTCACATACCATGCCTGGATTATCAAGTCAAATGGTGAATTACCCAGGCCAAGATGAATCTGACATGGAGTGCACTGATGCACAGCCGCTGATGGATGATTCTGCTGGTACATTCACTCAGAGCACTACATTGTCCTCGCAGTGTACAGAGCCAGATTCTGACCCTGATGAGACTCAGGTGCCCCTTCCCGCACACTATACCACCATACAAGGTGACACAGAGGAAGGTGCACATGACATAGAAGAGGAGGTGATGGATGACCCAGTTGTTGACCCAGATTGGCATCCATTGGGGGAAGAGGGTGCTGCTTCCAATAGCTCAGATGAGGAGCATCCACAGCAGACATCGACATCGCAACAGCTGTTATCTGGCAGGCCCGGAGCACTCCAAAGACAGGTTCCAAACATCAAAAGAGTTGCTGGACAGCTTGTCCAGAGGGTCAAAAGATCACAGCGTGCTAGGCCGCAAAATGTCTGCCAAAGTAGGAAGAGTGCAGTGTGGCACTTTTTTGAACAAAATCCTCATGATCAGGCCAAGGTTATCTGTAAGAAGTGCGCAAAGACCTTTAGCCGAGGGAAAAATCTGAAAAATTTGAATACCAGTTGCATGCTTAGACATTTAACCAGCATGCACTTGCAAGCGTGAACACAACACCAAACCTCAAGTGCCACATGTGCAACTGATCACAACGAAGGTAGTCAGCAACGCTACATTGTTTCCCCCACTGTAAGCCCACCGGTTAGCACAGCAGCAAATGTTGAGGTGTCGTTGCAAGGCCACTGCAGTCAGGGAATCCCACTGTTATATCAACGAAAGACTGATTCTAGGCCATCAGAAAGAACACCAACTCCATCACCATCATCAACCCTCTCTCAGTCCGCCCTGTCCACCGCTACTTCCACCATATGCAGCTCTCAAGTCCAGCTCACCCTCCCAGACACTATGAGTAGGTCAAGAAAGTACTCAGTCTCTCATCCGCGTACACTGGGTTTGAACGCCCACATTGCCAAACTAATCTTGTTTGACATGATGCCCTTTCGGTTGGTGGAAAGCACAGCTTTCCGCAAACTCATGGCCTATGCAGTACCACGCTATGACCTACCCAGTCGCCACTTCTTCTCTCGCAAAGCCATCCCAGCCCTCCACCATCATGTGAAAGACCGCATTGTCCATGCACTCAAGCAGTCAGTGAGCGGAAAGGTGCACCTCACAACTGATGCATGGTCCAGTCGGCATGGCCAGGGCCGTTACGTGTCCATCACTGCGCACTGGGTTAATGTGGTGGATGCAGGGTCCACAGGGGACAGCGGTGGTGGGACAGTGCTGCCTAGCCCACGGTATAGGAAACAGTTGGCTGTAGGCGTTCGACCCTCCTCCTCCTCCAGAAGCGAAAGCTCGTCCACAGAGCGCAGTCGTACGAGCACTCCATCTGCAGCTGCCACTGTTGCACACGATGTGTCCCCCTATCGAGCAGCTAGTGGAAAGCGTCAGCAGGCTGTGTTGCAGATGATGTGTTTGGGCAACAGACACACCGCCGAGGTGCTGGCCGAGTACTTGAAGCGACAAACTGAGTCATGGCTGGGCAGTGTACATCTTGAGGCAGGCAAGGTAGTTAGTGATAACGGCCATAATTTTGTGGCAGCCATAGCCCTTTCAAAACTCAGCCACATACCTTGCTTGGCTCACACCTTGAACCTGGTGGTGCAGTGCTTCCTCAAAAATTATCCGGAGTTAACAGCCCTGCTCCAGAAGGTGCGAAGACTGTGCGCGCACATCCGCCGGTCGCCTGTACACTCCGTTCGTATGCAGAAGCTGCAGCGATTGCTCCACCTTCCCAACCACCGCCTCATTATCGACATTGCAACAAGGTGGAACTCCACCCTGCACATGGTGGAGCGGCTGTGCGAGCAGAGGCAGGCCATAATGCATTTGTGGGAGGATACACGGCCAGGCACTTTGAGAGCAGACATGGAGTTGACAGGTGTGCAGTGGTCGAAGCTGAAAGACCTCTGTAAAGTCCTTCAGTGTTTTGAGGAATGCACACGGCTGGTAAGCGCAGACGACGCCATCCTAAGCATGAGCATCCCACTTATGCGTCTGCTCATGCAAACTTTGACGCACCTTAAGGAGCAGGCGTCTGCAGCCAATGTTGATGAGGAGGAAGAGGAGGAGGGAATCCTTGATGACATTCAGCCATTGTCTGCTCAGGGACCTCTCCTGGACGAGGTGGAGGAAGAAGAGGAGGAGGAGGAGGATGATGGGGATGATTACTTAGGGGAGGAAGATGCATCTCGTGGGGCAAGTGAAAATTTTGGCGTGGCAAGGTCTGGTACAGGGTTTGTGCGTGACTGGAGGGATGTGGATTTGCCAGAAAGTGCTCCTCCACCCAGCACTCGCAGTGCATCATTGACACCGGGAACATTGGCCCACATGTCAGATTATGCCTTGCAGATCCTAAAAAGGGACCCCCGCATTGCCAAAATGATGAACGATGACGACTACTGGTTGGCCAGCATCCTGGATCCACGCTATAAAGGCAAATTACAAAACATCATGCCACAGGAGAACCTTGACCTAATATTGGCTAATAAACAAGCAACTCTGGTAAATCGGTTGCTTGAGGCATTCCCAGCACACAGCAGCGGTGATGCTTCTCACACGAGCCGTATGGGCCGGGGGCAACTTGGCAGAGGTGTTCGTGGTGCACACAGCAGAAGTGGCGTTGGAGACAGGGGTTTCATGACAATGTTGTGGACTGATTTTTCAAATACCGCTCACACAACTGGTAATACTGCATCGATGGAAAGTGACAGGAGACAGCAGTTGTCAACTATGGTTACAAACTACTTTTCCTCCCATATCGATGTTCTCCCACACAGGTCATTCCCCTTTGACTATTGGGCCGCTAAACTGGACACCTGGCCTGAATTGGCCCAATATGCCTTACAGGAGCTCGCTTGCCCAGCTGCAAGTGTGCTATCGGAAAGAGTCTTCAGTGCAGCTGGATCAATCCTGACAGAAAAAAGGACCCGTCTGTCAACCCAAAATGTGGATGATCTAACCTTCATTAAAATGAACCATGCATGGGTTTCCAAGGATTTTGTCCCACCTTCCCCTGATGACACATAGGGTGACAGAAAAATGGCTTGCTTTGGTCCACCTCTTCCTGGGACTTCACCTATTTCGCCTTTTGCATCAGCTGAATGTCCAACATCAACATATGCCACTTTCTAAAACTCCCTAACTGTGCTGCCTCCCCCCCCATGGCCGGGGTCACCACCTAGCGCACGACACCGTGCGAGTGCCGTTGCCCTGGACAGGTGGGTAGGCTGACTCTTGGGCGCGGGCACTGGCACAGGTTCCCTCATAGTGCAATCAAGTGTCTCTGATGGTGGTGGTGCACACCCGCCGTCAGACACACCGCTGTACTATGAGGGGCCCAGTGCCAGTACCGACGCCCACGAGTGGGCCCCCCTTGCTTGGGCAGGTCCCCAGCATTTGCAATCTTTACCTCTCCCTGCTCCTCCGCTGTGTAATCTGGGCCGTCAAATCCATACTGTGCCTGACACCGTCTGAGCCTGCCTCCTGATGTTTAGACATATATTTTGAATGTGTACGCTATCCATACATGTTATCTGGGGATACGGTACCCTTTCTAACCTTTGTGCAATCACGTGCAATCCATACTGGGCCTAACACCGTCTGAGCCTGCCTCCTGAGACATATATTTTGAATGTGTACGCTATCCATACATGTTATCTGGGGATACGGTACCCTTTCTAACATTTGTGCATTCACTTGCAATCCATACTGGGCCTAACACCGTCTGAGCCTGCCTCCTGAGACATATATTTTGAATGTGTACGCTATCCATACATGTTATCCGGGGATACGGTACCCTTTCTCACCTTTGTGCAATCACGTGTAATCCATACTGGGCGTGAGAACGGCTGGCGAGCTGTTAAGCAAGCTACAGCACCTGTGGTTTGCACACGTAAGTTTTTCATTTTTTCAGGAATGACGGTTAGGCCTAATTCCAGAACTGCGGTTGACCTGCACTTACTGGGAAATCATTGTTCGCAGGTAATAATTGTAATCAGTGATCCCCATCACTAACGTTGTTCAGCGGGTTATCTGCACCTGTAAGCGACAAACGCTGGCCTTTTCAGTGTAGCGCACATGCAGCCACGGACATGTAAGGGCATGACACACCAGTTATTGGCCAATCTCATGTGCCAGAGCCTCACGTGTCCCTCTAGTAAGCCGGACTCGGACCGCGGGGCATGACGGAGTCTCGTTCGTTAACGGAATTAAGCTTGCAATGTGTGCATCTGTTCTGTAGCTGGCATGGTTGAGGTTTCCCAGGTGGAGTCGAATTTAACCGTAGGCTCCACTCCTGGTGGTGCCCTTCTGGACATTCCTTTAAGGTTCAGTTTTGCAACCATACTGCCCACGTAAAACAAACACTTTGCCTTCATGAACGCTGTTTGGAGGGTCATGACTCGTGGGAATAACGCCGCCCAATCAGTTAACCTGCTAGAGAGATCCTTCGTTGCTCCCAAGCATGACATCACACTCCCTAGGAAGAAGGTAATGCCACTGTGGCGACCGTACTCCTGGGGGCGACACAAGTGCACTGATGCCCAGCCACTGCTCGATGAATCTGCTGGTACATTGACCCAGACCACTACATTCCCCTCGCACGCTACCCGGCCTGAATCTGACCCTGATGAAACTCAGGTTACCCTTCCCATATACAGTTCCATCTTACACGGTGACAAAGAGGAAGCTGCAGATGAAAGTGCAGGTTCGGCCCACCCGCCATCAGACACACCACCGTACTATCAGGGGCCCTGTGCCAGTGCCGTCGCCAACGAGTGGGCCCCCCCTGCTTGCCCAGGATCACAGCACTTGCAAAGTTGAAATACTGTGCAGTGAGATGGAAGATGGGGACGACGAGGAGTCTAGACTAGTACAGGGATTCCCTAGCGAGGAGACTTATTTGATTGTTTTCAATGTTGGGACAGCAATTTTTGGGGAGCACTATACTCTGGAGAATGATAGATGGGGCCCACCATACACTGGAACATTCCAAAGGTGGACATCAGACACTGGAACAGCATTTACAGGGCCCATTATACACTAGAGCATTAGAAATGGGGCCCATTATGTTTGGAGCATTATTTGGGCCCATAAGACAGTGGAGCTTCATCCATGGGGACCAACATATACTGTAGCATTATGTGGAGCTCATCATATACTGTTTCAAACATTATATGGGACCAATGATTCTGTATGGAGAAATAGATGGGCCTCGTCATGAGATGTAAAAAGTGAGGTATTTTTCATTGTACTATACCGCTATTTCTCTGCCGTATCGGAGCATGATGAGTTGTGGTATGTGTTAAAGGGGCGCTCTTTCGCCCAGGGCACATGAAAACCTGCAGCCAGCCCTCCCCCCACACAACTTTAGCCAAATAACCCTCATTTTTCAGTGCGTAACTTGTATTATGAAGTTAATTAAGGTTGACAAGCTTAAGTAAGAAGAATTGATGCTTTTGGCATTCAAATGGGCACTGTAGGTGTGTTTCCTGTCCTCCTCTCACTGCCGACTTTTATTCCCCATTGACTTACATTGGGTTTCGTGTTTCGGGACGACCCCGACTTTTCCCTATAATCGGACGATCTTGCTCGACCCGACTTTTGGAAAAGTCGGGTTTCACGAAACGAAACGCGACCCTAAAAAACCAAAAGTCACTCAACTCTACCCTTTTCTTATCTGTGTTATCTCATTATTATATTATTTTTGTTCTTTTTTTATATTCTAAATAAATGTGATGTTTCTCATAAATTTTGGCTTGCATTATTTCTAATTTTGGGTTATTGTACTGTTAGTTCTACAGTGACCTGCATCGTTGAGTTCTGATGAAACCTATGAGAAACATTTCTGCAACTGTTGTTCTAAGGGGGAGCATTCCTCCTTGTTAAGACAAGCTGACATAAGGAGACTTAGGGTATATGTCCATGCACATAGGGTATATGTCAATGAACATATACGGAATCACAGCATCCTATTCATAGACTGTCTTATTTATCTTGAGGGTACTGAGTGTCTTTGCAAAATAAATAAACATGCGGCGTTCTAGTGGAGCGCCCAGCCAGGGCAGTGGGGTACTCGATACCGGGCTGCTTCTGAAAGGGGCAGTGTCACAGCGGAGGTGACCCGGTCCGTGGCCCTGCATGTCCAGTAAAAGAGGTATATTTACAAGGGATGAGAAATGAAGAGTTTTTGCAATAAGTGTTTGTGAAACCACCTGTTGTATCTTATCAATAGGGACCAGCGCTGTAGTGCAGATCCTCTGGGGCAGATGGTGTGATGCAGCAATGATGGAATAGCTCTCCACAGGCAGCGTTGTAGTCCCAGGGCAGATGAGAAATATGTTGAAGAATAGATGGGGAAGTAGTAGGTAGCAAGGGATGCAGCAGTGCTGAGAAGGTGATACAGGAAGAATTCAAAGGACACAACAGAGTGTAGTTTCTTTTACCTTTTAGTGTGCTTTGTTGGTACAATCCAGGATTCAGATTACAGATGGTACAGGAGTTGGTCAGCCTGGAAGCAAATTGGGAATCTCTCTATACAGATGCGTTGTGAGGTCTCCTTTTCTAGCTCTATTCTGAAGTACTTGCGGTTCTGAACTCCACACAACTTCCTCTTTCTGTCTGTTACTTAGAACTCCACTCGCATGACAGGTAGCTGTAGCCTCCTTTATGAACTGCCCTTAATGGCGTCTCTGGCTCACACGTTGCTACTGTGTCATCGAATCTCAGTTGGGAAAAAAGCATTTACAGCCTTTGTTCCTCCAGTTTCTGCTGTGGGACCTTTAGCATCCACACAGCCTTGGACTCCGGCGCCCGGTTCTTGGCGCTTCAGCTTGGGGACGAGCTCTGCTATAGCTCCAAATTCCCAGCTCATCTCCCACGTCCTCACTCTTCCCTGTCCATATTCTAACTAACTTCCCATTCCTGACAACAGAGAGCAGCTGCTCTGCAGTTAGGTTCAGAGCTCCCTCTGCTGGCCTGGAGTAGGAACTGCGTTGTGTGCTGGAGCTACCTGATAGAGAGATCCTATCACTGCCTCCAGGCATGTCATTACTCTCCCTAGGAGGGAGGCAAGGCCACTGTGGAGACCGTACTCCTGGCAGCGCCACACTAGAAAGACGTGCTGCATGTCCGGTTATGCAGGTCTGCCACCTGCGTGTTTGCACGCATATTGGAGATGGGATTTCATAAAATCCCCTCCACTATGCTGTAACATCTGGACGCTGCGGATTGGATGCTACGGCTGTACGCAGCGTCCAATCCGCAGCAAATACTGAAGGAATATGCCCCATGGAAACATACCCTTATAGGCAATGCATGCTGCTTTAGTTTTAATTTAAACATGTAAATAGCCTCTTCAAAGTGTTGGATGACTTGAAATCTAAGACCATCTATTGAGTGTTCCAATCCTAAAAGTCAAAATTTAACCAGGGTCGGACTGGGGCTCCAGGATACCGGAGAATCCTCTGGTGGGCCCACCCCCAGCCCCTGCCACCCACAAAGGGGGCCCCCTGCATCTTCAGCCCCTTCATGAAGTGCACAGACAGTGTATAGCATTCCTTACAGTGAATAATGCTGTGCATTCTCAGTCCTTGCTCGTATATCCCAAATCCCCCTACATCACCCCTCTCTCTCTCCCTCCAAGTATCAGGTTAACTTGAGAGTGGGGGGGCATCTCACAGTATAGAAGAGGTCAGACAGAAAGATATGTGCGGCACAAGTTAAGCACCAGGACCAGGTAAGTATACACATATACAGTGGGGCAAAAAAGTATTTAGTCAGTCAGCAATAGTGCAAGTTCCACCACTTAAAAAGATGAGAGGCATCTGTAATTTACATCATAGGTAGACCTCAATTATGGAAGACAAACTGAGAAAAAAAAATCCAGAAAATCACATTGTCTGTTTTTTTTTCATTTTATTTGCATATTATGGTGGAAAATAAGTATTTGGTCAGAAACAAGCAATCAAGATTTCTGGCTCTCACAGACCTGTAACTTCTTCTTTAAGAGTCTCCTCTTTCCTCCACTCATTACCTGTAGTAATGGCACCTGTATAAACTTGTTATCAGTATAAAAAGACACCTGTGCACACCCTCAAACAGTCTGACTCCAAACTCCACTATGGTGAAGACCAAAGAGCTGTCAAAGGACACCAGAAACAAAATTGTAGCCCTGCACCAGGCTGGGAAGACTGATTCTGCAATAGCCAACCAGCTTGGAGTGAAGAAATCAACTGTGGGAGCAATAATTAGAAAATGGAAGACATACAAGACCACTGATAATCTCCCTCGATCTGGTGCTCCACGCAAAATCCCACCCCGTGGGGTCAGAATGATCACAAGAACGGTGAGCAAAAATCCCAGAACCACGCGGGGGGACCTAGTGAATGAACTGCAGAGAGCTGGGACCAATGTAACAAGGCCTACCATAAGTAACACACTACGCCACCATGTACTCAGATCCTGCAGTGCCAGACGTGTCCCACTGCTTAAGCCTGTACATGTCCGGGCCCGTCTGAAGTTTGCTAGAGAGCATTTGGATGATCCAGAGGAGTTTTGGGAGAATGTCCTATGGTCTGATGAAACCAAACTGGAACTGTTTGGTAGAAACACAACTTGTCGTGTTTGGAGGAAAAAGAATACTGAGTTGCATCCATCAAACACCATACCTACTGTAAAGCATGGTGGTGGAAACATCATGCTTTGGGGCTGTTTCTCTGCAAAGGGGCCAGGATGACTGATCCGGGTACATGAAAGAATGAATGGGGCCATGTATCGTGAGATTTTGAGTGCAAACCTCCTTCCATCAGCAAGGGCATTGAAGATGAAACGTGGCTGGGTCTTTCAACATGACAATGATCCAGAGCACACTGCCAGGGCAACGAAGGAGTGGCTTCGTAAGAAGCATTTCAAGGTCCTGGAGTGGCCTAGCCAGTCTCCAGATCTCAACCCTATAGAAAACCTTTGGAGGGAGTTGAAAGTCCGTGTTGCCAAGCGAAAAGCCAAAAACATCACTGCTCTAGAGGAGATCTGCATGGAGGAATGGGCCAACATACCAACAACAGTGTGTGGCAACCTTGTGAAGACTTACAGAAAACGTTTGACCTCTGTCATTGCCAACAAAGGATATATCACAAAGTATTGAGATGAAATTTTGTTTCTGACCAAATACTTATTTTCCACCATAATATGCAAATAAAATGAAAAAAAAACAGACAATGTGATTTTCTGGATTTTTTTTACTCAGTTTGTCTCCCATAGTTGAGGTCTACCTATGATGTAAATTACAGACGCCTCTCATCTTTTTAAGTGGTGGAACTTGCACTATTGCTGACTGACTAAATTCTTTTTTGCCCCACTGTATGTGTGTCTGTGTGTGTACGTGTGCAGTATACACTGTATGTCTGTATATGTATATATAGAATGTGTGTGCATATATACAGTATATAGTATGATTGTGTATATCTGTGGTGCATGTGTGTATATTTATATATACGCATGTACATACAGTATATAGGATATGTGTCTATGTAAAGGTTCACAGTCTACAGGGGATCGGTAAGGATACACTAGGAGAGGGTAGAGTTGGTTGTGCGGCAGTTCAGTAGACTGAAGATCACTGTGGTTTGTAAGCTTGTTGGAAGAGATGGGTCTTCAGGTTCCTTTTGAAGGTTACCATGGTAGGCTAATAAGCACTTTGTTTTGTATTACCTCATTTTGCAACAAACGTGGTATTATTTCTATATATCTGCAAGGTGGGCCCCAAGAATGATTTTTCTCTGGTGGGCCCAAGGTTCTCCATTCTGACGCTGAATTTAGCCCATTAGCAAACCTTGCCACATGACTTATGATAAAAAGCTAAGCAAACACTTAATTTGCAGACATATGTTCCGAGGTGATTGCCCCTAATTATTGTGAAGCAAGAGCTATTATTTGGCCCATTTCAGAGGCCTCTAACCTAGCCTAATCAGACCTCCTGCTTTGCACTGAAGAGGGGTTGGATGGCTTTTGTCCTGCTTGATCAAAAAACATTACCATATGCTATTAACATTTACAACAACAGTGGAGTTCATGTATTAATTAATCGTTTTGTGTTGACACATAATGTATGTATAGGTCCAATTGACTGCAGACTCCTGAATCCTTACAGCATATTCACTATGAAGGACAGTTGGATCAGTTAGTTGAAATAGACTATACAAGTCACCGACGCTGCTTAGCTGTAATATTGTACCTTACAAGTGCTGGGGCACCACTTGAAAATGATATGTCTGTGCCTCAGTATAAAACGGAAGTTATGAAAAACAAGATTTATACTTGCTGCCTACTGTATACACTGTCTTTTTTTTCTAGATGAGTCTAAGAAAGCAGTTAGCATTTGAAACGACTCATGTGTTTCCCTCACACCCCTTATCCCAAACACACATCTATGCTTAGGTGTATGCAGTAGTGCTTGCCATTTTTTAAAAGAAACATTAAAACTTTATGAATTTTATGGACTGGAGATGGATCTTTACCTTGCACCTACGAGGAAATCAGGAAAGTTGACTTTATTTTTATAAAACAGACTGATTCCTTCCTTGCTATTGCTCTACATCAGGAATTCCTATGTCAGCTGAAGGTATTTGGCCTGAGTTGGAAAAATCTGAAGAGAATAACATCAAACACGCACTCACCCAGGTGAACCCATGTCACTGATGCATAGAGATGCAACAGAACACCTTGTCCTGTATGACCCTTACAGTCTCACTCTTACCTTACTAACTCATGCCATTTATAACCACTTCACGACCGATGATGTATATTAACATAATGGGCTGTGTCCCTGCCTTTGATGCAGCTACCAAATACCTCTAACAGTCACAGGTGGATCCAAGATGTCAATCACTAACATTGGCATTCAACACACTCAGACAGGAAGCACATCACTGATCCAGCCTGAGAGTCTGCTAATGCAGGGGTCCCCAACCACCGGTCCGTGGCACAGGACCGGGCCGTTGCTGTTCTGTTTCCGGTCCGCGGAGCCACAGCTCAGAATGCTGGACACAAGGGGAGCTGGCGGCTGTAGCACTGTAGTGACAGCTGCAACGCCGGCTTCCAGAAGACATCGATATTCACTCTCAGTTCCTGCATCCCTGTCGGGAGCGGCAGCTTCATTCAGTGCTGAGCGGTCACGTAGTACCGCTCATTAAGGTCATGAATATGGACGCGACTCCACTCCCATAGGCGTGGCATCCATATTCATGACCTTAATGAGCGGTACTACGTGAGCGTTCTGCACAGGAAGAAGCTGACATGCCAGGATAGAGATGCAGGGAAGTTCTATGACGGTGTGAGGGTAAGTATGATGGGGGAGGATGGGGGAGCCCAGCCATGTATACAAGGGTGGGAGCAGAACCATGCATACAAGGGTGGGAGTGGAGCCATGTATACAAGGGTGGGAGCAGAGCCATGTATAAAAGGGTGGGAGCAGAGCCATGTATACAAGGGTGGGAGCAGAGCCATGCTTACAAGGGTGGGAGCGGAGCCATGTATACAAGGGTGGGAGAGGAGCCATGCATTCAAGGGTGTCGCTGTCTCCCATCACCCCTAGATGGCACTGTCTTGTTGCAGGAAAACAAGCCCAGTGCCCCCACTGATACAGGGAAACAAGCCTGGTGTTCCCACTCATTCAATACCTATGGTGAGTTGAGTCACATTCACATTATAAATGTTATAATTAAATGATAAGTATGCACTACTAAACTACAACCCCATCCAAAGCCCCACCCCCTTATGACCAAAGCCCCACCCCTGCCACACCTCCATCCCTGCACTGCCAGGCCATGGAAGAATGGTCTTGCTTGAAGCAGGTCCCTGGTGCAAAAAAGGTTGGGAACCACTGTTCTAATGGGACCATTAAATAAAGTAAAAAAAATAAAAAAAAGAAGTTTTATAAATATAAAAAACAAAAGTTCAAATCAACCATCTTTTGCCCCATTAAAAATAAAACAATAAAAAATACATATATTTAGTATCGCAAAGTTCAGAAATGTCTGCTCTATTAAAATATTTAATTGATAAACAACTTCTACATTGTAATAAAATGCAATAAAAGACTATCAAAACATCATATTTCCCTAAAAAAATGGCATCAATAAAAATGTCATCTCTGGGCACAAAAAAATAAGCGCTCGCACAGCCACATATCATGAAAAATTAGAACATTACGGGTCTTGGAAAATGGTGACAAAAGAAAAACTTTTTTAACAAATGTCTGAAATTTTTTTACCACTCAAATACAAAAACATATATATGTTTGGTATCTGCATACTCGTACTGACCTGGGGAATCATATTGCCAGGTCAGTTTTACTATATATTTAACATGGTAAATAAAAAAAAAATCATTGAGGAATTGCTCTTTTTTTTTGCAATTTCACCGCACTTGGAATTTTTTTTCCGTTTTCTCGTACACTATGTGGCACAATGAATGGTGGAATTCAAAAGTACAACCCGTCCCACAAAAAAAAAACAAGCTCTCATACGGCTTTAGGGTTGGAAAAATAAAAAAAAAGTATGGCTCTTTGAAGAAGGGGAGGAAAAAACGAGAACGAAAAATCACCCAGGGATGAAAGGGATAAACTCTGCATTATTATGTTACTTACAGGTGAATAAGATATTATGTGATCAAACACTTCACTCATTCAGGATAGAAAACCTGTTATATAGCATGCAGAAATTATATTACATTGCTTGACGATATGATATGCAATCTGTTGTATTGTAATAACGCCTGTTGTTTAGATTTACATTATAATTATATGTTTCCTCCACCTAAAATTGATCTAATAATCTAAACCTTAACAATCAAACACCGATACCATTTTCTCTTGGTTTTCTAACCTTTGCTAGACAGATCGGAGTTCTATATTTTCCCAACATAACCATCTGGTCATATTTTGAATGCCAACAGTCACAGAACAAAACAGTGGGCATCAGCAAAGAAATTGTACCTGCAAGTTCCAAGCGATCTGTGTGAAACCATCAGAAATGCTTCTCACTTCTCTACAGTGTCACCGGCATCTAATTAGTTTGATGAAGTAAAATGTCAGAGAGGATTGGAAGCCGGGGCGTGTTAATAAATCATTTCATGCTTCCTGCTTTGTCTTTATCTCAAGCCTTGCCAATTGACAATCAGTATTAGATTAGATTAAATTTACATTGGTCATGTCAAAGGCAGCGATTTACCCTATCCATGCCACAATGCCTCTACATGTACTTTATTTTAGGTGTGATTTTTGTTATATCCTCTCGCTACTGTATATACCATTTACACTGCATGTGATTCTAACAAAATTAATTGAATTGTTTAAGGGATATTTCTACATATCCATGCATATATACAGTAACTCAAGCATTACATTTTTAATGTATAATTTATTTTCCATTTATCTTACTCTTAAAAACATACAAATAATTTAAACTATTAGTCTTTTTACATGGCTAAGAGAATTAGTGATATACTCCGCACAAATAATAACACATGACTTAGCTGTATTCATTTAACAATTAAAGCAGCCCTTAATTTAAGGATTTGTCCACTGTGATCGAATATTAGCAGTAGCCAATCAACGAGCACTAATGTCACACAGCGCTGGAAGACCTGGCGTCGTCCTCAAAATTGAAAGAGAGAAGGCGAGTGAGTATAAGCTTTTCTTATTTTACTCCAATTAGTCCAATTAGTGAACGGCGCCTTTGAGTATAACAAATTACATGTAAAATAACATTGATAGTTATCTTCAAACTGCATACTAGTGATGAGCGAACACATTCGGCACTAATTGTTACTCGCATAAATATTATGCTATTTGGGCTATTCGTTATTTATATATTTACTAGAAGTGTGTGTGTGTGTGTGAATTCATGTGTGTATGTACATGTGTGTGTGTCCCACAGCTGCCTGACCACCCACCTCCGTGCAGGCAGCAGCAGGTCCGGTGGCGGTGGGTCCAACAGCAGCGGGGAGTCCCGCTGGTGGTACTGTGGGAAGGCCTGGTACCACGAGCGGGTGCCATATTGGAATACCCATCACTTGCTTCCGGTGCGGCGGTGTGGAATTCGGGGACATCCAGACAGAAGTGGATGACGGACAATTTAAGGCAATTATACATATAGATTTTACTCATTTATATAGCTCCATTAATTCCACAGTACTTTACAGACATTATTGGCACTGTCCCCGACTCTATATTCCTTATCAGTATGTCTTCGGAATGTGAGGAGGAAACTTATTTACGTATATCTAAATCGGTTTGACCAAAGGTGAGATGCC
Source organism: Dendrobates tinctorius (assembly GCF_039654945.1). Lineage (NCBI taxonomy): Eukaryota > Metazoa > Chordata > Amphibia > Anura > Dendrobatidae > Dendrobates > Dendrobates tinctorius. Next base: position 11,876,830 of record NW_027361683.1, read on the forward strand.
AAAAAAAGTAGGCATGCAACACCCACCGAAAACGCGCCATCCCCGAGTGTCCAGCCCCTCCCCCACTCGACAAGTCAGGGTGAGAAGGGAGCTAGAACATACCAGGGAAACCGCTGAGCGGGGAGAGTGTGCTAACACCATGCCATGTCGTCGCAATCTGTCAGTCGGCACTCCATCCGGCTGGCTCCCCTGGGAGTGGTGCCTCGCACTGGCATCCACTGCCTGTTTATGCCAGTTGCCCTAGATGTACCATCTTTGTGATCCTCCCACTTGCCGAGCCTCTCCGCCTTTGGCGATCATCTCCCGGCTGTTTCCTCATCACGGCGTGCTGAGTGGGGCGGAGACTCAGTGGTCGGATGGCACGGGCTGTGGTGACGTCAACTTCCTGTTGACTGTTACCGTGGCTACGCGTCCTTCCCGACATGTCTGGGCCGCCTTCCCCTCGCGACGTGCAGGGTTGGGGAGTAGCCGGACTGCTATGTTAGGGAGGTGTGGCCGGAAATGACGTGACACGCTGGAGGCTGCGGCTCCAACTACGCACAGGTGCATTGAACGTCTCCATTAGAAGCACTCTATTTAAAACTAGTAAGCCCTTGTAACCAGACGCACTTACCCCCCTGGATGAAGCCAACGTGAAACGCGCGTCGGGGACCTTCACACCTACAGATCGTATGCTCTATATGTATTGTACTTTCCCTGACATTTGTCTCCTATGTTGACATACAGCCCACCCTGTACATCTCAACTTTATTTACATTTAGCCGGTGTTTTCCTAGCCTGTATATTTTGTAGTTTTATGCTACTCTACACCATTCTAATTGGGGACACATCCTGCTCAACTTTGCGCAGGTTTAATTTCAGAACTGCTCTAGGACACACTATCTCCTAGTTATTTTTCCCACATCAGTGATAGATGGAGTTTTTTTAATGCTTGTATATCTCTATTTACTCTGCTAGCCCTGGCCACCTTGATTTTGTGGTAACATCTTGTATTATATTATTTGGGCTGGATACTGGTGCCATTAGGTTGCATCACTTATAACCCTTACTGTTTTATAATGGAACTGTCCTTGCATTATATTAGGGATATATCTTGCTGATTTGCATTTTTTGGTTTATATAGGCACTGATGCGCAGCAGTGTGTCTTTGCGTGTGCTACCACTTTTCAGGCTCGCTTATCCACTTCTGTTGTGTACATCTATTATATAGGCTATTTATTGTAGTTTTTCTGGCTTTATTACTTAGGATTTTTTGCATCATTTTGATACAGGACTGTTTACAGGTGATGTACATGATGTCAAGCAATGAGTGTATCATCATTATAGTGCATACGCACTCTGGGGTGTTATATTGGATACTCATCTCCTTTCATCACATTTGTTTATGTCTGTGTGTTTTTTGTATTGACTGAATAAAATGGTAATATTTTATGGCTACATGCTTCCGTAAGTCTAACCACATATATGTAGACAAGTTCTTGTGGACAAGGACGCTACATTTCCCTGATGGCACACTGGGTTAACCTGGTGGATTCTGGGACAGAGTCAGAGGTTGGGACATCACACATCATACCCACACCAAGGATAGCTGGCCCAACTTCCATAAGGGTTTCAGTCTCCTTGTATGCAAGTTCCTTTCTCTCCTCCTCCTTATCCTCAGCTAAAATAGCCTCTCCATCACTCTCCAGCTGGGAGCTCTGCAGCACTGCCTTGATGAACCGGCAGCATGCTCTACTGCAGCTCATCTGTTTAGGTGATAAAGCTCAAAACGCAACAGAGCTGTTGAAAGGGATAAAAGACCAGACCGATCAGTGGCTCTCCCCATGGAACCTCCAACCAGGTCTGATTGTGTGTGATAATGGGTGTAACTTGGTGGCGGCTTTAAGGCTCGGCAAGTTGGTACACATTTCATGCATGGAACATGTGTTGAACTTGGTTGCACAGCGTTTTTTTAAAAATATATCCTGACTTGCTGGAAGTATTTGCCAAAGTACTTCGAGTAAGCGCCCATTTCCGAAAGTCATCTCAGGGTTTCGCTGGTCTGGCTGTGCTGCAGCAGCTCTTTAATTTCTCTCACTATTGACAGATTTGTGACCTGCCCACACTCTGGATTTTGACCTTTCATATGTTGGCAATGCTTAGTGAGCAGCAGAGGGCAGTAGCTGAATTCCAGCTTCTCAGTGCACAGAGCAACACTCAGTCCTCACACATAACAACTGCTGAGTAGGTGTTGATCACTGACCTATGTGAGGTTCTTCAAAACTGCACCAAGATGGTGACTAAGTGTAACTATCCCGCTGCTCTGTCTATTGCAACGTTCGCTGCAGAATCCCTGAAGAGGAGATGGAAAAGGAAGCAGAGAAGGCAGAGGCGATGCATCGTAAGGAGCAGAAGATGGTTAGTGTTCGTCCTCGTGGGGACACTGAACGGTTGACTCTTTGTAGTCTGCCAGACGGCACAGTTCATGGCCAGATGTCTTTCCCAAAACCCTTGCGTGAAAGACATTTTGTCGACCATGAAATACTGACTGTGCACCTTTTTTGATCCATAGTACAAGAAGAAATTTCATTCTCTCATGTTGGAGGCAGACATGTCATTTTTAGTGTGTGCATGCCTGAGGGCCGTTGTTGAAGAGTTGGTGAAAATATTACCCTCAGACAACGCTGCTGGCAGAGCTACCGACTCTTTTCACCCACAAGGATTGCCGAGGAGGGACATGCACACAAGGTGCATTTCACGGGAGGATGTCCACCAACTGGGCCATTTTCATGAAATAGTCACTTCAGCAAGGGAAATCTTTTGGTGTAAGTATGACAAGAATGGAGAAGTTGACCCAGATGGTGAAGGAGTACTGAAGTGACCATACCAGCATCCTTCCTTATTCTTCAGTGCCCTTTAACTGTTGGTTGTCCAAGCTGCAAACTTGGCCCGACCTCTCCTCGTACACCTTGGAGGTGTTGCCATTCACTGCTACAAGTGTGTTGTCTGAGCGGGTTTTTAGTTCAGCCTGTGGAATCATAACGTACAGACGCACATGCCTGCCAACGTTAAATGCAGATAAGCTGACTTTTTTAAAATTGAAAAAGGGCTGGATTTGATCCAACTTTGTAAGCCCTATTGTTGACAGGAATTCAACGTAAATGCAGCCCAAATGTTCTTTTTTGGAAGTTGTCTTAATGTCCATCCATTACAATCCAAACCCATTTTGTTCTGGAAATCATGTTTACTCCTCCTGCTTCTGCAACAAGTACTTAGTATTCATCTATGTATACCCCCACTTGGCTAATGTTTTAAAATTTGGAAATCATTGTGCAATGGTGAAAATTGTACTCCCTATCTCTAGCATTTATGATAACTGCAAATTTTATTGTGAGGTCCCCATCACAGTCTCTTTTAGCGTATATGATACAGACCCCTTGGTTAATTTTTGTAAACCTTTGTATATTTCTTTGTATATTGTGCAATTGTGAAACTTGTACTCCCTATCTCTACCAATTATAGTAACCGCAGAATTTATTGTGAAGTCCCAGTCACGGTCTATTTCGGAATGTATGATACAGACCCCTTGGGTAATTTTTGGAAACCTTTGTACGTTGTGCAATTGTGAAACTTATACACCCTATCTCTATGAATTGCAATAACTGAAAAATTGATTGTTAGGTCCTCATCACAATCTCTTTATGCGTGTATGATACAGATCCCTTGGGTAATTTTTCAGAACCTTTGTTTATTGTGCAATAGTGAAACTTGAACTCCCTATCCATAGCAATTACACACGTGATCAAAATTGTTGGTACCCCTCGTTTAATGACAGAAAAACCCACAATGGTGACAGAAATAACTTGAATCTGACAAAAGTAATAATAAATCAAAAATATATGAAAATGAACAAATGAAAGTCAGACATTGCTTTACAACCATGCTTCCACAAAATTAAAAAAAACACATGAAATAGGCCTGGACAGACAAGAAATGATGGTACCCCTGAAAATAATGTGACTAAAGGGGCATGTTAAATCAAGGTGTGTCCACTAATTAGCATCACAGGTGTCTACAATCTTGAAATCAGTGAGTGGGCCTGTATAGAGGGCTACAGCTACTCACAGTGCTGTTTGTTGACATGGTGTGCATCAAACTCAACATGGACCCGAGGAAGTGAAGGAAAGAGTTGTCTCAGGAGATTAGAAAGAAAATTATAGACAAACATGTTAAACGTAAATGTTGTAAGACCATTTCCAAGCAGCTTGATGTTGCTATGACTACAGTTGCATATATTATTCAGAAATTTAAGCTCCATGGGTCTGTATCCAACCTCCCTGGATGTGGCCACAGGAGGAAAATTGATGAAAAATCAAAGAGATGGATAATACGAATGGTAAGAAAAGAGCCCAGAAAAACTTCTAAACAGATTAAAAGTGAACTTCAAGCTCAAGGAACATTAGTGTCAGGTCTCACCATCATTCGTTGTATAAGCCAAAGTGGACTTCATGGGAGATGACCAAGGAGGACACCATTGTTGAAAAAAAATCATAAAAAAGCTAGACTGGAATGTTCCAAACTACATGTTGACAAGCCAAAAAACTTTTGTGAGAAATGTCCTATGGACAGATGAGACAAAAATGGAAATTTTTGGCAAGGCCCATCAGCTCTATGTTCACAGATGGAAAAAGAAGCATATCAAGAAAAGAACACTGTCCCTACTGTGAAACATGGAGGAGCCTCTGTTATCTTCTGGGGCTGTTTTGCTGCATCTTGCACAGGATGTCTAGAATCTGTGCAGGGTGCAGGGTACAATGAAATCTCAAGACTATCAAGGGATTCTAGAGAAAAATGTGCTGCCCAGTGTCAGAAAGCTTAGTCTCAGTCGCATGTCATGGGTCTTGCAACAGGATAATTACCCAAAACAGATAGCTAAAAACACCCAAGAATGGCTAAGAGGAAAACATTGGACTATTTTAAAGTGGCCTTCTATGAGGCCTGACCTAAATCCTATTGAGCATCTTTGGAAAGAGTGAAACATGCCATTTGGAAAAGGCAAACAGGAGACAACTGGAGAAGTTTCCTCTTGAGGAGTGTGCCAAAATACCTGTCGAGAGGTGCAGAAGTCTCATTGACAGTTAGAGGAATCATTTGATTGTATTGATTGCCTCAAGATGTTGTGCAACAAAATATTAAGTTAACGGTGCCATCATTTCTGTCCAGGCCTATTTCATGAGTTTTATATTTCAAAGGTTTCTGTGGAAGCATGGTTGAAAAGATATGTCTGACGTTTATTTGTTCATTCTCATAGATTTTTTTTTATTGTGACTTTTGTCAGATTCAAGTTATTTCTGTCACCATTGTGGGTTTTTCTGTCATTAAACGAGGGGTACCAACAATTTTCACCACGTGTGTATATTGCAAAATTTATCGTGAGGTCCCCTTCACGGTCTCTTTTGGAGTGTATGATACAGACCCCTTGGGTAATTTTTGGAAACCTTTGTTCATTGTGCAATGGCAAAACTTGTACTCCCTAACTCTGGCAATTATGATAACTGCAAAATTTATTGTGAAGTCCCCGTCATGCTCTCTTTCGGCAAGTATGATACAGACCCTTGGATAATTTTGGAAACCTTTGTACATTGTTCAGTGGTCAAATTTCTGCTCTCAATCTCTATATATTCTATTATAATTTTTTTTTATTGTGGTGCCCTTCTCATGGTCTCTTTAAGTGTGTATCTGGGAGTGTGATGTTGGTTTTTGGATCTGCAATTGGAAATTGTGGAACATCAATGCATTAATATGCTCCACACAATTCAGGTTTCAGCCTTACACAAAATAATAATATGAGTAATGAAACATTCTCTATATAAATGCAGCTGGTTTGAAAATCTTATCCACACATCCCATTATAAAGATAAATTCGGCATAATACCTCTGTTAGTATAAGCCCCCAAGGAGAAACACAAGCAAAATGCGCATTGGGGTTGGGGTAGACGCATGCCACTCGGCGTCCATGTTCCCAGCAGCATGGACCCATGTAACATTTACACAGCCTATTTTGATTCACAAATGTGTACTGCTAATAAGATGTTTGTTTACCTTGATGACTAAAAAGAGACTAGGATATAATGGATATCTTTTCCTATGTTAAATTGAGCATAATGATATTGCATGTTACTATTAGAACATAGGTTACTGTCTGAAATACCATTTTACCAAATGAAATTTGCACACCTCTGCACTGGCACTTTAAATACTTGCATTTGTATCATATCTGCTGAAGTCAGTCTCTGAAGGACACCAAGGCATTTCTTTAATACTCAGGATATTTATGTATATTGCTAAGAATATTTTCTGTGGGTTAGGCAAATGTGTATCCCCACTTTCATAGTGATGTCTGCAAGTTTGTCTGGGCTCCATGCAGATATGAGACTTCTACTTTTAATATAAAGGTACTGTCACACTTAGCGATGTACCAGCGATCCCGACCAGCGATATGACGCGGTCAGGATCGCTGGTACATCGCTAAGTGGTCGCTAGTGAGCTGCCACACAGGCAGATCTCACCAGCGACATCGCTGGGGAGGGGGGTCACTACTTACCTGTCACAGTAGGCAATCCTGCGTCCTCCCGCCCGGCTCCACGCTCGTCGCTCGTCTCTCCACAGGAAGCGCCGCAGGAAGCTGTCGACGAGAAGCAGTCCAGGACGTTCTCGCGCGATCAGCGATAACCAGCGGGGGAGCAGGTCGTAGGTAAGTATCAGACACAGCGATATCGCTAGCAATATCGCTATAACGTCACAAGTTATAGCGATATTGCTAGCGATATCGCTTAGTGTGACAGTACCTTAAATCTAACCAGAGTTATCTTTCTATGCAATTTGATCATAATGCAAGGTATTTAACCTTATCTAAGACAGGGTGTAGGCATTGGTGTCCTAGTTCTGTAGCTTTTCCCCCCATTTGAGTTCCATGGTTTTGACCACCCCTTTTAAATAGTAAGTTATTCTGTGATTGTCAAATTTTCTATTTTGAAATAAATTATTTTGTATTTTATCTTGTGACTGTTTGACACTCTTGATCTGTATGTTTGTAAGGTTTCCGGATGTTCCATTGTGCCTGTTTTGCCTTCGTCCAAGATGGAGTCTGGTACTTTGCCCTGTCCTTGAACTTCCTATCAGTCCTGGTTTTTTAAGGGAACCTGTCACCCCCCCCCCCAGGGCCTATTAAAGAAAAAGAGCCACATTCAGCAGTACTAAGGCTGCATTCTTTGAAGGTGGCTCTTTGGTTTATTATCCCTTTGAACGCTGAAATAATCACTTTTATAAATTTCCTGCCATATCTCTATTAAGTCAGGGAGGTATATTTTCTCCTCTTGACTCAACTGCCTCACAGCCATCCATCATCCCCTTCTGGGCTCCGTGTGCCGCCTCCTCTCTTTCTGGTCTAGAAAGATAGCGTGCACTCGAGTCTTAGTAATGAGGTGCAGGTGTAATGGACCAATAGGTCCTATTACCAATAATAATATAGATTCACCGCACACTCAGAGGAATATAATGCCAACAAGTGTTCATTTTATTATGTACAAAACATGTGGGAGCCAAAAAAGAATATAGAGCACTAGATGGAAGCGATATACATATAACGACGTTTCGGCTCAGCCCGAGCCTTTATCAGTTTATCGCTGCAAATAAAGAAAGATACATCAAAATATATACAGAGACAAAAAACAAATGCAGAAAAAATAGAAGAGAGAATATACAACACCAAATGAACATCACATTATCCAAATATAATACAGTGATAAAAACACATATATATGTAGAGACGGTGGCGGGCTGAGCTGGGGGGTGATAGGGGGGTGGTCCCACTTCTTACCGCGCAGAGATGACAACAGAGACACGATGGAGGCAGATTCTGGGTGCAACAGGTCCAAGTTTATTTCTTCACTTGCCGTCCGACTGACGGCACACCTCGCGGCCCTCCGTTTCCAGAGCCGCTTCTCACACCGTACACTGGAGACGTGTCTGCACACACCGTCCCCTCCTTTACTGTCGACGCTCCTGACAGTTCCGTCACTGTGGCCGCCTTAGGCCCATTAACCAACAGCGCTTCTACTGCTCAGTCGTCGTGTCACATACGGTGTCTTACACCCAGTACCTCGTCTCAACTGCGGTCCTTTCTTGTCAGGACCACCCCCCCTGACGTCCTCTCTCCTCAGTCCCCCTGGTCTGGATTCTCCTCAGAGTGCACAGACTGTCGTAGTCCTCCTGTCACTTGAGCTCCCCCTGGGGACTGGAACTTTCTGGAACCCTCCCTCAGTATTTATAACTCCCCCGGTTCCTTGAAACTGTCACTCTAACTGTCACCATGCCCCCCATGACCAACGGTTTCTAAAGCCCTAAGCTGCTGTAAAGTCCTTTGCTCACACTCCACCCTGCCATCTAATGGTCATCCCAAGGTACTGCACGTCCACTACACTTTCCTAGTTGTTTCCCCACTGTAATCACTGACTCCTACCTACACTGTGCAAACCTATCTTTCTTCACTCTGACTAGTCCATCCGTCCGTCAGGTCACCTTCCCTACACTCCCCCTTCCTTTGTCCATTGTCGTCCTCGACAATCGTCATCCCTGCCTTCGTCGTTCTGAATCTACACCTACATTCTGTTGTCGGACCAGAAGTTGAGCCAAACCCACTATCTGCGGGGGCCGAACCATACTGGGAGCACTATGCTCTGAGCAGCCTACTGCTACTCACCAGCACGCACGCCACATGACAACGTCTTTCAAATTGGGCAAGGTACACCCGTATTCTCTCTACGGCGTGTATCTTTCCCCTACTCTCCCCTACTGTTACCTTTCACTATCCGGTATGCCATGATCGAGGCCACTCACCTACCAGATCATTGCCGGCGCCCGCCTTTCCTTCTTCAGGGGTGTCCGTGGTGTTGGGGACCTGACCTAGGATGGCTGTCTTTCTCACATCTTCCAACTCATTTTCCTTCTTTCAATTACATGTCATGGTCGGCGTCCCGGTCTCCCAGACCTCCTCAACTCTTAGATCCCTACCGGATCTCACACTTTCCTTTGGTCCCGCAGACCTTCCCTTACCCGGACCTGTTGCATTTTACTTTGCATATTATACATCATACAACTTTATAATAGCACAAGTACCCCATTTTTATAATTTTTTTTTCCATTTTCTTTTGCTTTTAAAACCAACATATAACAACATAACATGGCAGATCCTCTTTCTTCCTCCCCCCCTTCCTTGGACCTGGACACTCCTCCGCTTTTCCGTATCCCCGTTCTGTCAGGTAAACATATTTTTGTATATAAAGAACATAGAAAGAAGAAAGAAAGAGAGAGAGAATAGTTGCATCAGATAAACAACAACAAAAACATTTTTTTTTTTTAAATGCAACTGTCCTTATAACCTGCACAACGGTGCATCGAACTCCTGACAGTCTATCCCACTCTCAATGGACAGAGGTGAGGGCTCCACAGCCGTGGAACTCCTGGGGGAACCGAGAGTGTCCATATCAGTCCTTTTTTCACGGGGGTCCGCTTTGCTCAGGCTCCGCCAGTACTGCCACCGCATAATACCCGCGGGGGCAGTATTCTTTATAGAAGGAGATGAAGTCCCCTTCTGCAAGATAGTATAAACGAGCCGTCCCGGGGGTCGTGCAGCCGCCATGCCAGCCTCTCCCCTCTCATGGAGCAGGTTCCAGACTTCCTGCCCCCTGGCCCTCTTCTTCTCTATAACTCCTGCGACCCAAACAGAGGGTCCGGCATGAGCCCTGGAGTCCGGTGGGCGGGACTTAACCGAGGAAGGACGTGGATCAGAGGCGGCCAATGATTCCTGCGGCTCAACAGCCGCTGGGGCCAGGTGGCAAATGGGGACAACCGGGTCCTTGGAGGCTGGAATCACAAGGCCCACTAAGTCGGCCGCAGTCGACTTCAGCAGCGGCATAACCGCGGCCTCAGGACAGGCCCCATCCACTACTTCCAATGGAGCCGGAGTAACGGCCGGTTCCAACGACGCAGCTGCCATCAGCAGGGGGAACGCAGCAGCGTCTTCTTTGGATGACTTCCGCACTGGCGGCTCCAGGCGGGGTACCTCAGGGACTTGAGCAGGGGCCTCGCACAACTCTGCATACACCACTGGGCCCGATGTACCCAGGCCTTCCGGTGCGCAGGGGCAGCGTGCTGCGGCGGAATGATGAGGGCCGCTGGCGGAGGCACTGGTGGTGCCGGGGGTACTCTCACCTTCCCCGGCGCTGCGGCCTCCATCACATCAATACGTGGCTTCACCCGCAGCCTCCGTCCCTCGCTCCACTGTCCCGCGGGTTTTTCCCCTAAACTCGGGGGCTCCGCTGAGAAGTCCTCTGCTGGTATTGGTGGCGGCCGTGTTCGCTGACTCCGCTCAGGCTCCGCTCCCCAGCTCAGCATCCCGCTGCTCTCCCGTGGCTCTGAGGGCGACTTCTGGCACAGCTCCATCCCCTGCCGCCACTGCCACTCTAGGCGGCCGATGCCCCGACACCTGCAGAGTCTCGTACCGTCCGTTGGGCAGCACTCGAATGGCATCAGACAGCCGCAGCCAAGTTTTTCTTCTGTGCCACTCCCTCTGTGAGGTGAGGTGTCGGCAGGCCTCTCCACCATCCTGTCAGGGTCCAAAATATGGAAGCGTCGATTTCCAGGCACATACTGCTTCCTTTTGGGGTACGTTGGAGGGGGTCCCAGTCCATTCAACACGACTGCAAACACCCGGACCTCTGCTCTGCGCTGAAGCAACACCGCCATACTGCACAGTACCTGGTACCGCCCCGGATCCTCTGCTGGCCACACAGATCCGCCACAGCGCTTCCCATTTGTAATCCACAGGTAGGTCATTTGTAATCCACAGGTAATTGTAATCCAAACAGAGTAGTCCAAGTCCTTTTCCATTCTTTGAGGCAGGTCTGCCGCAGAAGATGGGGTATTAGCGGCGGCGATCCTGCCGACTACGCCAAATGTAGAGACGGTGGCGGGCCGAGCTGGGGGGTGATAGGGGGGTGGTCCCACTTCTTACCGCGCAGAGATGACAACAGAGACACGATGGAGGCAGATTCTGGGTGCAACAGGTCCAAGTTTATTTCTTCACTTGCCGTCCGACTGACGGCACACCTCGCGGCCCTCCGTTTCCAGAGCCGCTTCTCACACCGTACACTGGAGACGTGTCTGCACACACCGTCCCCTCCTTTACTGTCGACGCTCCTGACAGTTCCGTCACTGTGGCCGCCTTAGGCCCATTAACCAACAGCGCTTCTACTGCTCAGTCGTCGTGTCACATACGGTGTCTTACACCCAGTACCTCGTCTCAACTGCGGTCCTTTCCTGTCAGGACCACCCCCCCTGACGTCCTCTCTCCTCAGTCCCCCTGGTCTGGATTCTCCTCAGAGTGCACAGACTGTCGTAGTCCTCCTGTCACTTGAGCTCCCCCTGGGGACTGGAACTTTCTGGAACCCTCCCTCAGTATTTATAACTCCCCCGGTTCCTTGAAACTGTCACTCTAACTGTCACCACGCCCCCCATGACCAACGGTTTCTAAAGCCCTAAGCTGCTGTAAAGTCCTTTGCTCACACTCCACCCTGCCATCTAATGGTCATCCCAAGGTACTGCACGTCCACTACACTTTCCTAGTTGTTTCCCCACTGTAATCACTGACTCCTACCTACACTGTGCAAACCTATCTTTCTTCACTCTGACTAGTCCGTCCGTCCGTCAGGTCACCTTCCCTACATATACATACAAATTATACTGCTTTCACAGAGAACATGGATGTACGGAACAGGAGGAAAGGCCCAGTAAACTAGTACCATACTAAGTAGAATAAGGGGAATAAGGGAAAAGAAAAGGATTACCTGAATCCGGTTTCAGATCTTTGAATAGATAGGAAGAGAACTCCCAAGAGAATAGCCCAAGTAAAACGGCTGAAAGGAATTTGTCAACATCATAGTAAATAAGAAAAAAAGAAAAATAATAAAAGAATAAAAATAAAAATAAAATAAAATAAAAATATTTTTATTCTTTTATTATTTTTCTATTTTTCTTATTTACCATTTTTGTTTTTACTGACATTTTGCACATCATGCGCAACACACATAATAATGTGTGGCGTCCTGCATTCTTTTAAGAGCGTTGTTTAAAAATGGCCATTTTGTGCACATCCTGCATAACGCACATAATACACTTCAGTGCGATGCTAGCACTGATTTAGTTATATTTTGTGTGTATATTTATTTCACTATTAATTACACTATTTAGACACTCTGTGGGCAAGTACTCTTACTGCCCTATTTGATGGCATTACCATATGCTTAACCTTTTTTACTATTATTATGATCAGTAGGAGCATAAGGCTTCTCATTACAAGGATGGTATATATATATTTTTTTTTCCCCATAATGCTGATGCACTATACACCACACACAGACAACCAAACCAGAATAACTACGATTACAACTTTATCTATTTTACTAACTATGATGTTGACAAATTCCTTTCAGCCGTTTTACGTGGGCTATTCTCTTGGGAGTTCTCTTCCTATCTATTCAAAGATCTGAAACCGGATTCAGGTAATCCTTTTCTTTCCCCCTATTCCCCTTATTCTACTTAGTATGGTACGCTCTTAAAAGGATGCAGGACGCCACACATTATTATGTGTGTTGCGCATGATGTGCAAAATGTCAATAAAAACAAAATTGGTAAATAAGAAAAATAGAAAAATAATAAAAGAATAAAAATATTTTTATTTTATTTTATTATTATTTTTATTATTTTATTATTTTTCTATTTTTCTTATTTACTATGATGTTGACAAATTCCTTTCAGCCGTTTTACTTGGGCTATTCTCTTGGGAGTTCTCTTCTTATCTATTCAAAGATCTGAAACCGGATTCAGGTAATCCTTTTCTTTTCCCTTATTCCCCTTATTCTACTTAGTATGGAACTAGTTTACTGGGCCTTTCCTCCTGTTCCGTACATCCATGTTCTCCATGAAAGCAGTATAATTTGTATGTATATATGTGTTTTTATCACTGTATTATTTTTGGATAATGTGATGTTCATTTGGTGTTGTATATTCTCTCTTCTGTTTTTTCTGCATTTGTTTTTTGTCTCTGTATATATTTTGATGTATCTTTCTTTATTTGCAGCGATAAACTGATAAAGGCTTGGGCTGAGCCGAAACGTCGTTATATGTATATCGCTTCCATCTAGTGCTCTATATTCTTTTTTGGCTCCCACATGTTTTGTACATAATAAAATGAACACTTGTTGGCATTATATTCCTCTGAGTGTGCGGTGAATCTATATTATTATTCCTCTCTTTCTGGTGACATCACTGGCGCCTGCGCTCAGCAATCACTTCTTGGGCATACGCCGTGCGTGCTGCCCGGGACCTTACATCAGGTGATGTAAGGATACCGCGCCTGCGTGTAGTGGAGACCGCAGATCCTGCCCCGCAGTGTGTTATTATGTATTCACACTTTGGGGATGGGAATCTGGCGCCTGCGCAGTGAGGATCTCTGTGCCTGTCCTCAACTCTCTTATGTTTAGGGATAATAAACATAAGAGCCAACTTCACAGAATGCAGCCTCAGTGCTGCTGAAGGTGGCTCTTTTACTTTAACAGGCCCTGGGGGGGTGACAGGTTCCCTTTAAGTCTGGGTCAGGAAAGACTCCTTGCCTGAGTATTTTGTTGCTGGTGGGTTCTGAGCTTCCTCTTGACTTGCTTCTGGAGTTCCTACTGCTGCTCGTTTACTCTGTGCTCTGCCTCATCATTTCCAGCTGCCTTCAGTCCCCTGTGCTGCTTCCTGATCCTGGCTGTGCTTACCTACTAACCAGACTTCTAAAGAGTGGAGTCTCACATCTCTGGAACTGCTGTGGTCCGTAAGACTTTTTGATATTATTATGTTCTGAACATTAACTCCAAGACTATGTCTGTGTGGCTGTGGTGCTGGACTTTAGCGGGTCTTTTTCAGCCCTAAAGGAAGTACTCTGGAAAAACTCCTTGTGGTTCACCATCTTGATTTTACTGGACTTCCTTGAAAGGTGTCGGCTTCACTGTTTGCGTATTACTGGACTACCAAGTATAAGTGCAGGTCACGCTCTTACTGCATATAATTTCTGGACTTGCTTGCATTAACGGCCACTAGCATAGCTGCTTAACATTTCTGTTTTGTGCTGTTTTTGCACTTCGCTGTAATTTAAGTAATTCCTCTGTTAGTTTATGTTTACTTTTGCTTTGTTAATACAGTTTGTTTGTCTCAACTTTGGTCTCAAATTTGTTTATCCCATGCAATGAGACTCCATAGTACCTTCATATATATTACAGGATACCAGGCTATCAGGACAGGAATCTGCTGGGATAATGACTAATGCAAAGTTGGATCAGTTGTTCTCCATGATTAACTCTTACAAGAGGACATGGAGGCTCTGCAAAACAAGGTTGCTAACATTTAGTTTCAGACAGACACTTCAGGACTTAAGTAATTAAATAACTGTACAGGCACCTGTACCTCCGGGGCAGCCACTGCCAACTAGCCCACCCAAGTTACCGCTATTTAGATTCAATGGAGACCGTTACAAATGTTGTGGGTTTATTAATCAATGTATTTTGTATATTGATGTGCATGTTGCCCACTTTCGCACAGATCGGTCCAAGGTCCTACGTATAATCATGTTACTTACCTCACGAGCTCTCGCTTGGGCTAATCCGCTTATCGAGACTCGTGACCCACTTTTGAATAAATTAGATGATTTTCTAGCTGCAGTGTCTATGATATTTGATGATCCTAATCGTCGCACTACAGCTGAACCTGCATTGTTATTGATACATCAGGGTAAGCGCTCTGTTATCAAATACACTACGGAATTTAGACGTCTGGCGATGGATACGGTTTGGGTCTGTTATGCTCAATTACCCAACTTTAAGAGAGGACTTTCTAGCATGGTTAAGGACGCGTTAGCCCATACAGAGACTCCTCAAGAGTTTGAGGCGTTCATACAGCATTGTGTGAGCATTGACATACCTATTACTGAACGTAAACAGGAGAAATTTGCAGCATCTAATCGTGTCACTAGCTCTCCCCTTTCTCCTAAAGAACCTGCAGGCAAATCTTCATGGGAAGTGGAATCGGTTCCCATGCAAGTGGATGCTTTATAGCAGCGTTAGAGTAATGAGCGCAGGGAGCATAGTTTTTGTGAGAGTTTGTGTTTCTACTGCGGCCAATCAGACAATTTCCTGATTAACTGTCCCAAGCGGCCTCACAAGGTACTAGCCACGGTAGGGGAGTATGAGGATCAGGAAGCTGAGTCTGTTATTTCTGGGTCCCGTTCTTCTTTGAATGCTGTCTATCATTCTCTGTCGGTGACTGCCTCTCCGAAAATAAGGAAGGATAAAGACACGCATTGCTCCCTCCCCATTGAGATCTTGTTGTTGGGAAAATGAATCTCCTGTGCAGCTATGGTAGACTCTGGGGCGGGAGATCACTTTATGGACCTAACCTTTGCCAAAGAACATGGCATACAGATTCAACAGGGAGCCACCCCAGTAACCATGGAAAAAGTGGATGCTTCCCCTCTAGTTTCACGTGGATCAGGAGACAGTACCTCTGGAGATTTTCATAGAACCCAATTATCAGGAAGTGCTTTCCTTTATGTTAATTTCTTTGCAACATTTCCCTTTTATTCTAGGAATTCCCTGGCTGCAGTTGCAGAATCCAACCATCAACTGGGAGACCAAGGAGACCACCTTTCCACCAAAGAACACACCAGTAACAAGTCAGGCAAGTTCTCTGGATACGAAATGTACCACTAAGGTATAGATGTTACCATCTAATCTATTTACAATTAATTTTCAGATATTTGTGATAAGAAAATGGCAGATCAGCTTCCTCCTCACAGATATTATGATTGTCCTATTGAACTACTTCCAGGGGAGGCTATTCCATTCAAGAATGTCTATCCACTAGCAGCTCCGGAGAGGCAGGCCTTAAAGGTATGCATTGATGAAAATCTGGCCAAGGGTTTCATTCATCCCTCCTCATCACCGGCAGGAGCATCCATGTTTTTTTGTAAAATAGATGGATGGAACACTCTTAGACCCTGTATTGATTATCGGGAGCTCAAAAAGGTAACCATTCAGAACCAGTATCCTTTGCCGCTAATTCCTGAACTGCTTGAAAGAGTAAGACATGCTAAAATCTTCTCTATGTTGGATCTTCGAGGAGCTTATAACCTGATTTGGATTCCCTCTGAGGATGAATGGAAGACAGCATTTAAATGTCGCTATGGGTACTTCGCGTACCTTGTAATTGCTTTCGGTCTCTGCAGCGCCCCGGCAACCTCCAACACTTGGCTAATGACATTTTTAGAGATCTGTTAGATCCTTTTGTTGTAATTTATTTGGACGATATTTTGATTTTTTCCGATTCATTGCAGGAACATCAAGAGCATGTTAAGATTGTTCTATGACGCCTGAAAGAGAATCATCTCTACATCAAGCCTGAGAAATGTGAGTTCCATTGCACAGAGATTCAATTTCTGGGTTATGTCATCTCGCCACAGGGACTTAACATGGAGGCAAGTAAGATCCAGACTATTCTTGATTGGACTACACCTAAGAATGTTAAAGAGGTACAACGTTTTATCGGATTCGCTAACTTTTATAGACGGTTTATTCATAATTTCTCTGAGATAGTTTGACCTATTACTCAACTAACTAAGAAGGAAAAGACTTTCTTGTGGTCTTCACAAGCTCAAGAGGCTTTTGATTGGCTTAAGTCCCATTTCACTTCTGCACCTGTATTAATTCATCCTAACCCAGCACATCCTTTTATCGTGGAAGTGGACGCTTCGGACTGTGCTCTGGGGGCCATCCTCTCACAGAGAAGAGGAGAGAAAGGTCTGTTACATTCGTCTGCCTTTTTCTCTCTTAGACTTTCTGCTGCTTAGAAGAATTATGATGTGGTAGATAAAGAGTTTCTAGCCATTATCACTGCATTTAAGGAATGAAGGCACCATCTACAGGGGGCAGAACAGCAAGTCATTGTTCTCACGGATCATCGCAATCTGGAATTTCTAAGATCTGCAAGAAGTTTTTCTACACGTCAGGCTCATTGGAGTTTATTTTTGAATCAATTTAATTTTGTCATTTCGTACCACCCAGGTTCACGTAATGGGAAAGAGGATGCCTTTTCCCAAATCCATGCCACGTATTCTGCACCTAGGGCCCCCTCCAAGACGATTTTGTTGGAGTCATCCGGAATAAGGACTTGTGGAAGACTATTAAGGAGGCCTACGACGCTGACCCATTTCTTGCTAACCCGATTGATGATGTGAACTTGGTTCTCAAGAATGGTATATGGGTCCGGGATTGACGTTTATACATTCCGGAGGTCGTAAATTTGCAGGTCCTCAAGTTTGTCTATGGCTCCAAGTTGGCTGGTCATCAAGGGTACTAAAGACACAGGAGTTCCTGAGCCGTTTCTTTTGATGGCCTACCTGTCTGAAGGACATGAAGAACTACGTTCTTTCTTGTGACGCATGTATACGCTTTAAGACTCCTCATGTATCACCTACTGGATTACACCAACCTCTACTTGCTTCTTCTCGCCCTTGGGGGTTTATTTCTATGGACCTTATAGTGGAATTGCCCACCTCTGGGGGAAAGAATTCTATCCTGGTTGTAGTAGATTGCCTTACTAAAGCTGCTCACTTCATTCCTTGTACTGTTCTTGACTCAGCTAAGGAGACGGTAGATCTGGTCAATCAGAATGTGTTCGGACTGCATGGAGTTCCAGATGAAATCATCTCTGATCGTGGAGTGCAGTTTACTTCCAGATTCTGGAAGAGATTTTGTTCTGCACTTGGTATCAAAGTCTGTCTATCTTCAGCATATCATCCTCGGACTAATGGGCAGACAGAGTGGACTAATCAGACTCTGGAGCAGTATCTTCAGTGCTACATCAGCCACTCGCAGGATGACTGGTTGGAGTTACTTCCTCTAGCAGAGTTCTCTTACAATAACTCACAGGGTGCATCTACTAAAGTAACACCCTTCTTTGCCAACCTGGGTTATCATTCTAGTTTTTTTCCCAGATCTCTGATCGATGCTCCAGTGCCTGCAGTAGATGAGAGGTTGGCGGTGATGAAACAAAATCTGGAAACTCTGAAGGAATCGCTATCTACTGCACAGGAGAGATACAAAAAAAATCAGCTGATAGGTTCCAAAGACCTCTTCCCATGTTCAAGGTAGGAGACTCTGTGTGGTTATCCACTAAGAATTTGAAATTGAATATTCCCTCACAGACACTGGGACAAAAATTCATGGGTCTATTCAAGATTTCTGGTATCGAGAGCTCCGTTGCCTGCCGTCTGAAGTTACCAAAGACTATGAAGCTACATCCTGTTTTCCATGCCTCCTTATTAAAACCTGTTTCTACGAATACTTTTCAGGGTCATATTGAGCCTCCTCCTCAGCCTGTGTTGGTGGGGAGATTCTGGAGTCCACAGGAATAAGCTGCATTACCTCATTAAGTAGCAGGGATATTCGGCTGAGCAGAACTCTTGGGAGCCTGTGAGTAATATCTGTGCTCCGCAAAAGATTGCTCTGTTTCATCAGAAATATATTGTGAAACCTGGTCTTGGATAGTCCTGAGGCCGCTTCTAAGGTGCAAGTAATGTAAGGTTTCCGGATGCTCCATGGAGCCTGTTTTGCCCTCATCCAAGATGGAGACTGGTATTTTGCCCTGTCCATGAACTTCCTGTCAGTCCTGTAATTTAAGTCCATCTTGGTCAGGAGAGACTCCTTGCCTGAGTATTTTGTTGCGGGTGGCTTCTGAGCTTCCTCCCGACTTGTTTCTGGAGTTCCTACTGCTGCCCGTTTACTCTGTGCTCTGCCTCATCATTTCCAGCTGCCTTCAGTCCCCTGTGCTGCTTCCTGATCCTGGCTGTGCTTACCTTACCAGACTTCTAAAGAGTGGAGTTACACATCTCTGGAACTGTTGTGGTCCGTAAGACTTTTGATATTATTATGTTCTGATCATTAACTCCTGGACTGTGTTTGTGCGGCCGCGGTGCTGGACTTTAGCGAGACTTTTTCATCCCTAAAGGAAGTACACTGGAAAACATTCTCCAAGTGGTTCACTGTCTTCATATTACTGGACTTTCTTGAAAGGTATCGGCTTCACTGTTTGCGTATTACTGGACTACCAAGTATAAGTGCAGGTCGCACTGTTACTGCATATAATTTCTGGACTTGCTTGCATTAGCGGTCACGCTCCACTGGCATACAGTGCCTTGCGAAAGTAATCATCATTAGTCATTTAGGACAACATTGGATCATTCAGAGATCCACAATGAACTTCTGGAATGAGTTTGTTGCACTGAAAGTAAAGGGGCAGAATAATATTAATAATTAATATTGCGCGCCCCACTTTTCAGTTTTTGAATTTCCACAAAAATTTAAAATAACCAATAAATTTCATTCAACTTCAAAATTGTGTCCCACTTGTTGTTGATTCTTCACCAAAACTTTACATTTGGTATCTTTATGTTTGAAGCATGATACGTGGGAAAAGGTTGAAAAGTTCCAGGGGGCCGAATACTTTTGCAAGGCACTGTAGCTGCTGAACATTTCCGTTTTGTGCTGTTTTGGCACTTTGCTGTAATTTCATTAATTCCTCTGTTAGTTTATATTTACTTTTGCTTTGTTAATACAGTTTGTTTGTCTCAACTTTGGTCTCAGATTTGTTTATCCCACGCAATCAGATTCCATAGTACCTTCATATATATTGCAATGTTGCACCATTGCGTCATGATTTATATGATATACTGTTACAATATGTCATATACTGCTGACATACGCAGCACCACAGTAGGTGGGCAGAATGCCTGGGTGCAAAATCCGTGTCTGAGGTTGAAACCACTGGCCCTTCCCCTGTTTTACGTCCTTCCCAATCTGCTGTCCAAGAAGCAGACGCTGATGCTTCTTGCCCACAACCTGCAGTTGCACATACAGTAACAACATTCAGCAATGGTGTCCACCTTTTTGGTCTCAGCGCAGTGATCAGTTTTCCCTTTTCAGCATATGTCTCTTCCCAAATTATTAGTTAGATAGGGTATACATATTCATTGGTAACTTACTGTACATTGTCCGATGCTAGACAAATACCATTCCTGGCTTTTCCAGGCTTCTAAATGAGACTTGTGTCGCTTTAGTAAACTGTTGTTTCCTTTAAATTTTCTAAATTTAGGTGAAAAAAAAAATATAGTGGTGGGGTATTGCCCAGTTTCTGTACATTTTAAGCTTGTCTAAGAGACTGGGTTAATACACTCCACAGACCTATTCAGGCCGCAGCTTTACACATATTGGAACATGGTAATTGCCACGCTAAAGCCTTTACCTGTGCTCTGTAGCATTGCCTGTCACCTGAGCAATACACCCCACAGACATCGTCACTCTCTGCAACATATTGTGTAATTACTTCGTTGTTGCTCAAAACCATACAAAAGATACATTCTGCCTGGATGGGTAGTTTCCAGAAGAAGTGCTTAGTCTTGTACAGATTGGTCAATGGCACTCCTGTCTCTTTTCCTTGAAGAGGCTACTTCCAAGTAAAAAGAGGCTTGTACATGTTCCTGACATGGGTTTCAGGCCTCAAAGACTGACCACATTACAAGCCCTCACTTGCATACACTGTATTCAGAATTTAATTCTAATGGTTTTGGTGTCTGGTAGAATCCAGTTTACTGACATTGATCATACAGTTCCCCCAACTCCTGTATTATATTCACCTTACAGCAGCTTCACCCGCTATGACAGTGGCTCCATCAGGATCCGGTGGCCAAAATGAACGTGGAAAAGAGAAAGCAGTTTGAAAAAAAAATGCAATGGAGGAAGCATGACCATGTTCATCAAAGACCTTTGGAAATGCAAATCGGAAGGCTTCTAGGTCCATGGTCACAGTATCCCCTCTCTCCCACAAGGGGTTAATACATGCTAGGGCTTCTCCTGCAAGGGACATCAAAAATCCCACTTTAACCTGATCAGAAGGAAAATGATGAGCCAAAAAGTTCATAGTGCAAGGTGCACTGGTAAAGAATCCACAGCACAGTGTAGGGTTTCCATTGTGGAGTGGATAAATGAAGATTAACTCCAGAAGCAATGGTTGCAGGCAGAGTAGACTCAGCCATAGCTTCCGTAAATTGAGCTGGAGTTTTTTCTTTCAAATGTCCAAATATTTTTTCACCAGTTAAATAAAAAAAAAAAAACATATTTGGTATCTGCATATGGTACAGACCTGGAGAACCATATTGCCGGATCAGTTTTATTATATAGTGATCAAGTAAAAAAGATAAATAAATAATTGTGGAATTGCACTTGTTTGCAATCATGCCGCACTTGATAAAAAAAAATGATGCCATTCAAAATTACTTGTCTCCCCGCAAAAAGAAAGCTCTCCTATGGCTATATTGACAGAAAATTAAAAAAAAGATGACTGTTGGAAGAAGGGGGAGAAAAAAGGAAAACAAAAACATAAAATCGCACAAGGACAAGGGGTCAAGCTGTGTACTGAGATTCCAGATTCACTACTTAAAACTATTCTACCATCATTAATCTATCAAGGTCAAGTGTAGTTGTTAAGAAACAATTTTTAGTGGACAGTGCACATCATTTTATTAACATTACTAACACTCTGAAGTGCCATGAAATGCCTTCTCTGTTCCTTTCTTTGGATGTGGAGAAAAACATTGACTTTTTTCTGCTTATCTCCTGAATTCACATTTCCCTTCTAAATTCTTCTCTATTTCTAATGGTACAAGACAGTAGAGCCCCCATCTCCTGTTTTTTATCCCTTGTCATAAAGCCCCTGGCTGAGATCATACTCTTATGAAAAGATCTGCATGGTATCTTGATTGGTGACACTGTGCACAAGTTTGGGCTGTTTGCACTCTTTTCCAGCTGTATTGTACAACAAGTCCAAAATGACCAAATCACAGGTGCCTGGTATGAAGATTCCTTGCAATATGACGACTGTACTACAGCAACAATTTCAATTCCTTTGAACTAAGAACATAAGCATTCACCTAACAAATCCATATTTCCATTTCCAGCTAATAAGAGCCCACTTTTGCGAACAATGGAAACATTTCTTATTGAATATCTTAAATTCAAAACTTGCAGTTGTAGAAATGCTTATAGTTCTTAAAATCCCATTCTTTTATGAGAAACTAGATGGAGGCCCGATGCGACAGTAATGTCACAATGAGGGCAGGCTTTGCAACGTTGTGCTCACCCACCTATCCACTCTCTCTTTCCCCATGTGCTGACCTCTCCCGTCTGTGCTCTCTTCTTTGACCTGTCTACCCCTTGTGCTATCCCCCTTTGTCTGCTGTCTCTCTCCTTCCTATGCTGTGTTCTCCCCTCATATGCTGTCCCGTTTGAGCTGTCTCCCCCTGTGCGATGTCTCTCTCACCCCTGTGTCTGACCGTGTACAGAACATACCACAGCTCCTGTATTAGGGAGGAAGTAAAAGACAATACTTTTGCAGAGGATACATTTTGTGAGGTAAAATATTGTTTAAAAACAGTCAGTGAAATATTTTACCTCACAAAATGAATCCTCTGTGATCCCCTGCTGTAATGTCAGTATTGTCTTTTGCTTCCTCCCCTGCCCAGGAGATGTGGTATGCTCCATACACGGTCAGACACAGACAATTTTTACATTGAACTTTCGTTCATGGGAAAACCCCTTTAATGTGACCGGCTTCCTCTGCCTGTAGACACGTCATGCATCTGCTGTTGGGATCAGCCGAATGATTCACTGCGCCTGCATGGAATTCACGAAGGCGCAGTGTGACAGTGTTCCACTGGTGGTACCGTGCAAGAGGCTGTGTGAGTGAGAGTGAATGTGTGTGCATGAGTGTGAGTGTGTGAGTGTGATAGTGAGTGTGAGAGTGAATGTGAGTGTGTGAGAGTGAGTGTGAGTGTGAGTGTGTGA
Organism: Dendrobates tinctorius; assembly: GCF_039654945.1. Lineage (NCBI taxonomy): Eukaryota > Metazoa > Chordata > Amphibia > Anura > Dendrobatidae > Dendrobates > Dendrobates tinctorius. Next base: position 11,899,857 of record NW_027361683.1, read on the forward strand.
GTGTGACTGAGTGTGAGAGTGTGAATGTTACTGTGAGAGTGTGAGAATGTGAGAGTGTGAGTGTGTGACTGTATATGTATGAGTGTGAGTGTGTGAGTGTGACTGACTGTGATAGTGTGAGTGTATGAGTGTGAGTGTGAATGTGTGAGTGTGAGAGTGAGTGTGAGAGTGTGAGAGTGTGAGAGTGTGACTGAGTATGAGAGTGTGAATCTGAATGTGTGTGAGTGTGACTGAGTGTGAGAGTGTGAATCTGTGTGTGAGTGTGAGTGAGTGTGTGAGCGTAAGAGTTTCACTTTGTGTATTGAAGAACTGAAATAAATTTACATTTTCTTTTTTTTATGAATGAGAATTCACAAACATTAATTATGCAAGTTGATATTTTCCAAGATGCAACAATTTTATGATCATGCTCCTATATTGAAAAAAAAAACTATACCGTTTTCATTTCCACCTTATCTATTGCATATCACTAACAACATTGTGATAATATTCTCGATCATTGCTCTGTATATTATATTACAGCATTGAAGAAAAAACAACAAGGACAAATACACAGTAATGCCATAAATAATGATACAGTACATCGGAACAATGACAAATGTGTTGGAGGAAGTAGAGATAACATACAAGATGAATTTTCATGATTTATAAAAATGAATATCATTTTGCGTACCAATATTTATTACAGTAAATCTTCAATGAAACACTGATATTCAAATAAAAAGAAATTACTAGTTGGCACAGCTCACTTTTCCCATACTACATTCACATATAACCCATGTGATCACAACCCCTATTAAAGAGGTTGTCCACCTTAGGACAGGTTATCAATGTCTAATCAGAATGTGTCCAACACCCGGCACCCCTGTCAATCAGCTGTTCTCCATGCTGGTGGCGGTGGCAGCTGGCCGGAAATGCTCAGTTACGGAGCTGCTCTATCTTTTTTGGTGGTTGCAGCCAGGTACAACACATCCCCTCCTATCCAAATTAATAAGAGGTGGATGTGTGATACCACTCTCAGAAGATGGGACAGCTCTGTAATTGAGCACTTCCAGTGGCCATCACCACCAACACCAAGAACTACTGATAGGCGGGAGTGTCAGACCCTGGCTGTGGACACACAGGGATCAACGAGTGCCCTGGTACTCTAGCCAAAACCACATTGATCAGGGATCATCCCACTGAGCACACCCATTTCTCCATGGGCTTAATACTACTCAGACAACACAAGATAAGGGTAAAACAGTATGTCAATACTTTATTGAACCACAAAACATCCAAAGAAAACACATAGAACAGTTACAGCACAATTCCCAAGATGGTGAAAATTGCAGAGTCTCACCTTTCCGCTGTCAGAACATTCAGGGTCGACTACCCCACCTGTGGCATGCACACAAAGAGAAGATAATGACAAGCTCAGGAAGATGACAGTCCATTGAGGTGCAAGGCCAATTGACTGGATAGTCAAAACCTGGCTTCTCCAAACATCTCCACGGAGCCTATTGACAAGTGGGTCCCATTCCTTGCTTTCACAAATGTATCTATGGGGTTCAGATGACTGGTCAGTCCAAATATCAACTACCCCAAAAGTATTCATGATTCAGCGATGGTCAATTGAACAAATCTGTATTCTATCAGCTGGGTCATGGTCTCCTAAGCTGGCATCTTGTAGAATGACAAATCTGTGTCCCTCGTGATGGAGCCATGATGTCTTAACTCCTGTCCTGTAGAGAGTCTCTGGTTCTTTGAATGTTTGGATGTCTGGATGTATTTCTGTATCTGGAGGTGTCTGTTACAGAGGCACATATATCCTCTTTTTATAGTTAACAATTGTTTTCCAAGCCAGAATTCAGAGATAAAGGGGAAGAATAGTGACAAGATAATAATAATAATAATTTTATTTATATAGTGCCGACATATTCCGGAGTGCTTTACATTTTAGAGGTGACTTGTACAGACGATAGACATAACAGCAAATCAGTAATGACATAGGTCATAACAGATACCAAGAGGAATGAGGGCCCTGCTCACAAGCTTACAATCTATGAGGAAAAAAGGTAGACAGGAAAGGTGGGTGGTAGCAGTTGCCTTCAACAAGATCAGCTGGCATTGCTTAATTATTTAATCTATTTGGAAAGTTTTTCTTCCTCTGTTTTGAAAGTCAACAAGCTGGCTGGCCTGGATAATGTGCAATCAACATATCAGCCAACCTCATTGTTCAATTATCCTGCATCTCTAGTTATTCAGGAATTCAAATGTCAACATATACACGCATGGTCAAAACTGTTGGTATCCCTCGTTTAAAGACAGAAAGTCCCACAATGTTAACAGAAATAACTTGAATCTGACAAAAGTAATACTACAGTAAATAAAAAATCTATGAAAATAAGCACATGAAAGTCAGCCATAGCTTTTCAACTATGCTTCCATAGATTTTTTAACCCCTTTCTGTCATGTGACGTACTATCCTGTCCATGTGCCCTGGGACTTAATTCCCAGGGATGGGATAGTATGTCATAGCGATCAGCGGCGCCCACGTGGTGAGCGCCGCTGATCGCGGCTGGGTGTCAGCTGATTATCACAGCTGACACCCGGCACAATGTGTCAGGGATGGTCACGGACCGCCCCCGACATGTTAACCCATTGCACACCGCGATCAAACATGATCGCGGTGTACCAGGGGTTAAAGGGAAGCATTGGCAGGGAGGGGGCTCCCTCCGTGCTTCCCTGAGTCCCCACAGCAGCGCAATGTGCAGCGCTGCTGTGGGGGGCTCCATCCCTGCAGATGACAACGGGGACCTTCGGGGGCCTGCAGGGAGCTGGCTTCCTCAGTGCCTGCAAAGCGCAGGCATGAGGAAAGCCTGTACAGTGCCTGTGACAGATCGCTGATCTGTCGCAGTGATCTGTGATGTGACAGATCAGCGATCTGTCACATGACAGGTATGTCCCCCCTGGGACAATGTAATAAAGATAAAAGTGGCCCCCCCGTCACTCGACTATCCCCTCTCCACTCCATGCTTAATGCAGCAGCCAGGGTTGTCAATCTGGCTAATCGGTACTCGGACGTGTCCTCTCTTCGTCAGTCATTACACTGGCTGCCCATTCATTATAGGATCCAATTCAAAGTACTTGTTCTCACCCACAAAGCTCTCCACGGTGCAGCACCCCCCTACATCTCCTCCCCCATTTCTGTCTATCGGCCTAGCCGATCGCTGCGCTCTGCAAACGACTTTCGACTAACCTCTGCACTAATCCGTACCTCCCATTCCCGACTCCAAGACTTCTCCCGTGCTGCTCCTATCCTCTGGAATGCTCTTCCCCAAGAAATTAGGACTAACCACAATTTGCACAGTTTTAGGCGCTCCCTCAAAACACATTTGTTCAGAGTGGCTTATCACGTTCGCTAATCAAAATCATTCTATGTGTAAGTGTGCGTGTGTAGCCCGTTCACTATATCCATCCATCCTTCACTCCCTCAAGATGGCTGGACCTTCATTGTAAATATACAATTGTAAATACACACCTGTACTTTGTATCTCCCTCACGTCATTGTAGATTGTAAGCTCTCACGAGCAGGGTCGTCTTATTTTGCTTTATTTATTGTATTGTTAACGTTGTTACTTATGGCTTGTGTTTTGAAACTGTTAAACTGTAAAGCGCTGCGGAATATGTTGGAGCTATATAAATAAAGATTATTATTATTATTATTATTAAAAAAAAAGAAAGTGTAAAAGTAATTTAAAAAAAATCGCTAAATAAATTAAAAAAATATATATATTCCCTAATAAATTCATTTTTTGGAAATAAAAAAACAAACAAACAATAAAAGTACATATATTTTGTATCGCCGCGTCCGTAGCGATCCTCCCTAAAAAACTGTCCCACTTGTTAACCCCTTTAGTGAACCCCTTAAAAAATAAATATAAAAAACTAAGCAAAAAATAATGATTTATTATCATACCGCCAAGCAAAAAGTGCAATAATGCGCGATCAAAAAGACGCATATAAATATCCATGGTAGGGCTGAAACTGTCATCTTGTCCTGTAAAAAACAAGCCATGATACAGCATCATCAGCAAAAAATTAAAAAAGTTATAGCTCGCAGAATAAAGCGATGCAAAAATAATAATTTTTTATATAAAATTGTTTTCATTGCATAAAAGCGCCAAAACATAAAAAAAGAGATAAATGAGGTATCGCTGTAACCATACTGACCCGAAGACTAAAAGGGCTTTATCAATTTTACCATACGCAGAATGGTGTTAAAAGCACCCCCCAAAAGAAATTCATGAAACGCTGGTTTTTGTTCATTCTGCGCCCCAAAAATCGGAATAAAAAGCGATCAAAAGATGTCACGTGGCCGAAAATGACACCAATAAAAACGTCAACTCGTCCCGCAAAAAATAAGACCTCACATGACTCGGTGGGTCTAAATATGAAAAATTATAGCTCTCAATATGTGGTGATGCAAAAACTATTTTTATAATAAAAAGCGTATTTTAGCGTGTGACAGCTGCCAAAAATAAAAACCCGCTATAAATAGTAAATCAAACCCCCCGTTATCACCCCCTTAGTTAGGAAAAAATAATAAAATTAAAAGAAAATGTATTTATTTCCATTTTCCCATTAGGGTTAGGGCTAGGGTTATGGCTAGGTTAGGGCTAGGGTTAGGGCTAGGGTTAGGGTTAGGGCTGGGATTAGGGTTAGGGGTGTGTTGGGGTTAGGGGTGGAGTTATAATTGGGGGGTTTCCACTGTTTGGGCACATCAGGTGCTCTCCAAATGCAACATGGCATCTGATCTAAATTCCAGCCAATTCTGCGTTGAAAAAGTCAAATGGTGCTCCTTCCCTTCCAAGCTCTGTGCCCCTGCCTCACCCCATGCCTTCTCATTCCCACTGCATGAGCGGCTTTGCTCTATCTTCATTCATGCTGGCACTTGCCTTCTGATGCAGGTTGTATGGGACAGACTTCTATCTCCCTTTTTGGGATGACTTTTCTTGTGCATATTTAAGCAATAGAGAACTATTTGCCATTTTCTTCTCTATAGTCTCTGCAGTTTTGGGTCTATGATTTGGCCATGCAACTGAAGTACATTTAGATAACGGCTCATTGTACATGTTTTTCATTCTTGTTATTTATACATCTGTTCAACGCATATGTTATATGGGGTCTGTGCAGGGGTTTTCTACCACTATGGGTTATGGCTCTAACATGGTCGCACTTTCTGCGGTTTTAATTGTTTTTAATGCTTGCATTGTGTGTTTTTTGGTGCTTTAATAAAGGTTTATTGTACTTAAATTTTTGGTGATCCCTGAAATGCACATGCCTATTTTCTTTGTATATAGTGTCAGAGTTATTACCTCATAAAGGGACAGTGGTCAGAATTGTAAAAATTGGCCCGGTCATGAACGTGCAAACCACCCTTGGGGGTTAAGGGGTTAAAAATAAAACTCATGAAATAGGCCTGGACAGAAACGATGGTTCCCCTGAAAATAATGTGACAAAAATTTAAGAAGGGACTGAAAGCTTTTCTTGAAAAGTATAATATTACAGCGTATTTACACTAGTTTCCTTAATATTGCGTTGATCCAGGAAGCTAGTCTGATTGCCATATGTGGAGTCGGGAAGGATTTTTTTTCCCCAATGTGAAGCTTACTGTTTGCCACATGGATTTTTTTTTGCCTTCCTCTGGATCAACATGTTAGGGCAAGTTAGGATAGGATATGGGTTGAACTAGATGGACTTAAAGTCTTCCTTCAACCTTAATAACTATGTTACTATGTAAAAGGGACATCAAGGTGTGTCCATTAATTAGTATCGAAAGTGGTTACAATCTTGGAATCAGTGAGTGGGCCTGTATAGAGGGCTACAGAAACTCACAGAGAAAAAATTAAAAACAAAATCAGTGTGCAGAAAAATGCACAGGATGACATCACCACCTGGTGAGCCTCCCAGCAAACAAATTCACCAACTCCAATAAATTATGCCATAACAAGAGAAACTGGAGTACATGGTGACAGCAAGAAAAATACTTTTTGTATAAAAATATAAATGTTTATTTATGTATACAAAATATATAAATGATTGTACATAGTAAAACAGTGCACAAAGGAGCATACAAGCAAAACACAAGGGCCAACCCCTCTGGCAAAACAATCCCGTTGCAAGCAAATCCACAGGTCAAGTGACCAAAAGAAAAAGTGTATAAGGGGCAGGTCAGGAAGTTCCCATCATAGACCGCAACATGACCGCGATATATCCTGAATAGCCAAGTTAAATAACTAAATAGTACCGCTTACCGGGATCTGAGAAGCCAGAGAGGGAGCCCCAGGTGCCCAATGTCCACCCCCGACGCGCGTTTCGCGGGCTCTGAAGCCTGCTTCCTCAAGGGGATAGTGAATAGTGCGGAATAGGACCTTAAAATAGCTCATGTGATGGGTCACGTGATGCAGAGGAGCCAATAGCGGTGGTTTGTGACGGCGCATGCGCGGTGTGCGCGCCAGGTCCTCCACACAGCCCGGGCGTCATGCCATCCTATGCACAAACAGGACAACGATTGTCCCGCTGTGCATGGAGGCATAGAGACGCCCTGCAGCCAAAGGACACAAGCGCCCACTACCACGAACGCGCACAACCACCTTGGCTCCGCAAAATCTGCCACCATTAATATAATAATGCATATGGGTGAAACCAAAAGTACATAATACACAGAAAGGCAGGTAGTCCGCCCCAATAATGATGTAACAAAATAAACACCCAAAAATAAGAAAGGGGTACAGAAAAAACGAAGCAGAAAAAACAATAAGAAACAAATAAATGCACCAACAACAATACAGAATAAACAAAAAATAAATAATACAGAATGATATAAGGCTCAACAGATATATATATATATAGGTAAAAAACAAGCAGCAGAGAAGATGAGGAAGGAATCATCACAATATATCCATCTGTTTGGGTTTTTCTTCCCCTCTTTTCAAAAATTCTGCAGCCGTTTCAAATTTTGGGAGCTCTAAATGTATCACAAATTGAGAGAAAAGGAATCCTATAATACACACAAAAAATTCACAAAATTAATTAATTAATTAAAAGCAGTGAAATAAAAACAATATTGAAACAAAGGACATAAGGCAGTGATAGAACCAGCAGATGACAAACATAGGCCATTTATACAGGAACTAGAACTCATAGGAAAGGTGCAAAACTGAGATGTTCATTTAGGCCCTTAGGGGCCATAGTGTCATTACGTTCCGGCAACTCGTAATGTTTTCAGCTCTCGTGGTCCAACTCCGGGTTTCTTTCCCTGTGGCCACTGCCTCGCATGCGCCAATGTTCAACGGAGTACAAACTTCACCGCTTCGGATGGTCTACGCACCTTTGACATCCGCCATCGTATTTCCTGCGGCAGCACTAATGTGGTCTATTATGCCACCTGTGGCTGCCCCAGGATATACGTTGGTTTGACAACAAGGGAACTGCGTGTACGGGTGCGTGAACATGTCCGTGATATTGGCGCTGCAAAAGCAGTTATGGACCCCTCGGAACTAAAAACAATCCCGCGCCACTTTAAAACCCACCACAATTGTGATGCGGGGTCCCTTAAAATACGTGGCATTGATATTCTCCATCTGGGGATTAGAGGGGGTAACTATAAAAAGATCTTGGCCCAGATGGAGACTCGTTGGATTGTTTTGTTGGACACTATGGCCCCTAAGGGCCTAAATGAACATCTCAGTTTTGCACCTTTCCTATGAGTTCTAGTTCCTGTATAAATGGCCTATGTTTGTCATCTGCTGGTTCTATCACTGCCTTATGTGCTTTGTTTCAATATTGTTTTTATTTCACTGCTTTTAATTAATTAATTAATTTTGTGAATTTTTTGTGTGTATTATAGGATTCCTTTTCTCTCAATTTGTGATACATTTAGAGCTCCCAAAATTTGAAACGGCTGCAGAATTTTTGAAAAGAGGGGAAGAAAAACCCAAACAGATGGATATATTGTGATGATTCCTTCCTCATCTTCTCTGCTGCTTGTTTTTTACCTATATATATATATATCTGTTGAGCCTTATATAATTCTGTATTATTTATTTTTTGTTTATTCTGTATTGTTGTTGGTGCATTTATTTGTTTCTTATTGTTTTTTCTGCTTCGTTTTTTCTGTACCCCTTTCTTATTTTTGGGTGTTTATTTTGTTACATCATTATTGGGGCGGACTACCTGCCTTTCTGTGTATTATGTACTTTTGGTTTCACCCATATGCATTATTATATTAATGGTGGCAGATTTTGCGGAGCCAAGGTGGTTGTGCGCGTTCGTGGTAGTGGGCGCTTGTGTCCTTTGGCTGCAGGGCGTCTCTATGCCTCCATGCACAGCGGGACAATCGTTGTCCTGTTTGTGCATAGGATGGCATGACGCCCGGGCTGTGTGGAGGACCTGGCGCGCACACCGCGCATGCGCCGTCACAAACCACCGCTATTGGCTCCTCTGCATCACGTGACCCATCACATGAGCTATTTTAAGGTCCTATTCCGCACTATTCACTATCCCCTTGAGGAAGCAGGCTTCAGAGCCCGCGAAACGCGCGTCGGAGGTGGACATTGGGCACCTGGGGCTCCCTCTCTGGCTTCTCAGATCCCGGTAAGCGGTACTATTTAGTTATTTAATTTGGCTATTCAGGATATATCGCGGTCATGTTGCGGTCTATGATGGGAACTTCCTGACCTGCCCCTTATACACTTTTTCTTTTGGTCACTTGACCTGTGGATTTGCTTGCAACGGGATTGTTTTGCCAGAGGGGTTGGCCCTTGTGTTTTGCTTGTATGCTCCTTGGTGCACTGTTTTACTATGTACAATCATTTATATATTTTGTATACATAAATAAACATTTATATTTTTATACAAAAAGTATTTTTCTTGCTGTCACCATGTACTCCAGTTTCTCTTGTTATGGCAGAAACTCACAGAGGAAGCAAAGGAAGGAGTTGTCTCAGGAGATTAGAAATAAAATTATAGACAAACATGTTAAAGGTAAAAGTTATAAGACCATCTCAAAGCAGCTTGATGTTCCTGTGACTACAGTTGCACATCTTATTAAGGAATTTAAGATCCATGGGAATGTAGCCAATCTCCCTGGAAGTGGCCACAGTAGGAAAATTGATGACAAATCAAAGAGATGGATAATATGAATGCTAACAAAACTGCCCAGAAAAACTTCTAAATAGATTAACCCATTTACCCCCAAGGGTGGTTTGCACGCTCATGACCGGGCTAATTTTTACAATTCTGACCACTGTCCTTTTACGAGGTAATAACTCTGAAACGCTTCCATGGATCCCAGTGATTGTGACACTGGTTTCTCGTGACATATTGTACTTCATGTTAGTGATAAAATTTCATTCAAATAACTTGCATTTATTTGTGAAAAAAATGGAAATTTGGCGAAAACTTCGCAATTTTTATTTTCCAAAAGGTAAAAGTACCATAAAAGTTATTGTGCAGTTTGTCCTGAGTACGCTGATACCTCATATGTGTGTGTTAACGACTATTTGGGTGCATGGCAGAGCTCAGAAGGGAAGCAGCGCCATTTGACTTTTTTGGCTGGAACTGAGATCAGACACCATGTCGCGTTTGGAAAGCCTCTGACATGCCAAAACAGTGGAAACCCCCCACAAATGACAATATTTTGGAAACTAGACCCCCCAAGGAACATATCTAGATGTGTGGTGAGAACTTTGAACCCCCAAGGGCTTCACAGAAGTTTATAAGTACAGCCGTACAATTTAAAAATCATATTTTTTCCACAAAAATGATCTTTTCACCCTCAATTTTTATTTTTCCTAGGGTAACAGGACCACAAAAGTTATTGTGCAATTTGTCCTGAGTACACCGATACACCATATGTGGGGGTAAACCACTATTTGGGCGCATGGCAGAGCTCAGAAGGGAAGCATGGCAGAGCTCAGAAGGGAAGCAGCGCCATTTGAATTTTATGGTTGGAATTGAGATCGGACGCCATGTCGCGTTTGGAAAGCCTCTGATGTGCCAAAACAGTGGAAACCCCCCACAAATTACACCAATTTGGAAACTAGACCCCAAAGGAACTTATCTAGATGTGTGGTGAGACCTTTGAACCTCCCAGGGCTTCACAGAAGTTTATAATGTACAGTCGTAAAATTAAAAAAATCAAATTTTTTCCTCAAAAATGATCTTTTCTCCCTCAATTTTTATTTTCCCAAGGGTAACAGGACCACAAAAGTTATTGTGCAATTTGTGCTGAGTACGCTGATACCCCACATGTGGGAGTAACCACTATTTGGGCGCATGGCAGCGCTCCGAATGGAAGCAGCGCCATTTGACTTTTTTGGCTGGAATTGGGATTGGACGCTATGCCGTGTTTGGAAAGCCCCTGATGTGTCTAAACAGTGGAAACCCTCCACAAATGACACCATTTTGGAAACTAGACCCCCAAGGAACTTATCTAGATGTGTGGTGAGCACTTTGAACCCCCAAGGGCTTCACAGAAGTTTATAACGTACAGCCGTACAATTAAAAAATCATATTTTTTCCACAAAAATGATCTTTTCACCCTCACTCACCCTCAATTTTTATTTTTCCAAGGGTAACAGGACCCCAAAAGTTATTGTGCAATTTGTCTAGAGTACGCTGATACCCCATATGTGATGGAATGGTCTGTGGGTGTCATGTTGCCTTTGGAGAGCCCCTGATGTACCTAAACAGTGGAAACCCCCCACAAGTGACCCCATTTTGGAAACTAAACCCCCTAACGAACTTATATAGATGTGTGGTGAGCACTTTGAACCCCCCAGTGCTTCACAGAAGTTTATAACGCCAAGACATGAAAATAAAAAAATCATATTTTTTCCACAAACATGATCATTTAGTCCCTAATTTTTTATTTTCCCAAGGGTAACAGGAGAAATTGGACCACAAAAGTTGTTGTCCAATTTGTCCGGAGTACGCTGATACCCCATATATGGGAGAAAACTACTGCATGTGCACACTTCGGAGCTCGGAAGGGAAGTAGTGACATTTTGGAATGCAGACTTTGATGGAATTGTCTGCGTGTGTCATGTTGCATTTGGAGAGCCTCTGATGTGCCTAAACTGTTGAAACTCCCCACAAATGACGCCATTTTGGAAACTAAACCCCCCCACGGAACTTATCTAGATGTGTGGTGAGCACTTTCAACCCACAAGTGCTTCACAGAAGTTTATAACGCCCGGGCATGAAAATAAAAAAATCATATTTTTTTCCACAAAAATGATATTTTTGCCCCCAATTTTTTATTTTCCTAAGGGTAACAGGAAAAATTGGCCCTAAAAGTTGTTTTACAATTTGTCCTGTGTAGGCTGATACCCCATATGTGGGGGTAAAACACTGTTTGGGCGCATGGCAGAGCTTGGAAGGGGAGGAGCACCATCTGACTTTTTCAACGCAGAATTGGTGGAATTGAGATCAGGCGCCATGTTGCGTTTGGAGAGCACCTGATGTGCCCAAACAGTGGAAACTCCCCAATTCTAACTCCAACCCTAACCCCAACACACCCCTAACCCTATTCTCAGCCTTAACCCTAGCCCTAGCCCTAACCCTAGCCCTAACCCTAACCCTAGCCCTAACCCTAACCCTAGCCCTAACCCTAATGGGAAAATGGAAATAAATACATTTTTAAATTTTATTATTTTTCCCTAACTAAGGGGGTGATAAAGGGGGTTTGATTTACTGTTTATGGCGGGTTTTTGGCAGCTGTCACTCGCTAAAGAAGCTTTTTATTGTAAAAATAGTTTTTGCATCACCACATTTTGAGAGCTGTAATTTTTCCATATTTTGACACACCAAGTCATGTGAGGTCTTATTTTTTGTGGGACGAGTTGTCGTCTTTATTAATACCATTTTCATGCATGTGACATTTTTTATCGCTTTTTAGGACGTAGAATTAACAAAAACTAGCATTTCAAGAATTTCTTTTGGGGGGTGAGTTTACACCGTTCCGCATGCGGTAAAATTGATAAAGCAGTTTTATTCTTTGGGTCAGTACGATTACAGCGATGCCTCATGTATGTCATTTTTTGATGTTTTGGTGCTTTTATGCACTGAAAACAATTTCATATAAAAAATAATTATTTTTGCATCGCTTTATTCTGCAAGCTATAACTTTTTTATTTTTTCACTGATGACACTGTGTTATGGCTCGTTTTTTGCGGGACAAGATGTCATTTTCAGCGGTGCCATGGTTATTTTTATGTGTCTTTTTGATCGCGCGTTATTGCACTTTTTGTTCGGCGGTATGATAATAAAGCATTTTTTTTTGCTTTGTTTTTTATTTTTATTTTTTAAGGGGTTCTCTAAAGGCGTTAACTAATGGGACAGTTTTTTAGGGCGGGTCATTACGGACACAGCTTTACTAAATATGTGTACTTTTATTGTTTTGGGTTTTTTTTATTTCCAAAAAATGAATTTATTAGGGAATTTTTTTTGTTTTTTAATTTATTTAGCGATTTTTTATAAATTATTTTTACACTTTTTTTTAACTTTATTATACTGTCCCAGGGGGGACATCACTGTCATATGACTGATCGCTCATCTGTCACATCACAGATCACTGTGACAGATCAGCGATCTGACAGAGGCACTGCTGGAGGCTTCCTCATGCCGGCGCTTTGCAGGCATGAGGAAGCCGACTCCCTGCAGACCCCCGAAGGTCCCCGCCACCGTATTGGATCTGGGACCTGCAGGGAAGGAGGCCCCCGGAGCAACGCTGCACATTGCGCTGCTCCGGTGGGCTCAGGGAAGCACGGAGGGAGCCTCCTCCCTGCCGATTCTTCCCTAAACCCCTGGTACACTGCGATCGTGTTTGATCGCAGTGTGCCAGGGGTTAACGTTTCGGGGGGCGGTCCATGACTGCCCCTGACACATAGTGCTGGGTGTCAGCTGTGATAATCAGCTGACACCCAGCCACAATCAGGGGCGCTCACCCCGTGAGCACCCCTGATCGCGCTAGATGTACTATCCCGTCCATGGGCATAGGGGTCGGGGTCCCATGGACGGGATGGTACGTCTCATGTTAAAAAGGGGTTAAAGGGGAACATCAAGCTCAAGTAACATCAGTATCGGAATGCACCAACGGTCGTTGTATAAGCCAAAGTGGACTTCCTGGGAGTCGACCAAGGAGGACACCATTGCTGAAAAAAAATCAACAAAGCTGGGGCGGACGCGCTGATCCAGCAGGTTACAGCACCCGGAGTTTCCACCACCTAGGAGGTAAATGTACCAATATATAATGCATCATGGGGATTATACTGGACTATGTGAAGATCATCTGAATGGTGGGTTAGGAATGCTATACCGGATTGGCAGTAATTAGATAACACTGGATTGTGAGTGGTAGCCATTGTATCCAAAGCCACCTGTAAGGTGTCAATTGTCCACTAGGATATATTTTGATGGATTATCATTGGAGTGTGCAATAGGAGTGATTGCTATATTTACCCATTAACCCTTATGCTGTATTACAATAATTAGTTGTGTAATATTACAGCTGCTAATGGTTGTATATCACTGCTTAGAAGCTAATGGTGGCTATTGTTTATTATAAGGCAGGTAAAGGGGACTATAAATTAATATCTGTGTATTATCATCATTATGGGTAATGGAGGTGAACATCCTATATAGCTTTGGCGATTGTATTCGGGGTTGTTCCTGTTTGATTAGGTGCGTGTTATGTGAGTCATGAGTGACAAGTGTCATGCATTGTTTCGTCGTCTTCAGTAGATAATTGGCAGTATGGATTTTAACTTTGTAATTCAATAAAAATTGTATTTTTTATGAGAATATTGCCTTCTGATCATCACTTTTTCTATGTGTTTTTACAGACTGAGTATTGGTCAACCCGACCAACAGGTTGAATTTGACTTTGTGGCCATGATATGTACCCTTGATAGGTTTGGGCAGTTGTTTGTTGTGTTGTCGGCAGAGGGGTCGGATGCACAAATCTAGTTAGGCCAGGTGTAATTTGCCTTGGTGGCACAGTGTACTGCTGTTGCATTTGAAATGTGTGAGCAACTTCATCCTGTGGCCTATGTTGGATCTATTGGCTGGATGCAGGTGGTGGTTCATGGACAGAATATGGTGCGGCCATTTGTGGATATTGTAGACTGGCTTATGATTGTTCTGGGCCATAAGAGGTTGCATGCACCTGTTACTCCTGTTGTGTTGAAGCTGTAGTTGTCAACTGGGTCAGATTTTGGTCAGTACACCACTCCTCCATGGGTGCAAGAACCTGGTGGGGCTCATTCTCTACCTGGCTGGCAGCAACGAGGGTGAGCTTAGCTTCCCGGACAAGCTCTTGACGTTGTGTGGGTACTTTTGCCAGACAGGGAGATAGTGAGCGGCAAAACCGGTCAACATCGGTTTCTGGTGTCGGGGAGTTTATAATATGCAGGACTCTTGCATCAATTGCTTCAGGCAACATCCTGATCTCCTCATGTCGCCTGCTGCACCTTCCTCTCACACTAGGTGCTATGTACCGTGGTGGAATGGTTGGTGATGCTTGTGATGACTGGGGTGCTGGGGCGCTTGATGCCTGTGATGGCTGGTCTGTTATTTGTCTGCTTACATTCGCACCCTCAGTGGTTGTTTCGCCAGCATCAGAAGGCTGTTGTGGCTGTGTTGTTTGACTGGCCTCAGCTATCTGATCCATCTCCGATGCTGACTTACAAGGTGCAGAAGCTACCATTGTTGGGGATTCATCAGATTTGTCCAAGTTGTCCTCAGTCCTAGGATGAAAGAAATGGACATTGTCTCAAAAGGGGCCACATAAACATGTTTTCAATATTCTCTTTAAAAATAAAAAAGTTAGAAATGTGACCTAGCAATAGGGGATGTGAGATCAGACGCTTCTAGTTCAACCGTGATTTTTGTCAACCTTGGTATCTTTATTCAAACAATTTGTGACCCATTTTTGTTGGTTTCTGTTGGATTCATCTTGAACCTTAATTTTCAAAACAACACAAATATGCGTGTGACAAGGCATTTTACATGTGAATGTAAAATGATGCTTACTTGAGTATTGACAGTAACAACTACATAGTTAGCCTCAAACAATATTGGTGTTGAAGAAAAAACACTGAAAATTGAGCTGTTTGAAGCAGTAGACTTACTGGTTGAGTTCTATGACTGGGCGCAAGAATTCTAACTGCCGGAAAAGCACATATTGGCGCTTTCTAGTTGCCCCAGATGTAGAGGGAAGGGGATTATATTCCCGGCGGTACTGGTCACTTGCTGAGCACCAGCGTCGTTTCAACAAAGCCACTGTTGACAAAGTTTAAAAATAAAATCATAATCTGACAATTTCCACCTATGTAATCTACTCAAGTGGAATTATTAAAAACATCATATGCCTTTAATGCTAACTTGTTCAGTATGTTCACAAAAGGAAACAGCAGCTATGGCATTACTATACATATAATACTTGGCACTTAGATACCTCCTGCCATGCCTAAAGTTTACAACTGTACCCAGCACCATAATGTACACAGTGCCAGGGTTAGTAGCAGAAAAATTTCATTTGCGTAGAGTAGTAAGTATACACAGCCTTTACAATGCCTCCCATACACTTGTAAGGGCAGTATTGGTGTCACATTTTTGCTGGGGTTTTGCAAAATAAGCAAATAGAGCTGAAAGAAACAAGTGAAGAGGGAAAAAGTTCCGGCTCCACTAACACTTGTGCATGACCTACACTGAACAGGAGAGACTATACTTTGGAGGCTTGCAGAAACATGGTTGTCCAGACCAGGCCCAACAGTAATGTGTGATAACATTGTGAATCAACATTTTAAAAAGATTTTTGAGGGTATTTCAAAAGATTATTCCAATATACATCCTGAAGGTTATGTTTGGCATTTAACATGCACATTGAGAAGTCTAGTGACTATGATACTCATAAGGGCTTACAAATGACATGCTATTTTGATGGCCTAATTGCTGAATCACTAACACATAACCACTGTTAACACTATTTGAAGTATAAAATAAGTAAGTACAGTTTGTTATGACATAGGAACATCCATGGGTGTGTAGGGTTGGTGGGCCGGACTGGGGGGTGGTCCCTCTTTTACCACGCAGAGACGTAACAGAGACAATTTGGAGGCAGGTTTCAGGTGCAACAGGTCTAAGTTTTATTCTCTCGCTGTCCACCTGACGACCTCTCAGCACACCGCAATTCTCTTCAAGGCCCTCCGATTACAATACACATTACACACCGTACTCTTCACCAGGGACGTATATGTACGTACCGTCCCTTTCCGCTTATCGACGCTCATGACAGGTCCGTCACTGTGGCCGCCTTAGGCCCGTAAACCAACAGCAATTTTACTGGTCAGACGTCTTCCTCAATACGGTATGTTTTATCTCTGTGCCTCGTCTATATTGCGGTCTTCGTGTCAGGAGCACCCCCCTGACTTTCTCTCTCCTCAGTCCCCCTGGTTGGGTTTTTCCTCACAGTGCCACAACTGTCACAGTGCCCTCGCCACTTGAGCTCCCCCTGGGGACAGGAACTTTCTGGAACCCTCCTGTCAAATTTATATCTTACCCGGTTCCCTCTAACTCCGCCCCCCATGACCAACGGTTTCTTAAGCCCTAAGCTGATGTCAAGACCTATGCTCACACTCCTCCCTGCCCTCTAATGGTCAACCCAAGGTACTGCACGTCCACTACACTTTCCTAGCTGTTTCCCCACTGTAATAACTGACACTTGTCTAAACTGTGCAAACCTTCCTTTCTCTATTCTGACAAGTCCGTCAGGTCACCTTCCCTACAGGTGCACTCACCATACTTCGCTTGCTTGGATGGGGAATATGTTGACCAACCACTTCGTGCAAACAATGTTGCTGCAACTGCATACCATCCACGCTATATATTCAGTCAGTCATGGTATCCCTCCAGACGAATATTCCAAAGTTCTGGGTGTTGTTCCACAAGAGATAATAGGCGCTCAGTATGAACACGAGTTGCCATGATATCATGAAAATACAGGAGAAGAACTACACAGTCCGGCCTCCACACCCAAATAGTTCACCTCACCAAAGAAAAGGCTAGTCAGAGTTTATTTTTTATCCGTCTCAAATTCAGGACACCTGTCTATAAGAATGATTCAATATTTGCAAAAACGCACACGGACAGCACACGGTCCATGTGAAAACACGCACATGTGCACAGACAAATAGATTATAATGGGTGTACGTGTGTACGTGTCTCCGGTACATGTGAACCTGTCACCACACGAACTGGAGACACGGACGTGTGAAAGAGTAAGAGATGTGTATATATGGATAGTGGACAGTGTGAAGAATGCAAGATTTCTCATTTTAATTTTTCATTCAGATTGTGATATTGATAAAACCTATTGCCAACAATTTCTAAAAAATATATTTAACATAAAACCTGATGTAAACAACAGATTATTTTCCATATAAAGCCAGGTGTGTACTTCGGGCAGAGAGGGGAGAATATCTAGAAGACTCTGCACCTGCCTAAATGACTACTTGCTCTTTTGTCCCATAGATCTCCCAGCTGAATCCAACACACCGATATGAGACTATGGTAAAGGATTAAAGGCATTATGGTTTTCTGCAATTTTCTATTGCTAATATTAATGGTTGAATAGTTGAATCATTAATTAAAATGAGCAATTTAATTGATAATTCAGCTATATTACGCCTCTGATCTTTCATTGCCACTCACTTAAATATTAGTCGCTTCACTTCAGGATGCATTCCCACTTACCGTATGTGTTGAAAATTGGCTAACCTAGCAACATTTATCTGTCAGCAAGACAAGTTTTGAGGCACATTAGTTTGGCATGTCAGTATTCATCCTCAGCAGCAATGGGTATAAATAAATGATATGCAGAAGAAGGACTTGGCATTGAGTTTCATAATAGAGCAAAAATGGAACTAAGAATGCAGTATATATTAATGCTTCTGTTATATCCTGCCTTTGCTTGATAAAAGTCAAACCCATTCAATCCTGTTGAAGAGGTTACACTGTTACAAACCAGCTTTCAAAGTGATTACAGTAACCCTCACCTTTCAGATCAGAGGTCAAAGTCTTATTGTTCAGAAACATTTCTCATTTCCATATGAATGGATTGCCTTTCTACTATTAAAGAGTCATAAGGGATCTGTCACAATTCCCCAGGACAGAGGTATATTGTTCAGGGAATCAATAGCCATTTAGTTAAATTAAAACATGGCTAATATCTTATTTCTAAAGTGACTTGCATGAAATTGGCCGACATTATTGTTTAGAGAAAGTGCATCCTTTATTTCAGCTTTCGTCAGTAAGAGTAGGTATTAGAAAGCTAGCTATCCAAAGCACATGATATGTATGCGATGGTAAAATATAGTAGAAGAGATTGGAGAAGGAAATGGAATAAAACCATAATCTCCCAACATTTTGGATCCCTGGCATTTTTTCTAAACACAACAGGTGTTGCCATTTTCATCCATTTTCTCATAAGCTTTTCTGTTAGAGAAAGAATGTGCTGAAGGTTTGTTCTGGCTCATGTGTCTTAACATCCTGAAAAAGTTTCTTCTTAACTTATTGTATATCTCTTATTTGACAAACAGCACAAGGGACTGCAGTCTTGCCTCTTCAGCCAATTGGAGCCTGCCGGATGGTGGTACAGGGAGGACCAATGTGGATTTCACCAATGACTGTTCCACCATGAAGGTCCCTTGCTGGTGTGGTGTGATGTTTTCTTAAGGCTAGGCTACTTTCCAAATTGTACTCTTCTAGCTGTTCAGAAAATTCAATGGAGAAAATAGGTTCAGCTGAAACATAAGAGGAGACAAGGCTGCAAATTGAAGATGTTACGTGTCTTTAAGCTTCTACTTTTCACATAAATAATTGTGTAAAACCTCAGGTCTGTTCATGAAATACTCGGTGTTGTGATAAATTCTAAGAAAGATGTTGATCCAAGGAAGAAGTTGTAGTTATATGAGGTAATTTAGACAGGTTTAGCATTATGTATAAGATAAATCTTGCCATAAGAGATAGCTAGGGTGTGTGAAGCGAGCTCCAGAGCCAAGCCTGCTCCTCATGGGGCAAGTGTCAGCTGTATTATGCAACCAGGATCTTGATGCTTCTAACAACAATTGAGAAAGTCAACTCTCCCCACAGTTTCATTATTTCTTCATTAGTCTTTGTGTAGCAATGCTTATTTCTGATAGATCCTCTGTGGTCACGTGAGATGAATGAATGTGTTAAGCCTAGTTCTAGTATGTTATATAGCCCAAGTTAGCTGTTGTTGACTATGAGACTTATATATCTATAGGATGAATATAATAGGAGGCAATGTATGTAGAAATAGTTAGAAAATAAAGTTACTAAGATATTTAATATAATGTTATCATCAGGGCTGGAGTGGGACTAAATATTAACATAGGCACTGAATCCCCGGACAACCCACAAACAAGTGCCCCTTTATTTGGCGCAAAGTTTTCCCCTAAGTTTAGTAAATCTGCCTGAATCTAAGCTTAGGAACATCAGTCAACTCTAATGTGGGGGTAAATGTACCGTGCTCCACCTGCACCTATTAACTAGATAAACGCCCCTGTCAAACGCTGACAGCAGCATTAAACCAGCGCTTCCCGCCACGCCACATGATCGGGGTCAGTGATGAATTGGTATAACAACCAGAGGTCTCCTGGAGACCTCTATGGTTGATGATGCTTGATTGTTATGAGCACCACCCGGTGGTCGGCGCTCATAGCAATGTGTTGCTGCTACATATAGGCGATCTGAGCATTGCCTATATGTAGCAGAGCTGTTCGAGCTATGGCAGCTTCTAGCCTCCCATGAAGGTTATTGAAGCATGCCAAAAGTAAAAAAAAAGGTTTTAAAAAATATTAAAAAAAAGTTCAAATCACCCCCCTTTCGCCCCGTTCAAAATAGAACAATTAAAAACACAAAAATACACATATTTGGTATCGCCGCGTTCATAATCACCCGATCTATCAATAAAAAATGGATTAACCCAATCGCTAAATGGCGTAGCAAGAAAAAAATCAAAACGCCAGAACTACTTTTTTTGGTTGCTGTGACATTGCATTAAAATGCAATAACGGACGATCAAAAGAACATATCTGCACAAAAGTGGTATCATTAAAAACATCAGCTCATTGCACAAAAAATAAGCCCTCACGCAACCCGAGATCATGAAAAATGGAGATGCTACGGGTCTTGGAAGATGACATTTTTTTTTTTTTTTTTACAAATTTTGGAATTTTTTTTCACCACTTAGATAAAAAAGAGCCTAGACATGTTTGGTGTGTATGAACTCATAATGACCTGGAGAATCATAATGGTGAGTCACTTTTAGCATTTAATGAACCTAGCAAAAAAGCCAAGCAAAAAACAAGTGTGGGATTGCACTTTTTTTGCAATTTCACCACACTTGGAATTTTTTTTCCCATTTTCGAGTACACGACATGGTAAAAACAATGGTGTCGTTCAAAAGTACATCTTGTCGTGGTGAGAGGAGGGAAAGAGTCCGGGAGCCGTCGGAAGGTGAGTATATCACTATTTTTTATTTTAATTCTATTTTTTACAGGCTTATGCTACCCAGGGCCTGGAGGAGAGTCTCCTCTCCTCAGGACCCAGGGTACCATCTGCACATTAAACGCTGTGCCAGACTGCACCTGTCGTTGATTGGCAACACGGGATTTCGGTTACAGACAGGCAGACAGACAGACAGAATAAGACGATTATATAGTAGATTGCAGAAACTGGAAATGTGCACTGGTCAGATTCTACACGGCATCACGCAGACTTTTTAAGAATATGAAATACTGATCAAATGCCCTCACAGGCTAAATAGAAAATCCTGAAAGAGAATCTGTCCTTCTAACTTGCATTTCCCATAAAATAATTAGGCACAATGTGTCATTACAATGGTATGTTTCATGGAAATTAAGCTCATGCTTACCACCAGGGCAAGGAAAAGCAGCAACTGACATGTTGCAGATTTGAAACACGCACCGCATATCAGTTTACGCCAAGTAAAATAGAAGCACAGTGGCCATAAGACTTCTATAAATCCCATCCACTTTGCTGAAACTGTAAAAAAAAATTGTATTTTATGCAGTGAAAATACGCAGCATCAAAAAGTCTCATTGTGTGTATACAGCCTAAATAGTTTTATATCATGGAGGCTCCTGAGAATGGTCAGAGTAGTTTGTCGTGGCCTACAACATTTAAAAAACAAAATAGATTAATTATATTAGAATTATATTAGCATTATTGCTTACTTTATACATCTTTACAATGAGTATACTGATTTTGCTTTATTGCCCACCAGTCATGAATATTGAATATTGCCAATGTCTATAGTAGACCTTAATACATCCACTGGCACTGTCCAAATCTGCTGTGCAAGACAATAAGTAGACTCACTGACTCTGTGTTTGAAGGCTGGGTTCATCAATATCACTGCTGCCTGTTTGAGCCAGTTGCTGCCTGGTACAGAAGGAAGATGTCATGTCGCCATCGGATACAGGGACTGCTGTTCCTGCTTCGGCCACTAGGAGGCACCAGACTGGCACGTCGCCATCAGACCCGAGCTCTGCTATTCTGGTCTTGGCCTCTGGGAGGCGCCGGACTGTCATGTCATGGTCAAACTTGGGGACGGCTGTTCCTGCCTCGGCCACTGGGAGGCGCCGTGGTGCGCCCGTGGGTACTGCTAACAGGGAGGAGTCTCCTCCGCAGGCATCTGGCGGCCGCTACTCTGTCGGTCATGAAGGGGTTGGTGCATCACCATCTGGCCTGGTCCTGGGGGTGGTCCTAATGATGTCATCAGACCATGAACCTGTGAGGGATGATCTGATCCCTCAAATACCTTGGGGCTGGTCTTGCAGGCTGCCAGATATAGCCTTGGTTTCCCCAGTGTGCTAGTTTGTTATTTGCTATCTTTGATTCTGACCTTTGCCTGGATTTCTGACTCTGCTCCTGCCTAACAATTTTGTACCTCTGCCCTGACCTTGGCCTTGATTTGACTCTGCTATTGTCTGCCATTTTTGTACCTCTGCTGCCTGCGTGGTTTAGACTTGGATTCCTGACTATGCTTTTGGTCCCATTTTTTAACCCCTTTCTGGCGACTGTCCTGCTCTGGTCCGCTGCTCTTATTCAGACAGCTACCTCCTGGGCTCTGCTGTAAATCCAGATCCCTGTATAGGGGTAAAGGGTATCGGGGTTGCTCGGGGTGATGTCTTACTGCAGCCCAGACTCGCAGACGGACGTCACAGAAGAAGGCTGAGGGTGAATGCACACAGTGCGGATTCAGCTGCAGATTTTTCCACGCGGATTTGCAGATAAAACAGCAGGTAAAGTGACCTGCGGTTTTCCTGCAGATTTGCCAGTGGTTTTCCCCTGCGGTTTAACACCTGGACAATGGAACAGGTGTCAAACCGCTGCGGAATCCACAGAAAGAATTGACGTGCTGCAGATTTAAAACCGCAGCAAATCCACACGGAAAAATCCGCAGCATGTGCCCTGCGGTTTTGAAATCCCATTAGCTAACATGGTACTGTACATTGCTTGCGGGTATGCTGCGGATCCGCACGGCCAAATCCGCTGCAGATCCGCAGCAGAATCCGCAGCGTGTGCACACACCCTGAATGTGCACACAAAAAGTGGTCAGTAGAGACAGAATGGACAGGCAAGGAGTCCCGTTACACTGAAAAGTAGGCTTAGGCATTGCACAATGCATCACATATTGCTATAGTATCTGTTTCTCTATGCAATATTCTTAAAAGACGACTTGAATAGGGCAGATTTTTAAATCCTTCACGATCACTTTGTATGATGGTTGTTAAGGGACCTCGTTCAGCAAAGAATGACCGTTCAAACCAAGCACAGGCACTTTGTGCTTCATGGTGGGACCAATCATTTTCATACACTTTCCTGCCTGCTTGTTTTCCCTCTATCCCCACCATACCCATCTTCTTTGATTGACAGTTTTGGCTTCATAGAGCCAGAGAAGGGAGGAGATAGATGAAAACCAAGAAAGTGAGAAGGTGTATAAATATGATTGGTCCCGCCATGAAGTACCGAGCAGCAAGATTTAGTTTAAACAGTCATTCTGTTGACAGAATCCCTTTAAGAGTCCTTATAGATCAAGGAATAAATACATTTTACAGCATCAAGAACTAAATAAATATATTTCACCCATGACCAAGTGTAAGCAAAGCAAGCTATATACTGCAGCTGACACCCTGATTTTGATTTTTTTCCCCAAAAAAGATTCTACTGCCAATAGGGACGGCAACACCTACATGGTTAACAGAGGGAGAGAGCTCTCTCTTTACCTCTATAGGCACCCCTGCAATGCAGTCGTGGGTTGGCAATAGTTGCAATGGCTACCTGAGTCTAGTTGTAGCTTAAGCAGGTTCTGACAGTCTATGAGTCAAATTGTGAAATAGTTTGAATATGCAGAAAATAAAAATCAGTTAATTAAAACTTCTTAAAATGTAAAAATAAATAAAATAATGTTTTTTCAATTAAAATCATAAGTTTTATATAAAAAAACTAAAATAAACAAATAAGTGAACATATAATTGGTATAGCTACATCGGAAATGTCCTGAAATATAAAATAGTCACATTTTTTATCCAGTACAGTGAACAGCATAAAAAGAAAATAATAATATACGTCCAAAATGTAGCATTTTCATCATACAGAAACACAAATATGGAACAAAAAGTGATAATAAAAGACATGTATAATAAAAATAATGGTATTGCTGAAAATGTCAACTTATTCTGCAAAAAAAAAGCCCTAACATAGCTCTATCGGCAGAAAATTGAGAAAGTTATTGCTCTCAGGAAATGGCAATACAAAACTAAATAAATATTACTGTACTAATGTTCCTAAGCAAAAAAAACAAATGATAAATCTGGAATAATTCTAATGTTACTGATGCAAGAAATAAAGTTATCACTTTTAGTGTACAATCATCATTACTCAAAAAAAAGTCATGATCCAGCGTGGATCTGACAGATTAAATGGATAAGTGAACTTTTTTTCCTTTGGCTAGGTGCCAAAGTGATGTGATTGCCCCCGGTGGCCATTAGAATTATTACACATGGTGTCGTTCATTCTAAGTTGCCCCGGTGGTGGTGAGTGGTAGTGCACTTTAGTTTCTTTGGTTTAGTGCACGTTCACTTTAGTTTCTTTGGTTTAGTGCACATAATTATAAATCAGGTGTGAGGCTCTTTAAAAGAGTTCAGGTGGGTTTGATGACTGTTGGTGATATTGTGTTCGTCATTGGGGAAGCAAGCCTGGGTGAGGAAGGAGCTGAACATGAGTCCTGCGCAGCCCAGCCAGAGGGGACGAGTGGCAGCTAGGTGGTCTGCAAGAAGGGCTGGCATGGCGTGGTGGAGTCACAGTTTATGGTGTCGGCAGGAAGTGCTTGCATGGCTTGGTGAAGTGACGACTATGGAGAGAGTTGCACTCAGCATGCGGGACTTGGTTGCTGAGAGCTGGACTCAAGCATGCTTGACTTTTTTGGGCAGGAGCTGAACTCATCTTTGGGACTCTGTTACTGGACAGCTGCAACTGGTGGTGGACTCTGCTCCAAGGCTGCACTATGGTGAAGGATCCAGATATGGTGATGGATCCGGGTGGAGGAGAAGATGCACACAGGTGGTGGGCTCTGTTGGTAGGAGCGTACGCAACAGAGCAAAGCTAAGTGTGTTTCCCCTGTATTGTCATTTTCCCTCATGTGTGTTTAGTGCAGTGGTGGGATTAGTTTTCCCACCGACCAATTCCCTAGTGAGGGTTTAGGTTTAGGGCGAGCTAGGGTTTTTAGGTTCCTGTGCGTCGCCCGGTGCGGAATCGGCATAGGGAACATTAGGAGTGCAGGGACACTGGCTCAGGGGAGTACAGGAGGTCTCCACTTCCCTATTCCCTATTGCAGGGCCCACCATTGTTAATGTTACCCAGGTTCCCTTTTATTATTTAAATTCGCCTTACTGGAGGCGGGGTTTCCAGACTACTTTATATATACGTGTAATATCTAAATTCGCCAGTTGGAGGCAGTGTATTCAGCTGCACATCCTATTATTTAAATTCGCCCAACTGGAGGCGGTGTATCCAGGGTCACGTGTGTCATATGGGTTCGCCTTGCGGTACTCGCTGCGTCCAGACACATGTGATCGTGACAAAAAAATATATATTTCTGAAATACTGGCATTTGCTTATTCTGTCCTTGAAATATTTAGAAAAACTTTTTAAAATTGTTATGTAGCCCAAGTTGGTACCAATAAAACTTCAACTTATGTTACAAAAATAATCTCTTTTACAGGTATAAGGGCAGAAAAAAAAACTCAAGCTCTCAAAATATGCTGATGCAAAAATCATTAAAATGTGGCAATGTAAAATTATTTTATTATTTGTCAAATATCGTTTTCAGTTTTCTAAAGTAGCATCATATTGAACTGCTGTTTATTTGTTAATTCTGCCTCCCCAAAAAAATCTGAATAAAGCTCGGTTCACATTTTTAGTAGCAACAATAGATTAGTTTTTACCCAACATATTTTAGCGTCCAAACATCTGAGACATATTTAGTTAAAAGAAGGGAACCTGCAGGTAGGTACAGCTTCTAAACATAAAATTAAATCCACCATGTGCTTCAGCATTTTTTTAAGGGCTTGCTCTCACTAAGTGTATAGTGATGTTCGATTTTTTATCGGATAGCAAAAGAACCAATGTTTTATAATGATGCAGTACCGATGAAAAATTTATGATTAAACTTTAAAATATCTATTGCATTCAAACAGCACACGGATGACAAGTGAGAAACTATCATCACACTTTTCTGGATGAAAAAAATAATATATTATTATAATTATACAATGATGATAGCTTTTTATATCTTTGTGTATTTCCAACCTTAAAGCCAAAATGTTTCTTTATATTATTCTAGTTAAAAATGTAATATACAGACAAACATATAATGTGAATTAGAGCTATAAAAACCTATGTATTTTGGACTAAGGCCGGAGTCACACTACAGGGAGATACGGCCGAGTCTCGCAGGTTAAAATGAAGCTCTGGCACAGCCACTCCGGAGCGGAGCATGCAGCTCCATGTATTGCTGTGCGGCTGCACGCTCCGCTCCGGAGTGCTGGCGCCAGAGCTTGGTTTTAACCTGCAAGACTCGGCCGTATCTCGCTGTGTGTGATCCCAGCCTAAAAGATGTTACTTGTGGTATGATGCCATGAGTGTCCAGATCCAGACAAAGTTCTCATGTATGACAATACTGAAGTGGTATTGCTGTGTTGTCATCAACTAACTTAATTTACATTGAGCACGTCTTCAGAAACACCAGCTGGTCACATCGTATTGGGCACTAAAATAACTTTTTTATAATTTTCACTTTGCCAAATAATAGATCAATGTAATTTTCAAATCAGGTTTACTTTTGCGAGTCATCTGCTCTTCTCGAACTTTAGGGGCTTTGCAAATGGTACCCAAAAACTTTGCCAGCAAAATCTGCACTACAAGTGAAATAGCGTTCCCTTCTATTCCCTGCTTTTTGCCCAAATAGTAGTTTATGTCCATATATGGGGCATTTCTGTACAGTATACTTGAAATTCCATAACAAGTTGTTAGGTTTACTTTCTCTTATTACTAGTGATAGGCAAGCACTAAAATGCTTGGGTGCTTGTTACTCGAATTGAGCAAGTTGTAATACTTGGGAGCTTGTTTTGTGTAACAGCAATAATGGAAGTCAATAGAAAGTTGAGCATTTTTCCAGTAAACCCTGCCAGGAGGTCTGGAGGGCAGAAAATCTCTGAAATCAATGGAAACAAAGTTGAAATGGAATGGTAACAGCATGGGGAAGACAACTGGATGCATTAACCTTAAGATTGTCAGAGTTCACAACCAATGGAGACTTTAAGGTTACTAGAGTTCCCTGTTGCTGGAACACCTGAAGACTGTGAACTCTACAGGTGTCCCAGCAGCTAGAAACTCTAGTAACCTTAAATTCTCTTAGCTGTGTGCACATGTTGCTTTTTTACCACGTCTCTGATGGCATTTTTACCTGCGGTTTTGAACATCAATCAATGCTGTTTGAAGCTAGTTGAAAGACAAAGGAAAAAAGGCATAGTTGAAGATATAAAAAGAGGGATAAATAGATAGATAGATAGATAGATAGAGACAAAGCCCTCAGATATCCAGCAGCTTTCTAGGAATGAAAAAAATAAATGCATAAATAAAAAATTGCTTGGGGTCCCTATATTTTTAGTAACCAGCTAAGGAAAAACAGACAAATGCTATCTGATATTATCAGGCTGGGAAGAGCCATAACTATTGACATCACATTAGATGAGCCAATTCTGGTGCCTGTCTCCGCTTTTAAGATTGCCCTAGTGTGGTGGCTATCGGGTAATGTTTTTAGTGGTTGATATCAGCAGTTGGTGCTGACACCAAGCCTGAGGTTAGTAATGGAGAAGTGTCAGTCAGACACCCCCATGTCTAACACTGTAAGTAAAAATCAATAAACACACTGAAAAAATCATTATTTTAACAGAAAAAACAGACAACCTCTTTCACCAATTTCCCCAATAAAATCCCATTCGGGTTTGCCGCAGTCCACTCCTCTATGTCCTCTTCTTCCCCTTTCTTCCCCAACAGCATTACAATTGATGGCAGGCAATCCCTGCATGTTGATTAGCTGTCCAACAGTTGCAAAACATGCAGGATAGCCATAATTCAATATCATACAATTCTGTGAATTCCTTGAATTCTCAATGCACCCCAAAATTAATTCCTTGAAGTGTTTAGTTTTCAAAGTTGGGTCACATGTGGGGGTTTCTGCTATTTTAGTACCTCAAGGACTCTGCAAATGGTGCCCATAATCTGTCCCAAGAAAATCCACATTCCAAAAGTCAAATAACACTTCTTCCCTTTCAAGCCCTGCCGAGTGCCAATGGGGTATTGCTACTTTTGTTAAAAATTGCGCAACAAATTATTTGGTCCGTTTTTTCCTATTCTCCCTTTGGAACATGAAAAAGACGGATCACTATAATAAAAATAAAAGTAATTTATAATATTTTTGTTTTTGTGGCCAAAAGTTTTAAAATATTATCAAACACTTTGGATTCAAATCATGCAGTGTACCCATAGATGAATATCTAGAGGAAAAAGTTTCCAAATAAGTTTCACTTAACTTGTAGGGATTTTGGCACCTCAAACCTCAGGTTCTGTGCATATGTGATATGACATCCACAATCTATTCCAGGCAAATGTACGCTATAAAATGAATTTCCCTTCCTAGCCCTGCCATGTGCCCAAACAGTAGTAATATGGGTTATCACTGTGATTGGAAGAAATTGCAGAAGAAATTATGGGGTGCAGTTTTTGCCCTATAATGACAACATCATTAGAAGAAAAAGCAAAATTTTATATTTCAGTGAGTTCACAATTCTCACCACTAGAGTTGAGCGAAACGGGTCGAAAAAATTCAAAAGTCGCCGACTTTTGGCAAAGTCGGGTTTCATGAAACGAAACCCGACCCTAGGATGAGGTCGGCCACGAGGTCGGCGACTTACGCACCAAAGTCGCGTTTCAAAAGTTTGTTTTGCGCTCTTTTTCAGCCAATCAGGATCCACGGACACTGTGGGCAACGTGATGACCTAGGCACGGGTCACCACCATCTTTCAGAAGGGCATGCAAGTGATTGGCTTGCTTTGGTGGGCGTCACAGGGGGTATAAAAGGGCGTGCACGCCGACCGCCATCTTACTTCTGCCGATCTTAGTATAGGGAGAGGTTGCTGCTGATTCTGTAGGGAGAGCGTTAGGCAGGGAAGAAGACAAAAAAACTGCTTCTGCTGCTAGCGATTTGGCCTGCACAACACACAAGTCACTGTGTGTGCAGTGCAAGGGGATGCTATATTGTGGTGTATCAGTGGTGTTGGTTGTTGGACTGCCTTTTAAGGCTTCCTGACACGCTGGCATTGCTGTTTACCCACTGCTCCGCAAACTGCTTTTTTAAAAGCAATCCAATCTCCCTTATCCTCTAGTCACTTTTGTCACAGCTGTGCCATCGAGACTGTCACATAGCGCTCAGATATCAGTGGGCCTCACACAATCCACAAGTGTCCAGTGTCCAAAAGTGTGCGCAGAGATTCAAAATCTCCATTATCCTCTCGTCACTTTGGTCACAGGCAGCTGTGCCATCGAGCGTGTCACATAGCGCTCAGATATCAGTGGGCCTCACACAATCCACAAGTGTCCAGTGTCCAAAAGTGTGCGCAGAGATTCAAAATCTCCATTATCCTCTCGTCACTTTGGTCACAGGCAGCTGTGCCATCGAGCGTGTCACATAGCGCTCAGATATCAGTGGGCCTCACACAATCCACAAGTGTCCAGTGTCCAAAAGTGTGCGCAGAGATTCAAAATCTCCATTATCTTCTCGTCACTTTGGTCACAGGCAGCTGTGCCATCGAGCGTGTCACATAGCGCTCAGATATCAGTGGGCCTCACACAATCCACAAGTGTCCAGTGTCCAAAAGTGTGCACAGAGATTCAAAATCTCCATTATCCTCTCGTCACTTTTGTCACAGGCAGCTGTGCCATCGAGCGTGTCACATAGCGCTCAGATATCAGTGGGCCTCACACAATCCACAAGTGTCCAGTGTCCAAAAGTGTGCGCAGAGATTCAAAATCTCCATTATCCTCTCGTCACTTTGGTCACAGGCAGCTGTGCCATCGAGCGTGTCACATAGCGCTCAGATATCAGTGGGCCTCACACAATCCACAAGTGTCCAGTGTCCAAAAGTGTGCGCAGAGATTCAAAATATCCATTATCCTCTCGTGACTTTGGTCACAGGCAGCTGTGCCATCGAGCGTGTCACATAGCGCTCAGATATCAGTGGGCCTCACACAATCCACAAGTGTCCAGTGTCCAAAAGTGTGCGCAGAGATTCAAAATCTCCATTATCCTCTCGTCACTTTGGTCACAGGCAGCTGTGCCATCGAGCGTGTCACATAGCGCTCAGATATCAGTGGGCCTCACACAATCCACAAGTGTCCAGTGTCCAAAAGTGTGCGCAGAGATTCAAAATCTCCATTATCCTCTCGTCACTTTGGTCACAGGCAGCTGTGCCATCGAGCCTGTCACATAGCGCTCAGATATCAGTGGGCCTCACACAATCCACAAGTGTCCAGTGTCCAAAAGTGTGCGCAGAGATTCAAAATCTCCATTATCCTCTCGTCACTTTGGTCACAGGCAGCTGTGCCATCGAGCGTGTCACATAGCGCTCAGATATCAGTGGGCCTCACACAATCCACAAGTGTCCAGTGTCCAAAAGTGTGCGCAGAGATTCAAAATCTCCATTATCCTCTCGTCACTTTGGTCACAGGCAGCTGTGCCATCGAGCCTGTCACATAGCGCTCAGATATCAGTGGGCCTCACACAATCCACAAGTGTCCAGTGTCCAAAAGTGTGCGCAGAGATTCAAAATCTCCATTATCCTCTCGTCACTTTGGTCACAGGCAGCTGTGCCATCGAGCGTGTCACATAGCGCTCAGATATCAGTGGGCCTCACACATTCCACAAGTGTCCAGTGTCCAAAAGTGTGCACAGAGATTCAAAATCTCCATTATCCTCTCGTCACTTTGGTCACAGGCAGCTGTGCCATCGAGCCTGTCACATAGTGCTCAGATATCAGTGGGCCTCACACAAACCACAAGTGTCCAGTGTCCAAAAGTGTGCGCAGAGATTCAAAATCTCCATTATCCTCTCGTCACTTTGGTCACAGGCAGCTGTGCCATCGAGCCTGTCACATAGCGCTCAGATATCAGTGGGCCTCACACAATCCAAAAGTGTCCACTGTCCACAAGTGTGTGCAGAAATTCTAAATCTCCCCTGTCCTATAGACACCTTGTACCTTGTTTTACATTACTATATAGTTTGTTGGATTTTGTCTACATTTCTACCAAAAATGAGGAAGGCTGGTGGAAGAGGCCGTGGAATTGGGCGGGGGTTGGCAGCTGGTAATGATGGTGTTGGTGGTGGATCTGATGGTAGTGGCAAGAGCAAAATAGTACCGAATGCAGGAGGTGCTGACCCTGCGTCATCGTCTGGCTACATAAGGCCTCGAACGCTTAGTTTTCTAGGAGTTGGCAAACCGCTTTTAAAGGCAGAGCATCAGGAAAAAGTTTTGTCTTACATTGCTGACTCAGCCTCCAGCTCTATCGCCTCCTCTTCTTCAGTTGCAAAAAGTAAAAGCACTGAGTCGTCATTGGAGGCTCATGTTCATGAACCACACCTTTCCTTGTGTCCTTCACCCCAACCAAGATTGAAGGATGACGCAGGCCATACTACTGATTACTCCATGGAGCTGTTTTCACATACCATGCCTGGATTATCAAGTGAAATGGTGAATTACCCAGGTCAAGATGAATCTGACATGGAGTGCACTGATGCACAGCCGCTGATGGATGATTCTGCTGGTACATTCACTCAGAGCACTACATTGTCCTCGCAGTGTACAGAGCCAGATTCTGACCCTGATGAGACTCAGGTGCCCCTTCCCGCACACTATACCACCATACACGGTGACACAGAGGAAGGTGCACATGACATAGAAGAGGAGGTGATGGATGACCCAGTTGTTGACCCAGATTGGCATCCATTGGGGGAAGAGGGTGCTGCTTCCAATAGCTCAGATGAGGAGCATCCACAGCAGACATCGACATCGCAACAGCTGTTATCTGGCAGGCCCGGAGCACTCCAAAGACAGGTTCCAAACATCAAAAGAGTTGCTGGACAGCTTGTCCAGAGGGTCAAAAGATCACAGCGTGCTAGGCCGCAAAATGTCTGCCAAAGTAGGAAGAGTGCAGTGTGGCACTTTTTTGAACAAAATCCTCATGATCAGGCCAAGGTTATCTGTAAGAAGTGCGCAAAGACCTTTAGCCGAGGGAAAAATCTGAAAAATTTGAATACCAGTTGCATGCTTAGACATTTAACCAGCATGCACTTGCAAGCGTGGACACAACACCAAACCTCAAGTGCCACATGTGCAACTGATCACAACGAAGGTAGTCAGCAACGCTACATTGTTTCCCCCACTGTAAGCCCACCGGTTAGCACAGCAGCAAATGTTGAGGTGTCGTTGCAAGACCACAGCAGTCAGGGAATCCCACTGTTATATCAACGAAAGACTGATTCTAGGCCATCAGAAAGAACACCAACTCCATCACCATCATCAACCCTCTCTCAGTCCGCCCTGTCCACCGCTACTTCCACCATATGCAGCTCTCAAGTCCAGCTCACCCTCCCAGACACTATGAGTAGGTCAAGAAAGTACTCAGTCTCTCATCCGCGTACACTGGGTTTGAACGCCCACATTGCCAAACTAATCTCGTTTGAGATGATGCCCTTTCGGTTGGTGGAAAGCACAGCTTTACGCGAACTCATGGCCTATGCAGTACCACGCTATGACCTACCCAGTCGCCAATTCTTCTCTCGCAAAGCCATCCCAGCCCTCCACCATCATGTGAAAGACCGCATTGTCCATGCACTCAAGCAGTCAGTGAGCGGAAAGGTGCACCTCACAACTGATGCATGGTCCAGTCGGCATGGCCAGGGCCGTTACGTGTCCATCACTGTGCACTGGGT
The DNA here is from genome assembly GCF_039654945.1 of Dendrobates tinctorius. Lineage (NCBI taxonomy): Eukaryota > Metazoa > Chordata > Amphibia > Anura > Dendrobatidae > Dendrobates > Dendrobates tinctorius. Next base: position 11,932,564 of record NW_027361683.1, read on the forward strand.
TAATGTGGTGGATGCAGGGTCCACAGGGGACAGCGGTGGTGGGACAGTGCTGCCTAGCCCACGGTATAGGAAACAGTTGGCTGTAGGCGTTCGACCCTCCTCCTCCTCCTCCTCCTCCAGAAGCGACAGCTCGTCCACAGAGCGCAGTCGTACGAGCACTCCATCTGCAGCTGCCACTGTTGCACACGATGTGTCCCCCTATTGAGCAGCTAGTGGAAAGCGTCAGCAGGCTGTGTTGCAGATGATGTGTTTGGGCGAAAGACACACCGCCGAGGTGCTGGCCGAGTACTTGAAGCGACAAACTGAGTCATGGCTGGGCAGTGTACATCTTGAGGTAGGCAAGGTAGTTAGTCATAACGGCCGTAATTTTGTGGCAGCCATAGCCCTTTCAAAACTCAGCCACATACCTTGCTTGGCTCACACCTTGAACCTGGTGGTGCAGTGCGTCCTCAAAAATTATCCGGAGTTAACAGCCCTGCTCCAGAAGGTGCGAAGACTGTGCGCGCACATCCGCCGGTCGCCTGTACACTCCGTTCGTATGCAGAAGCTGCAGCGATTGCTCCACCTTCCCAACCACCGCCTCATTATCGACATTGCAACAAGGTGGAACTCCACCCTGCACATGGTGGAGCGGCTGTGCGAGCAGAGGCAGGCCATAATGCATTTGTGGGAGGATACACGGCCAGGCACTTTGAGAGCAGACATGGAGTTGACAGGCGTGCAGTGGTCGAAGCTGAAAGACCTTTGTAAAGTCCTTCAGTGTTTTGAGGAATGCACACGGCTGGTAAGCGCAGACGACGCCATCCTAAGCATGAGCATCCCACTTATGCGTCTGCTCATGCAAACTTTGACGCACCTTAAGGAGCAGGCGTCTGCAGCCAATGTTGATGAGGAGGAAGAGGAGGAGGGAATCCTTGATGACATTAAGCCATTGTCTGCTCAGGGACCTCTCCTGGACGAGGTGGAGGAAGAAGAGGAGGAGGAGGAGGAGGATGATGGGGATGATTACTTAGGGGAGGAGGATGCATCTCGTGGGGCAAGTGAAAATGTTGGCGTGGCAAGGTCTGGTACAGGGTTTGTGCGTGACTGGAGGGATGTGGATTTGCCAGAAAGTGCTCCTCCACCCAGCACTCGCAGTGCATCATTGACACCGGGAACATTGGCCCACATGTCAGGTTATGCCTTGCGGATCCTAAAAAGGGACCCCTGCATTGCCAAAATGATGAATGATGACGACTACTGGTTGGCCAGCATCCTGGATCCACGCTATAAAGGCAAATTACAAAACATCATGCCACAGGAGAACCTTGACCTAATATTGGCTAATAAACAAGCAACTCTGGTAAATCGGTTGCATGAGGCATTCCCAGCACACAGCAGCGGTGATGGTTCTCACACGAGCCGTACGGGCCGGGGGCATCTTGGCAGAGGTGTTCGTGGTGCACACAGCAGAAGTGGCGTTGGAGACAGGGGTTTCATGACAATGTTGTGGACTGATTTTTCAAATACCGCTCACACAACTGGTAATACTGCATCGATGGAAAGTGACAGGAGACAGCAGTTGTCAACTATGGTTACAAACTACTTTTCCTCCCATATCGATGTTCTCCTACACAGGTCATTCCCCTTTGACTATTGGGCCGCTAAACTGGACACCTGGCCTGAATTGGCCCAATATGCCTTACAGGAGCTCGCTTGCCCAGCTGCAAGTGTGCTATCGGAAAGAGTCTTCAGTGCAGCTGGATCAATCCTGACAGAAAAAAGGACCCGTCTGTCAACCCAAAATGTGGATGATCTAACCTTCATTAAAATGAACCACGCATGGGTTTCCAAGGATTTTGTCCCACCTTCCCCTGATGACACATAGGGTGACAGAAAAATGGCTTCCTTTGGTCCACCTCTTCCTGGTACTTCACCTATTTTGCCTTTTGCATCAGCTGAATGTCCAACATCAACATATGCCACTTTCTAAAACTCCCTAACTGTGCTGCCTCCCCCCATGGCCGGGGTCACCACCTACCGCACGACACCGTGCGAGTGCCGTTGCCCTGGACAGGTGGGTAGGTCGACTCTTGGGCGCGTGCACTGGCACAGGGTCCCTCATAGTGCAATCAAGTGTCTCTGACGGTGGTGGTGCACACCCGCCGTCAGACACACCGCTGTACTATGAGGGGCCCAGTGCCAGTACCGACGCCCACGAGTGGGCCCCCCTTGCTTGGGCAGGGCCCCAGCATTTGCAATCTTTACCTCTCCCTGCTCCTCCGCTGTGTAATCTGGGCCGTCAAATCCATACTGTGCCTGACACCGTCTGAGCCTGCCTCCTGAGACATATATTTTGAATGTGTACGCTATCCATACATGTTATCCGGGGATACGGTACCCTTTCTAACCTTTGTGCAATCACGTGCAATCCATACTGTGCCTGACACCGTCTGAGCCTGCCTCCTGAGACATATATTTTGAATGTGTACGCTATCCATACATGTTATCCAGGGATATGGTACCCTTTCTAACCTTTGTGCAATCACGTGCAATCCATACTGGGCCTAACACCGTCTGAGCCTGCCTCCTGAGACATATATTTTGAATGTGTACGCTATCCATACATGTTATCCGGGGATATGGTACCCTTTCTAACCTTTGTACAATCACGTGCAATCCATACTGGGCCGAACACCGTCTGAGCCTGCCTCCTGAGACATATATTTTGAATGTGTACGCTATCCATACATGTTATCCGGGGATACGGTACCCTTTCTAACCTTTGTGCAATCACGTGCAATCCATACTGTGCCTGACACCATATGAGCCTGCCTCCTGAGACATATATTTTGAATGTGTACGCTATCCATACATGTTATCCAGGGATACGGTACCCTTTCTAACCTTTGTGCAATCACGTGCAATCCATACTGGGCCTGACACCGTCTGAGCCTGCCTCCTGAGACACATATTTTGAATGTGTACGCTATCCATACATGTTATCCAGCGATACGTTACCCTTTCTAACCTTTGTGCAATCACGTGCAATCCATACTGGGCCTAACACCGTCTGAGTCTGCCTCCTGAGACATATATTTTGAATGTGTACGCTATCCATACATGTTATCTGGGGATACGGTACCCTTTCTAACCTTTGTGCAATCACGTGCAATCCATACTGGGCCTAACACCGTCTGAGCCTGCCTCCTGAGACATATATTTTGAATGTGTACGCTATCCATACATGTTATCCGGGGATACAGTACCCTTTCTAACCTTTGTGCAATCACGTGCAATCCATACTGGGCCTAACACCGTCTGAGCCTGCCTCCTGAGACATATATTTTGAATGTGTACGCTATCCATACATGTTATCCGGGGATACGGTACCCTTTCTAACCTTTGTGCAATCACGTGCAATCCATACTGTGCCTGACACCATCTGAGCCTGCCTCCTGAGACATATATTTTGAATGTGTACGCTATCCATACATGTTATCCAGGGATACGGTACCCTTTCTAACCTTTGTGCAATCACGTGCAATCCATACTGGGCCTGACACCGTCTGAGCCTGCCTCCTGAGACATATATTTTGAATGTGTACGCTATCCATACATGTTATCCAGCGATACGGTACCCTTTCTAACCTTTGTGCAATCACGTGCAATCCATACTGGGCCTAACACCGTCTGAGTCTGCCTCCTGAGACATATATTTTGAATGTGTACGCTATCCATACATGTTATCCAGGGATACGGTACCCTTTCTAACCTTTGTGCAATCACGTGCAATCCATACTGGGCCTAACACCGTCTGAGCCTGCCTCATGCTGTATAGACATATATTTTGAATGTGTACGCTATCCATACATGTTATCCGGGGATACGGTACCCTTTCTAACCTTTGTGCAATCACGTGCAATCCATACTGGGCCTAACACCGTCTGAGCCTGCCTCCTGAGACATATATTTTGAATGTGTACGCTATCCATACATGTTATCCGGGGATACGGTACCCTTTCTAACCTTTGTGTAATCACGTGCAATCCATACTGTGCCTGACACTGTCTGAGCCTGCCTCCTGAGACATATATTTTGAATGTGTACGCTATCCATACATGTTATCCAGGGATACGGTACCCTTTCTAACCTTTGTGCAATCACGTGCAATCCATACTGGGCCTGACACCGTCTGAGCCTGCCTCCTGAGACATATATTTTGAATGTGTACGCTATCCATACATGTTATCCAGGGATACGGTACCCTTTCTAACCTTTGTGCAATCACGTGCAATCCATACTGGGCGTGAGAACGGCTGGCGAGCTGTTAAGCAAGCTACAGCACCTGTCCAGACAAGTACAGGGATTCCCTAGCGAGGAGACTTATTTGATTGTTTTCAATGTTGGGACAGCAATTTTTGGGGAGCACTATACTCTGGAGAATGATAGATGGGGCCCACCATACACTGGAACATTCCAAAGGTGGACATCAGACACTGGAGCAGCATTTACAGGGCCCATTATACACTAGAGCATTAGAAATGGGGCCCATTATGTTTGGAGCATTATTTGGGCCCATAAGACAGTGGAGCTTCATCCATGGGGACCAACATATACTGTAGCATTATGTGGAGCTCATCATATACTGTTTCAAACATTATATGGGACCAATGATTCTGTATGGAGAAATAGATGGGCCTCGTCATGAGATGTAAAAAGTGAGGTATTTTTCATTGTACTATACCGCTATTTATCTGCCGTATCGGAGCATGATGAGTTGTGGTATGTGTTAAAGGGGCGCTCTTTCGCCCAGGGCACATGAAAACCTGCAGCCAGCCCTCCCCCCCCACAACTTTAGCCAATTAACCCCCATTTTTCAGTGCGTAACTTGTATTATGAAGTTAATTAAGGTTGACAAGCTTAAGTAAGAAGAATTGATGCTTTTGGCATTCAAATGGGCAATGTAGGTGTGTTTCCTGTCATCCTCTCACTGCCGACTTTTATTCCCCATTGACTTACATTGGGTTTCATGTTTCGGGACGACCCCGACTTTTCCCTATAATCGGACGATCTTGCTCGACCCGACTTTTGGAAAAGTCGGGTTTCACGAAACGAAACGCGACCCTAAAAAACCAAAAGTCGCTCAACTCTACTCACCACAGCTCTAGACAAGCTTCCTGAGTGGTGTATTTTCCAAAATGGTGTCACTTATTATTTATTTTTTTTTTTATATAGCGCTAACAAATTCCACAGCGCTTTACATTTTGCACACATCATCACCGTCCCCGATGGGGCTCACAATCTAAATTCCCTATTAGTATGTCTTTAGAATGTGGGAGGAAACCCACGCAAACACAGGGAGAACATACAAACTCCTTGCAGATGTTGTCCTTTGTGGGATTCGAACCCAGGACCCCAGCGCTGCAAGGCTGCAGCACTAACCACTGAGCCACCGTGCCGCCCCTTGTAGGTTTTTTGCAAAATGGCTCAAAAATTATGCTAAAATATCTGGTGTACTTAACACACTGGGGGGTACTGAAGTACATTTGCAACACATTTTGAAATACAATAAGATGATTCAGGCAAAACCATCTGGAAATCCTAGAGACCGCCCACGATGGCTAATACACACACACACACACACACACACACACACACACACACAAAATGCAAGCAAACAAAAGCACAAAACACTAAAAATGTAACAAAATATAACCCAAAATCAGTTATGAATTGGGCCCAATGGGTCACAAAAAACTGTCTCAAAATCACCGGGATATGTAGAAGTAATCCTAAGTTATTATCCGTCATTATCAAAGGTTTTTGACATGTCAGTTGTGACAAATGAGACTTGGTCATGAACACCAAAACTGTCTACTTCATTAAGGGGTTTAACTTTTGGTAAATCTTTTCTAGTTTTTTGGAAGTAGATTATACCCCATGCTCCAGAGTGAATGACAAATGGAATAGGTTCAAGTGGCTTTGAAAAGTGGACTTTTCAGATGGATCCAGTTTAAAGGCAACGAAAACCAGTTACAAGCTGTAAAAGCGCTGTAGAAATTCGCTAGAGTATCAATTATTTTTAGTCCCTCAAGATTAGTTTCTGCTAATGTTTCTTTCCAACAGCTAGAATATTGTGGCTGTAGACAGAAGAAAAGGAAAGTCATTTGTAAGAGAGGAAGCATATTTCACCGTCGCTGTCCTGCAGAATCTGCCTTGCAAGGAAAAGCTGCAAATGAGGATTTTAGGCTCCGGCAAGTGTATATTTTATGTGTGCTGGCTGTTTATTTTTTTGTGCATCTTCTATCCATTCCACTGATCCTCTCCCTGGGGGAAAGGATATACAGGCAGAGGATTATGTCTTATTTGAGCCTGCTATTTGTGCGCTCCTATAGGGGTGACCTTAACTAATCCAGTAAAGTTCTGAATTGCTATCAACTCATGAACAGTCGGTGGGCTATGTAAAAACCATCCACCCCCATCTGTTTACTTTTTTTGCCCATCTGGATATGATATTTATGGAGAGATATGTGTTATCGACAGTAAGCTGTTAAAAATGTTAAATAATAGCTCAAAGAGAAAAAAATAAGACACATTATATTTTACATTATCTGACAATGCTGTATAAAACAGGTATATCTTCAGAGAGATGCGCCTTCAATTAGCAAAGGTTTCTGAAATCTCAAATATGGTCAGATATAAACACCGAACAACTCTAACATTAGACACTTTTGACAGGCAAAATGAACAACCATGATTATCTAGTTACAAAAGAACCTGTCAAGGGTTAGTGATAGTGATGAGCGCAAGTGTTCGTTGCTCGAATTTGCCTAGGGTGCTCGGGTATGCGCCAAGTATGGTTGAGGCACATGTGCCCATCACTAGTTTGGGATAAGTGTGATATTTTACTAGCCTAAGACAATTTATATAAAAGCTACTTTAAAGGGAATCTGTCAGCAGGTGTTTGCTATATAATTAGATAGCAATATTATGTAGGGATAGAGACCCTGATTCTAGTGATGTATCACTTAGTTTATTTGAGGCAGCAGTTGTGATAGAATCACAGTTTTCTGTGCTGTAGATCTAACACAGCTTGCAACGTTGAGCTAGGAATAACCTTGCAGACATCATTGACAGGCAGTTTGCTTTATAAGTGACTTGTGAAATTAGTCACCTCCTTTGGGTTTTTACCTATTTTTTTTACATTACAACCTGTGTTTAAATATTTTTGTAATACGATTTGTGCGTGATGCATCAGCACTAAATATTCTAAGTTGGTGAAGTGAAATGAGAAAAATATGGGAATAGATGACATTTATGAGATTTAATAACTAAAAATTGCCATGTGCATATGTACTCACACCTTTTGCTATGAAGCCCCTAAAAATTTCTGGTGCAAGAAATTACCTTCACAACTCACATGCTTAATGAAAGGAAGTCCACCTGTGTGCAATCTAAGTGTCACATGGTCTGACAGTATATACACAACTTTTCTGAAAGGCCACAGAGGCTGCAACACCATTAAGCAAGAGGCACCACTAACCAAACAACACCATGAAGGAGCAAACAAGCACCATCAAATACATTACCATGAAATGGAAAGAACATGGTACGACAACAAACCTGCCAAAACTCTCAGCCAGGGTAAGGAAGGCATTAATCAGAGAGGCAGCACAGAAACCAAAGATAACTCTGAAGGAGCTGCAGAGTTCCCAAGCAGAGACTGGAGTATCTGTCCATAATCACAATACGCTCTACACTCAATAGAGGTGGCCTTTATGGAAGAGTGGACAAAAAAAGCCTTTATTTACTCAAAAAATTGTAAGGTTCGTCTTGAGCTTTCCAAAAAGACATATGGAAAACTTCCAAAATTATGGAGGAAGGTGTTGTGCCCAGATGAGATCAAAATGGAACTTTTTGGCCAGAAAGGTAAACACTATGTCTGGTGCCAAACCAACACAGCTCATCACTCCAAAAACACCATCCCCACAGTGAATCATAGTGGTGGTGATGTTTTATGACAGCAGGGACAGGGAAAATGGTCCTTTCAAAACCTGTTTCAGTCTTTCAGTGATTTGAGCCTGGGATGGAGGTTCACCTTCCAACAAGTCAATGACCTAAAGCATACTAGTAAATCAACACTTGACTGATTTAAGGGGAAAAGTGAATGTTTTGAAATGGTCTAGTCAAAACCCAGACCTTAATCCAATTGAGAATATGTTGTCAGACTTGAAGAATGCTTTTCACCTGAGGAAATCATCTAATTTGAAGGAGCTTGAGCAATTTTGCCTTGAGGAGTTATTTTGTCCTATTTTTTGTTTGCTTCATATTAAAAGGAAAACCAAATGTTCACACTTGTAGGCATTTTCTTTACATGAACTGATGCAAATCCTCACAAACACCAGTGAAATTCCAGGTTGTGAGGCAGTAAAGCATGAAAAATGCCAAGGACGATGAATAAGTTTGCAAGTCACTGTACACTTAATATTGCCAGAAAGCTGCTAATCATTGGTGGGGGCCTATTTAGACCAGTAAGCCCCAGAAACCTAGTTCTATACTGATAATCTTCTGCTAATAATTTATTGATTTTAATGAAACAACAAAACACAGCCGAGTAAGTGACACATCAATGTAATCGGGGTCTCTGCCCCTACATTATGTTGATCTCAAATTACATAGCAAAAACCTGCTGACTGACTCCTTTTAATTTTGCAATTACTTTTAGAATGCATTTACAGTGACCCACCTGAAGCATTAAATGACCATGAATCGGTAACAAGGAAACCAATGGATGATTACTTAATAGTATGTTTAAAACAGACCAACTGCAGTTCCATGTGCACATACTGATTGTTAACATGGTTAGTAGAATATCATGGCATATTTATACAGGACAATATGCTGCCAAGATTGATGATTATTAAGCTTGCCTAAAAATCTTAACATCCAACAAACGCCCAATTGGCTCATCAGTCCAGTACTTGGAGGCCTACTTAGATAGGTTAATGATTGTGATGCAAGCATCTCAAGAAGGTCTCCTTCCCAATTCTGCCAGTTTAACTGGGACAATTAGAGAGGATCATAGAGTAAACACGCATGTTACAAACACAGGTGTCTCATTTAGCCTCAGTAAGGCCAATTTCACATTTGCGGTTGTGTCCGCAGCGTTTCATCTGCATACATCAGCATGCGTCATGCATACTATCTTTAACATGGTGTATGCAGGGACTTGCATTTGCATGCATTCGCCTACAGTTGCTTACGCATGCATTGTTTCGCGGTGTGCGGCGGGGCACGGCTAACGCAACATGTTGCATTTTTTGAGGCTTCAGCTTTCCGTGGCCATACGCATGCAGACTCTTGCGGAAGGAGTGCATCCAAACAACGTATTACAGTCTTTGGGAACGCAGAGGTACGCAAGGACATGCGTTCACTTGCGTTTGCATACCCACGCGGTTTTCTGAGTAAACATGTCCAGGAACTGGTTTAAGCCACTCTCCATGCAAAGATATATAAAAAGAAGATGTGGGCACTGGAAGTCCAGTACTCTCCAGCCTCTGGCAGCGATTGGAATCAATCTGAATCTCTGGGAAGACTCTGCAATACAAAATGTGAGTATACAAGCTAATGTCTGTCTGTCTTTCTCCCTGCAGTCTGTAATCATTTTTGTCTCTTTCTTGCAGCATTCATCACCATCACCATGGCATCAAGTGCTGAACACATCTCACACAGCGGACAGGAGACTGAAGTGAGTACATTTGATATTGATTGGTAAGTATTCACTGTCACTTTTACACATGTGGCAAAATCTTTTTTTTTTGTATACAGATCCATTCTGTGCAGAGGAGCAGGAGCAGCAGACAGAGGCCCAAGTTCCGGTGGCAAGACGGCGTTCAAGTATTCTTGACTGTTTTTGGTTAATCTTGACTGGTTTTTCTTGACTGGTTTTTGTTCTTGTTGACTCTTTTTGGCTTAAAAGTGTTTTATCTTTCCAACATTAATATCTTTCTTTCATTTCTAGGTTCCACAATGGGAGGAGGAAGAAATAGATAATTACCTCCTCATCACCTTTGTGCAGGAGCAAGTTGCACTGTGGGACACTCGGGATCAGCGGCACTTGCATGAAGTGGTGATTCGGCGGCTGTGGATTGCAAAGTGGTCTGATCCGGCAGTGAACCTGTAAGGCTAGAATCACACAACCGTGTGTAATGGGATAAACTCCTCGCATCACACATGGTTGTGTGATCCGGCCTAAAGTGCATTGTTTAACAATTTCTTTTTTCCCCTTCACAGTGAACAAAGTCAGAATCCCTTGGCGCTCGCTTCAACAAGGACCTGAGACAGGAGATCCAAGTTCTCAGTGGTGTTGCAACAAGGATAAGGAAATACAAATATCACAGGATGCTGGCTTTCCTAAGGCCTGTACTTGCTCAGAGAATGTAAGTATTTTTGTGTTGCATTCCCTGATCTGAATTTTTCTGTTCCACAGGAGTTAGCGTTTTTACAATTGTTATTTTTGTGTAGTAATGTTTTTCTTTTCTTTTCCACACAGAACCTGGAGCAGCACCCTCGAACCTGGATCGTCCTCTGGAGCGGCCCCTCATCGAACAGCCACAAAACAGTTCCAGCAATCCACCAGCAAAGCATCGAGTGGGCCAGCTTCACAGCCTGGAGGACAGGCAGCTGGTCCATCAGGTGTTGCCCTGTCCCAGGCCTCTGCCACTGGTTTTTATGGGTCTTCCCACCAGTGGCAGAAGGCCTTGGACAGGCCACTCATGCCCAAGTTTGTTCACTTGAGCTCGGTCTTCCAGAATGGCCTGAAGTCGCTCGATGACAGACTGTAAAGTGGCTTTGCCTATATAAACACACTTTTCCAGGATGTCAACCGATGCTTGGACCATCTGGAAGCTGACCTCCGGAGACTGGCACAACTTTTTTTTCATGTGATAGAGCGGGGCATGGGGGAACACCTTATGCCTAAACTCCAGCTTAATGTGATGCAGGCCTGCAATGCTGCGTACGTTCAGGCTATGCAGCAGACTTGGTACTTCCAGCAGCCACATGTGGCATTTCCACCTGTGCTACCACTAAGCCACTTCAGTTCTTTACCGAGTTCTGCTGCATACCACTGTAAGGCCACCACCACGCCAGGTGCTGCTGAAAGCCAATCCACCACCATGCCGAGTCCTGCTCCTGCGCAGCCGTCCACCGCCACCACCATGCCTGGTCAAGATCATGCATGGCCGTCCACCGCCACCACCATGCCGGGTCAAGATCATGCACAGCCATCCACCACCACCACCATGCTGGGTCAGGATCCAGAATGCCCCTTCACATCCAGTACTGAACCCACCACTCCAACCCTCCCAAGAAAACACAGACACAAAAGAAGCCAGCAGCCAAAAACCAAAAAGAAGACACAAATTGTCCAACTACATCCACCCTCACCTCCCAATTTGTCTGTGTTGTCCAATTTGTCTATCCCTTCCAATGTGTCTCTACCGTCCCATGCTTCCACAACTAATGTGTCTACTTCCATCCTTGACCTCCCAGACCCCACACATTTAGTAGGCCCTTCCCCAGGAACCCCATTCATCGTCCACACCTAGCCAATCCTCCAAGCTATACCCCCCCAGGTCCATAACATTTCCCCCTCATTATTTCGGAAAAAATAAATTTATTTTACAACACAAAGATAAAAAAATTGTGCTGTTTTTCCCCTATCACTGCTTGTTCTTTGTCTCATTCATCGCCGTCAACACACACGTCACCATCTACACACACTGTGTTTTTGCCACCTCATAGCTCCATGACAGACACAATCTGCTCCTCCTTTTCTTTCTATGCTTTACACTGCATCTTTGCTTCTTGTGTCCGTCATGGAACTATGAGGTGGCAAAAACACAAAGAGGACTGAAAATGCTCCCCCCAAAAAAAATTAATACAGCACAAAGGGTCAGGGGTCAGCAATGCTCACCTGCCCAGGTGTCAGCACTAGTGCACTGAGGATGCTGGGTTTTCTGCATCCTTAGTGCACTAGTTCTGACACATAGGCAGGTGAGTAAAGATAAGAGGTGGATTAGCTCCCTCGTCTCTTCAGTCTGCACTAATTGGACTATAGAAATGCAGACTGAAGAGATGATGGAACTAATGAGAAGTCACCTACCATAGCACTGACCTCAGATAGAAGAGGTGTAGGGTAAAGCATGGGTGACAAAACCCAATCTGGCTATAATCTACTCCCTGTCTCATGCAATCTGCCAGGAGGGAGTGGATTTTATAAAGACTGGAGTTGTGAATCAGTGATCACCTTATTAAAATTTAAAAAAAAAATTGTAATGGAGAGGGCACTTGGAACTGGTGTTTCATTAGAGGTGTTTTATTGTCATCAAACATTAATGTTTTATTGTCATCACTAGAGTTGAGCAACTTTTGGTTTTTTAGGGTCGCGTTTCGTTTCGTGAAACCCGACTTTTCCAAAAGTCGGGTCGAGCAAGATCGTCCGATTATAGGGAAAAGTCGGGGTCGTCCCGAAACACGAAACTCAATGTAAGTCAATGGGGAATAAAAGTCGGCAGTGAGAGGAGGACAGGAAACACACCTACAGTGCCCATTTGAATGCCAAAAGCATCAATTCTTCTTACTTAAGCTTGTCAACCTTAATTAACTTCATAATACAAGTTACGCACTGAAAAATGGGGGTTATTTGGCTAAAGTTGTGGGGGGGGAGGGCTGGCTGCAGGTTTTCATGTGCCCTGGGCGAAAGAGCGCCTCTTTAACACATACCACAACTCATCATGCTCCGATACGGCAGATAAATAGCGGTATAGTACAATGAAAAATACCTCACTTTTTACATCTCATGACGAGGCCCATCTATTTCTCCATACAGAATCATTGGTCAAATATAATGTTTGAAACAGTATATGATGAGCTCCACATAATGATACAGTATATGTTGGTCCCCATGGATGAAGCTCCACTGTCTTATGGGCCCAAATAATGCTCCAAACATAATGGGCCCCATTTCTAATGCTCTAGTGTATAATGGGCCCTGTAAATGCTGCTCCAGTGTCTGATGTTCACCTTTGGAATGTTCCAGTGTATGGTGGGCCCCATCTATCATTCTCCAGAGTATAGTACTCCCCAAAAATTGCTGTCCCAACATTGAAAACAATCAAATAAGTCTCCTCGCTAGGGAATCCCTGTACTTGTCTGGACAGGTGCTGTAGCTTGCTTAACAGCTCGCCAGTCGTTCTCACGCCCAGTATGGATTGCACGTGATTGCACAAAGGTTAGAAAGGGTACCGTATCCCTGGATAACATGTATGGATAGCGTACACATTCAAAATATATGTCTCAGGAGGCAGGCTCAGACGATGTCAGGCCCAGTATGGATTGCACGTGATTGCACAAAGGTTAGAAAGGGTACCGTATCCCTGGATAACATGTATGGATAGCGTACACATTCAAAATATATGTCTATACAGCATGAGGCAGGCTCAGACGGTGTTAGGCCCAGTATGGATTGCACGTGATTGCACAAAGGTTAGAAAGGGTACCGTATCCCTGGATAACATGTATGGATAGCGTACACATTCAAAATATATGTCTCAGGAGGCAGGCTCAGGCGGTGTCAGGCCCAGTATGGATTGCACGTGATTGCACAAAGGTTAGAAAGGGTACCGTATCCCTGGATAACATGTATGGATAGCGTACACATTCAAAATATATGTCTCAGGAGGCAGGCTCAGACGGTGTCAGGCCCAGTATGGATTGCACGTGATTGCACAAAGGTTAGAAAGGGTACCGTATCCCTGGATAACATGTATGGATAGCGTACACATTCAAAATATATGTCTATACAGCATGAGGCAGGCTCAGGCGGTGTTAGGCCCAGTATGGATTGCACGTGATTGCACAAAGGTTAGAAAGGGTACCGTATCCCTGGATAACATGTATGGATAGCGTACACATTCAAAATATATGTCTATACAGCATGAGGCAGGCTCAGACGGTGTTAGGCCCAGTATGGATTGCACGTGATTGCACAAAGGTTAGAAAGGGTACCGTATCCCCGGATAACATGTAAGGATAGCGTACACATTCAAAATATATGTCTATACAGCATGAGGCAGGCTCAGACGGTGTTAGGCCCAGTATGGATTGCACGTGATTGCAAAAAGGTTAGAAAGGGTACCGTATCCCCGGATAACATGTATGGATAGCGTACACATTCAAAATATATGTCTATACAGCATGAGGCAGGCTCAGACGGTGTTAGGCCCAGTATGGATTGCACGAGATTGCACAAAGGTTAGAAAGGGTACCGTATCCCTGGATAACATGTATGGATAGCGTACACATTCAAAATATATGTCTATACAGCATGAGGCAGGCTCAGACAGTGTTAGGCCCAGTATGGATTGCACGTGATTGCACAAAGGTTAGAAAGGGTACCGTATCCCCGGATAACATGTATGGATAGCGTACACATTCAAAATATATGTCTATACAGCATGAGGCAGGCTCAGACGGTGTTAGGCCCAGTATGGATTGCACGTGATTGCACAAAGGTTAGAAAGGGTACCGTATCCCCGGATAACATGTATGGATAGCGTACACATTCAAAATATATGTCTATACAGCATGAGGCAGGCTCAGACGGTGTTAGGACCAGTATGGATTGCACGTGATTGCACAAAGGTTAGAAAGGGTACCGTATCCCCGGATAACATGTATGGATAGCGTACACATTCAAAATATATGTCTATACAGCATGAGGCATTTTCAGACGGTGTTAGGCCCAGTATGGATTGCACGTGATTGCACAAAGGTTAGAAAGGGTACCGTATCCCCGGATAACATGTATGGATAGCGTTCACATTCAAAATATATGTATCAGGAGGCAGGCTCAGACGGTGTTAGGCCCAGTATGGATTGCACGTGATTGCACAAAGGTTAGAAAGGGTACCGTATCCCCGGATAACATGTATGGATAGCGTACACATTCAAAATATATGTCTCAGGAGGCAGACTCAGACGGTGTTAGGCCCAGTATGGATTGCACGTGATTGCACAAAGGATAGAAAGGGTAACGTATCGCTGGATAACATGTATGGATAGCGTACACATTCAAAATATATGTCTCAGGAGGCAGGCTCAGACGGTGTCAGGCCCAGTATGGATTGCACGTGATTGCACAAAGGTTAGAAAGGGTACCGTATCCCTGGATAACATGTATGGATAGCGTACACATTCAAAATATATGTCTCAGGAGGCAGGCTCATATGGTGTCAGGCACAGTATGGATTGCACGTGATTGCACAAAGGTTAGAAAGGGTACCGTATCCCCGGATAACATGTATGGATAGCGTACACATTCAAAATATATGTCTATACAGCATGAGGCAGGCTCAGACGGTGTTAGGCCCAGTATGGATTGCACGTGATTGCACAAAGGTTAGAAAGGGTACCGTATCCCTGGATAACATGTATGGATAGCGTACACATTCAAAATATATGTCTCAGGAGGCAGGCTCAGACGGTGTCAGGCACAGTATGGATTGCACGTGATTGCACAAAGGTTAGAAAGGGTACCATATCCCTGGATAACATGTATGGATAGCGTACACATTCAAAATATATGTCTCAGGAGGCAGGCTCAGACGGTGTCAGGCCCAGTATGGATTGCACGTGATTGCACAAAGGTTAGAAAGGGTACCGTATCCCTGGATAACATGTATGGATAGCGTACACATTCAAAATATATGTCTATACAGCATGAGGCAGGCTCAGACGGTGTTAGGCCCAGTATGGATTGCACGTGATTGCACAAAGGTTAGAAAGGGTACCGTATCCCCGGATAACATGTATGGATAGCGTACACATTCAAAATATATGTCTATACAGCATGAGGCAGGCTCAGACGGTGTGAGGCCCAGTATGGATTGCACGTGATTGCACAAAGGTTAGAAAGGGTACCGTATCCCCGGATAACATGTATGGATAGCGTACACATTCAAAATATATGTCTATACAGCATGAGGCAGGCTCAGACGGTGTTAGGCCCAGTATGGATTGCACGTGATTGCACAAAGGTTAGAAAGGGTACCATATCCCCGGATAACATGTATGGATAGCGTACACATTCAAAATATATGTCTATACAGCATGAGGCAGGCTCAGACGGTGTTAGGCCCAGTATGGATTGCACGTGATTGCACAAAGGTTAGAAAGGGTACCGTATCCCTGGATAACATGTATGGATAGCGTACACATTCAAAATATATGTCTATACAGCATGAGGCAGGCTCAGACGGTGTTAGGCCCAGTATGGATTGCACGTGATTGCACAAAGGTTAGAAAGGGTACCGTATCCCTGGATAACATGTATGGATAGCGTACACATTCAAAATATATGTCTCAGGAGGCAGGCTCAGACGGTGTCAGGCCCAGTATGGATTGCACGTGATTGCACAAAGGTTAGAAAGGGTACCGTATCCCTGGATAACATGTATGGATAGCGTACACATTCAAAATATATGTCTATACAGCATGAGGCAGGCTCAGATGGTGTTAGGCCCAGTATGGATTGCATGTGATTGCACAAAGGTTAGAAAGGGTACCATATCCCTGGATAACATGTATGGATAGCGTACACATTCAAAATATATGTCTATACAGCATGAGGCAGGCTCAGACGGTGTTAGGCCCAGTATGGATTGCACGTGATTGCACAAAGGTTAGAAAGGGTACCGTATCCCCGGATAACATGTATGGATAGCGTACACATTCAAAATATATGTCTATACAGCATGAGGCAGGCTCAGACGGTGTTAGGCCCAGTATGGATTGCACGTGATTGCACAAAGGTTAGAAAGGGTACCGTATCCCCGGATAACATGTATGGATAGCGTACACATTCAAAATATATGTCTATTCAGCATGAGGCAGGCTCAGACGGTGTTAGGCTCAGTATGGATTGCCCGTGATTGCACAAAGGTTAGAAAGGGTACCGTATCCCCGGATAACATGTATGGATAGCGTACACATTCAAAATATATGTCTATACAGCATGAAGCAGGCTCAGACGGTGTTAGGCCCAGTATGGATTGCACGTGATTGCACAAAGGTTAGAAAGGGTACCGTATCCCTGGATAACATGTATGGATAGCGTACACATTCAAAATATATGTCTCAGGAGGCAGGCTCAGATGGTGTCAGGCCCAGTATGGATTGCACGTGATTGCACAAAGGTTAGAAAGGGTACCGTATCCCCGGATAACATGTATGGATAGCGTACACATTCAAAATATATGTCTCAGGAGGCAGGCTCAGACGGTGTCAGGCCCAGTATGGATTGCACGTGATTGCACAAAGGTTAGAAAGGGTACCGTATCCCTGGATAACATGTATGGATAGCGTACACATTCAAAATATATGTCTATACAGCATGAGGCAGGCTCAGACGGTGTTAGGCCCAGTATGGATTGCACGTGATTGCACAAAGGTTAGAAAGGGTACCGTATCCCAGGATAACATGTATGGATAGCGTACACATTCAAAATATATGTCTATACAGCATGAGGCAGGCTCAGATGGTCTTAGGCCCAGTATGGATTGCACGTGATTGCACAAAGGTTAGAAAGGGTTCCGTATCCCCGGATAACATGTATGGATAGCGTACACATTCAAAATATATGTCTTTACAGCATGAGGCAGGCTCAGACGGTGTTAGGCCCAGTATGGATTGCACGTGATTGCACAAAGGTTAGAAAGGGTACCGTATCCCTGGATAACATGTATGGATAGCGTACACATTCAAAATATATGTCTATACAGCATGAGGCAGGCTCAGACGGTGTTAGGCCCAGTATGGATTGCACGTGATTGCACAAAGGTTAGAAAGGGTACCGTATCCCTGGATAACATGTATGGATAGCATACACATTCAAAATATATGTCTCAGGAGGCAGGCTCAGACGGTGTCAGGCACAGTATGGATTTGACGGCCCAGATTACACAGCGGAGGAGCAGGGAGAGGTAAAGATTGCAAATGCTGGGGCCCTGCCCAAGCAAGGGGGCCCACTCGTGGGCGTCGGTACTGGCACTGGGCCCCTCATAGTACAGCGGTGTGTCTGACGGCGGGTGTGCACCACCACCGTCAGAGACACTTGATTGCACTATGAGGGACCCTGTGCCAGTGCCCGCGCCCAAGAGTCGGCCTACCCACCTGTCCAGGGCAACGGCACTCGCACGGTGTCGTGCGGTATGTGGTGACCCCGGCCATGGGGGGGGAGGCAGCACAGTTAGGGAGTTTTAGAAAGTGGCATATGTTGATGTTGGACATTCAGCTGATGCAAAAGGCGAAATAGGTGAAGTCCCAGGAAGAGGTGGACCAAAGCAAGCCATTTTTCTGTCACCCTATGTGTCATCAGGGGAAGGTGGGACAAAATCCTTGAAAACCCATGCGTGGTTCATTTTAATGAAGGTTAGATCATCCACATTTTGGGTTGACAGACGGGTCCTTTTTTCTGTCAGGATTGATCCAGCTGCACTGAAGACTCTTTCCGATAGCACACTTGCAGCTGGGCAAGCGAGCTCCTGTAAGGCATATTGTGCCAATTCAGGCCAGGTGTCCAGTTTAGCGGCCCAATAGTCAAAGGGGAATGACCTGTGTGGGAGAACATCGATATGGGAGGAAAAGTAGTTTGTAACCATAGTTGACAACTGCTGTCTCCTGTCACTTTCCATCGATGCAGTATTACCAGTTGTGTGAGCGGTATTTGAAAAATCAGTCCACAACATTGTCATGAAACCCCTATCTCCAACGCCACTTCAGCTGTGTGCACCACGAACACCTCTGCCAAGCTGCCCCCGGTCCGTACGGCTCGTGTGAGAACCATCACCGCTGCTGTGTGCTGGGAATGCCTCAAGCAACCGATTTACCAGAGTTGCTTGTTTATTAGCCAATATTAGGTCAAGGTTCTCCTGTGGCATGATGTTTTGTAATTTGCCTTTATAGCGTGGATCCAGGATGCTGGCCAACCAGTAGTCGTCATCGTTCATCATTTTGGCAATGCGGGGGTCCCTTTTTAGGATCCGCAAGGCATAATCTGACATGTGGGCCAATGTTCCCGGTGTCAATGATGCACTGCGAGTGTTGGGTGGAGGAGCACTTTCTGGCAAATCCACATCCCTCCAGTCACGCACAAACCCTGTACCAGACCTTGCCACGCCAACATTTTCACTTGCCCCACGAGATGCATCCTCCTCCCCTAAGTAATCATCCCCATCATCCTCCTCCTCCTCCTCTTCTTCCTCCACCTCGTCCAGGAGAGGTCCCTGAGCAGACAATGGCTGAATGTCATCAAGGATTCCCTCCTCCTCTTCCTCCTCATCAACATTGGCTGCAGACGCCTGCTCCTTAAGGTGCGTCAAAGTTTGCATGAGCAGACGCATAAGTGGGATGCACATGCTTAGGATGGCGTCGTCTGCGCTTACCAGCCGTGTGCATTCCTCAAAACACTGAAGGACTTTACAAAGGTCTTTCAGCTTCGACCACTGCACGCCTGTCAACTCCATGTCTGCTCTCAAAGTGCCTGGCAGTGTATCCTTCCACAAATGCATTATGGCCTGCCTCTGCTCGCATAGCCGCTCCACCATGTGCAGGGTGGAGTTCCACCTTGTTGCAATGTCGATAATGAGGTGGTGGTTGGGAAGGTGGAGCAATCGCTGCAGCTTCTGCATACGAACGGAGTGTACAGGCGACCGGCGGATGTGCGCGCACAGTCTTCGCACCTTCTGGAGCAGGGCTGTTAACTCCGGATAATTTTTGAGGAAGCACTGCACCACCAGGTTCAAGGTGTGAGCCAAGCAAGGTATGTGGCTGAGTTTTGAAAGGGCTATGGCTGCCACAAAATTACGGCCGTTATCACTAACTACCTTGCCTGCCTCAAGATGTACACTGCCCAGCCATGACTCAGTTTGTCGCTTCAAGTACTCGGCCAGCACCTCGGCTGTGTGTCTGTCGCCCTAACACATCATCTGAAACACAGCCTGCTGACGCTTTCCACTAGCTGCTCGATAGGGGGACACATCGTGTACAACAGTGGCAGCTGCAGATGGAGTGCTCGTACGACTGTGCTCTGTGGATGAGCTTTCGCTTCTGGAGGAGGAGGAGGAGGAGGAGGGTCGAACGCCTACAGCCAACTGTTTCCTATACCATGGGCTAGGCAGCACTGTCCCACCACCGCTGTCCCCTGTGGACCCTGCATCCACCACATTAACCCAGTGCACAGTGATGGACACGTAACGGCCCTGGCCATGCCGACTGGATCATGCATCAGTTGTGAGGTGCACCTTTCCGCTCACTGACTGCTTGAGTGCATGGACAATGCGGTCTTTCACATGATGGTGGAGGGCTGGGATGGCTTTGCGAGAGAAGAAGTGGCGACTGGGTAGGTCATAGCGTGGTACTGCATAGGCCATGAGTTCGTGGAAAGCTGTTCTTTCCACCAACCGAAAGGGCATCATCTCAAACGAGATTAGTTTGGCAATGTGGGCGTTCAAACCCAGTGTACGCGGATGAGAGACTGAGTACTTTCTTGACCTACTCATAGTGTCTGGGAGGGTGAGCTGGACTTGAGAGCTGCATATGGTGGAAGTAGCGGTGGACAGGGCGGACTGAGAGAGGGTTGAGGATGGTGATGGAGTTGGTGTTCTTTCTGATGGCCTAGAATCAGTCTTTCGTTGATATAACAGTGGGATTCCCTGACTGCTGTGGTCTTGCAACGACACCTCAACATTTGCTGCTGTGCTAACCGGTGGGCTTACAGTGGGGGAAACAATGTAGCGTTGCTGACTACCTTCGTTGTGATCAGTTGCACATGTGGCACTTGAGGTTTGGTGTTGTGTCCACGCTTGCAAGTGCATGCTGGTTAAATGTCTAAGCATGCAACTGGTATTCAAATTTTTCAGATTTTTCCCTCGGCTAAAGGTCTTTGCGCACTTCTTACAGATAACCTTGGCCTGATCATGAGGATTTTGTTCAAAAAAGTGCCACACTGCACTCTTCCTACTTTGGCAGACATTTTGCGGCCTAGCACGATGTGATCTTTTGACCCTCTGGACAAGCTGTCCAGCAACTCTTTTGATGTTTGGAACCTGTCTTTGGAGTGCTCCGGGCCTGCCAGATAACAGCTGTTGCGATGTCGATGTCTGCTGTGGATGCTCCTCATCTGAGCTATTGGAAGCAGCACCCTCTTCCCCCAATGGATGCCAATCTGGGTCAACAACTGGGTCATCCATCACCTCCTCTTCTATGTCATGTGCACCTTTCTCTGTGTCACCGTGTATGGTGGTATAGTGTGCGGGAAGGGGCACCTGAGTGTCATCAGGGTCAAAATCTGGCTCTGTACACTGCGAGGACAATGTAGTGCTCTGAGTGAATGTACCAGCAGAATCATCCATCAGCGGCTGTGCATCAGTGCACTCCATGTCAGATTCATCTTGGCCTGGGTAATTCACCATTTAACTTGATAATCCAGGCATGGTATGTGAAAACAGCTCCATGGAGTAATCAGTAGTATGGCCTGCGTCATCCTTCAATCTTGGTTGGGGTGAAGGACACAAGGAAAGGTGTGGTTCATGAACATAAGCCTCCAATGACGACTCAGTGCTTTTACTTTTTACAACTGAAGAAGAGGAGGCGATAGAGCTGGAGGCTGAGTCAGCAATGTAAGCCAAAACTTTTTCCTGATGCTCTGGCTTTAAAAGCGGTTTGCCAACTCCTAGAAAACTAAGCGTTCGAGGCCTTATGTAGCCAGACGATGACGCAGGGTCAGCACCTCCTGCATTCGGTCCTATTTTGCTCTTGCCACTACCATCAGATCCACCACCAACACCATCATTACCAGCTGCCAACCCCCGCCCAATTCCACGGCCTCTTCCACCAGCCTTCCTCATTTTTGGTAGAAATGCAGACAAAATCCAACAAACTATATAGTAATGTAAAACAAGGTACAAGGTGTCTATAGGACAGGGGAGATTTAGAATTTCTGCACACACTTGTGGACAGTTGACACTTTTGGATTGTGTGAGGCCCACTGATATCTGAGCGCTATGTGACAGGCTCGATGGCACAGCTTCCTGTGACCAAAGTGACGAGAGGATAATGGAGATTTTGAATCTCTGCGCACACTTTTGGACACTGGACACTTGTGGATTGTGTGAGCCCCACTGATATCTGAGCGCTATGTGACACGCTCGATGGCACAGCTGCCTGTGACCAAAGTGACGAGAGGATAATGGAGATTTTGAATCTCTGCGCACACTTTTGGACACTGGACACTTGTGGATTGTGTGAGGCCCACTGATATCTGAGCGCTATGTGACAGGCTCGATGTCACAGCTGTGACCAAAGTGACGAGAGGATAATGAAGATTTTGAGTCTCTGCGCACACTTTTGGACACTGGACACTTGTGGATTGTGTGAGGCCCACTGATATCTGAGCGCTATGTGACACGCTCGATGGCACAGCTGCCTGTGACCAAAGTGACGAGAGGATAATGGAGATTTTGAATCTCTGCGCACACTTTTGGACACTGGACACTTGTGGATTGTGTGAGGCCCACTGATATCTGAGCGCTATGTGACAGGCTCGATGGCACAGCTGCCTGTGACAAAAGTGACGAGAGGATAATAGAGATTTTGAATCTCTGCGCACACTTTTGGACACTGGACACTTGTGGATTGTGTGAGGCCCACTGATATCTGAGCGCTATGTGACACGCTCGATGGCACAGCTGCCTGTGACCAAAGTGACGAGAGGATAATGGAGATTTTGAATCTCTGCGCACACTTTTGGACACTGGACACTTGTGGATTGTGTGAGGCCCACTGATAACTGAGCGCTATGTGACACGCTCGATGGCACAGCTGCCTGTGACCAAAGTGACGAGAGGATAATGGAGATTTTGAATCTCTGCGCACACTTTTGGACACTGGACACTTGTGGATTGTGTGAGGCCCACTGATATCTGAGTGTTATGTGACAGGCTCGATGGCACAGCTGCCTGTGACAAAAGTGACGAGAGGATAATGGAGATTTTGAATCTCTGCGCACACTTTTGGACACTGGACACTTGTGGATTGAGTGAGGCCCACTGATATCTGAGCGCTATGTGACAGTCTCAATGGCACAGCTGCCTGTGACAAAAGTGACGAGAGGATAATGGAGATTTTGAATCTCTGCGCACACTTTTGGACACTGGACACTTGTGGATTGTGTGAGGCCCACTGATATCTGAGCGCTATGTGACACGCTCGATGGCACATCTGTCTGTGACAAAAGTGACGAGAGGATAATGGAGATTTTGAATCTCTGCGCACACTTTTGGACACTGGACACTTGTCGATTGTGTGAGGCCCACTGATATCTGAGCGCTATGTGACACGCTCGATGGCACAGCTGCCTGTGACCAAATTGACGAGAGGATAATGGAGATTTTGAATCTCTGCGCACACTTTTGGACACTGGACACTTGTGGATTGTGTGAGGCCCACTGATATCTGAGCGCTATGTGACACGCTCGATGGCACAGCTGCCTGTGACCAAAGTGACGAGAGGATAATGGAGATTTTGAATCTCTGCGCACACTTTTGGACACTGGACACTTGTGGATTGTGTGAGGCCCACTGATATCTGAGCGCTATGTGACACGCTCGATGGCACAGCTGCCTGTGACCAAAGTGACGAGAGGATAATGGAGATTTTGAATCTCTGCGCACACTTTTGGACACTGGACACTTGTGGATTGTGTGAGGCCCACTGATATCTGAGCTCTATGTGACAGGCTCGATGGCACAGCTGCCTGTGACAAAAGTGACGAGAGGATAATGGAGATTTTGAATCTCTGCGCAAACTTTTGGACACTGGACACTTGTGGATTGTATGAGGCCCACTGATATCTGAGCGCTATATGACAGGCTCGATGGCACAGCTGTGACCAAAGTGACGAGAGGATAATGGAGATTTTGAATCTCTGCGCACACTTTTGGACACTGGACACTTGTGGATTGTGTGAGGCCCACTGATATCTGAGCGCTATGTGACACGCTCGATGGCACAGCTGCCTGTGACCAAAGTGACGAGAGGATAATGGAGATTTTGAATCTCTTCGCACACTTTTGGACACTGGACACTTGTGGATTGTGTGAGGCCCACTGATATCTGAGCGCTATGTGACAGGCTCGATGGCACAGCTGCCTGTGACAATAGTGACGAGAGGATAATGGAGAATTTGAATCTCTGCGTACACTTTTGGACACTGGACACTTGTGGATTGTGTGAGGCCCACTGATATCTGAGCGCTATGTGACACGCTCGATGGCACAGCTGCCTGTGACCAAAGTGACGAGAGGATAATGGAGATTTTGAATCTGTGCGCACACTTTTGGACACTGGACACTTGTGGATTGTGTGAGGCTCACTGATATCTGAGCGCTATGTGACACGCTCGATGGCACAGCTGCCTGTGACCAAAGTGAAGAGAGGATAATGGAGATTTTGAATCTCTGCGTACACTTTTGGACACTGGACACTTGTGGATTGTGTGAGGCCCACTGATATCTGAGCGCTATGTGACACGCTCGATGGCACAGCTGCCTGTGACCAAAGTGACGAGAGGATAATGGAGATTTTGAATCTCTGCGCACACTTTTGGACACTGGACACTTGTGGATTGTGTGAGGCCCACTGATATCTGAGTGTTATGTGACAGGCTCGATGGCACAGCTGCCTGTGACAAAAGTGACGAGAGGATAATGGAGATTTTGAATCTCTGCGCACACTTTTGGACACTGGACACTTGTGGATTGTGTGAGGCCCACTGATATCTGAGCGCTATGTGACAGGCTCGATGGCACAGCTGCCTGTGACAATAGTGACGAGAGGATAATGGAGATTTTGAATCTCTGCGCACACTTTTGGACACTGGACACTTGTGGATTGTGTGAGGCCCACTGATATCTGAGCGCTATGTGACACGCTCGATGGCACAGCTGCCTGTGACCAAAGTGACGAGAGGATAATGGAGATTTTGAATCTGTGCGCACACTTTTGGACACTGGACACTTGTGGATTGTGTGAGGCTCACTGATATCTGAGCGCTATGTGACACGCTCGATGGCACAGCTGCCTGTGACCAAAGTGACGAGAGGATAATGGAGATTTTGAATCTCTGCGCACACTTTTGGACACTGGACACTTGTGGATTGTGTGAGGCCCACTGATATCTGAGCGCTATGTGACACGCTCGATGGCACAGCTGCCTGTGACCAAAGTGACGAGAGGATAATGGAGATTTTGAATCTCTGCGCACACTTTTGGACACTGGACACTTGTGGATTGTGTGAGGCCCACTGATATCTGAGCGCTATGTGACACGCTCGATGGCACAGCTGTCTGTGACAAAAGTGACGAGAGGATAATGGAGATTTTGAATCTCTGCGCACACTTTTGGACACTGGACACTTGTGGATTGTGTGAGGCCCACTGATATCTGAGCGCTATGTGACACGCTCGATGGCACAGCTGCCTGTGACCAAATTGACGAGAGGATAATGGAGATTTTGAATCTCTGCGCACACTTTTGGACACTGGACACTTGTGGATTGTGTGAGGCCCACTGATATCTGAGCGCTATATGACAGGCTCGATGGCACAGCTGTCTGTGACCAAAGTGACGAGAGGATAATGGAGATTTTGAATCTCTGCGCACACTTTTGGACACTGGACACTTGTGGATTGTGTGAGGCCCACTGATATCTAAGCGCTATGTGACACGCTCGATGGCACAGCTGCCTGTGACCAAAGTGACGAGAGGATAATGGAGATTTTGAATCTCTGCGCACACTTTTGGACACTGGACACTTGTGGATTGTGTGAGGCCCACTGATATCTGAGCGCTATGTGACAGGCTCGATGGCACAGCTGCCTGTGACAATAGTGACGAGAGGATAATGGAGATTTTGAATCTCTGCGCACACTTTTGGACACTGGACACTTGTGGATTGTGTGAGGCCCACTGATATCTGAGCGCTATGTGACACGCTCGATGGCACAGCTGCCTGTGACCAAAGTGACGAGAGGATAATGGAGATTTTGAATCTGTGCGCACACTTTTGGACACTGGACACTTGTGGATTGTGTGAGGCTCACTGATATCTGAGCGCTATGTGACACGCTCGATGGCACAGCTGCCTGTGACCAAAGTGACGAGAGGATAATGGAGATTTTGAATCTCTGCGCACACTTTTGGACACTGGACACTTGTGGATTGTGTGAGGCCCACTGATATCTGAGCGCTATGTGACACGCTCGATGGCACAGCTGCCTGTGACCAAAGTGACGAGAGGATAATGGAGATTTTGAATCTCTGCGCACACTTTTGGACACTGGACACTTGTGGATTGTGTGAGGCCCACTGATATCTGAGCGCTATGTGACACGCTCGATGGCACAGCTGCCTGTGACCAAAGTGACGAGAGGATAATGGAGATTTTGAATCTCTGCGCACACTTTTGGACACTGGACACTTGTGGATTGTGTGAGGCCCACTGATATCTGAGCGCTATGTGACACGCTCGATGGCACAGCTGCCTGTGACCAAAGTGACGAGAGGATAATGGAGATTTTGAATCTCTGCGCACACTTTTGGACACTGGACACTTGTGGATTGTGTGAGGCCCACTGATATCTGAGCGCTATGTGACAGATTCGATGGCACAACTGCCTGTGACAAAAGTGACGAGAGGATAATGGAGATTTTGAATCTCTGCGCACACTTTTGGACACTGGACACTTGTGGATTGTGTGAGGCCCACTGATATCTGAGCGCTATGTGACACGCTCGATGGCACAGCTGTGACAAAAGTGACTAGAGGATAAGGGAGATTGGATTGCTTTTAAAAAAGCAGTTTGCGGAGCAGTGGGTAAACAGCTATGCCAGCGTGTCAGGAAGCCTTAAAAGGCAGCCCAACTACCAACACCACTGATACACCACAATATAGCCTCCCCTTGCACTGCACACACAGTGACTTGTGTGTTGTGCAGGCCAAATCGCTAGCAGCAGAAGCAGTTTTTTTGTCTTCTTCCCTGCCTAACGCTCTCCCTACAGAATCAGCAGCAACCTCTCCCTATACTAAGATTGGCAGAAGTAAGATGGCGGTCGGCGTGCAC
This sequence comes from Dendrobates tinctorius, assembly GCF_039654945.1. Taxonomy (NCBI): domain Eukaryota; kingdom Metazoa; phylum Chordata; class Amphibia; order Anura; family Dendrobatidae; genus Dendrobates; species Dendrobates tinctorius. The sequence continues at coordinate 11,959,791 of NW_027361683.1, forward strand.
GCCCTTTTATACCCCCTGTGACGCCCACCAAAGCAAGCCAATCACTTGCATGCCCTTCTGAAAGATGGTGGTGACCCGTGCCTAGGTTATCACGTTGCCCACAGTGTCCGTGGATCCTGATTGGCTGAAAAAGAGCGCAAAACAAACTTTTGAAACGCGACTTTGGCGCGTAAGTCGCCGACCTCGTGGCCGACCTCATCCTAGGGTCGGGTTTCGTTTCATGAAACCCGACTTTGCCAAAAGTCGGCGAATTTTGAATTTTTTCGACCCGTTTCGCTCAACTCTAGTCATCACTAGAGTTGAGCGAAACGGGTCGAAAAATTTCAAAAGTTGCCGACTTTTGGCAAAGTCGGGTTTCATGAAACGAAACCCGACCCTAGGATGAGGTCAACCATGAGTTCGGCGACTTACGCGCCAAAGTCGCATTTCAAAAGTTTGTTTTGCGCTCTTTTTCAGCCAATCAGGATCCACGGACACTGTGGGCAACGTGATGACATAGGCAGGGGTCACCACCATCTTTCAGAAGGGCATGCAAGGGATTGGCTTGCTTTGGTGGGCGTCACAGGGGGTATAAAAGGGCGTGCACGCCGACCGCCATCTTACTTCTGCCGATCTCAGTATAGGGATAGGTTGCTGCTGATTCTGTAGGGAGAGCGTTAGGCAGGGAAGAAGACAAAAAAACTGCTTCTGCTGCTAGCGATTTGGCCTGCACAACACACCAGTCACTGTGTGTGCAGTGCAAGGGGAGGCTATATAGTGGTGTATCAGTGGTGTTGGTTGTTGGGCTGCCTTCTAAGGCTTCCTGACATTCCTGCATTGCTGTTTACCCACTGATCTGCAAACTGCTTTTTTAAAAGCAATCCCAATTTTTTTTTTTTGTCCTGCTGAGAAGAAAAAAAAACTGCTTCTGCTGCTAGCGATTTGGCCTGTACAACACACCAGTCACTGTGTGTGCAGTGCAAGGGGAGGCTATATAGTGGTGTATCAGTGGTGTTGGTTGTTGGGCTGCCTTCTAAGGCTTCCTGACATTCCTGCATTGCTGTTTACCCACTGCTCCGCAAACTGCTTTTTTAAAAGCAATCCCAATTTTTTTTTTTGTCCTGCTGAGAAGAAAAAAAAACTGCTTCTGCTGCTAGCGATTTGGCCTGCACAACACACCAGTCACTGTGTGTGCAGTGCAAGGGGAGGCTATATTGTGGTGTATCAGTGGTGTTGGTTGTTGGGCTGCCTTTTAAGGCTTCCTGACAGGCTGGCATTGCTGTTTACCCACTGCTCTGCAAACTGTTTTTTTAAAAGCAATCCAATCTCCCTTATCCTCTAGTCACTTTTGTCACAGCTGTGCCATCGAGCCTGTGACATAGCGCTCAGATATCAGTGGGCCTCACACAATCCAAAAGTGTCCAGTGTCCACAAGTGTCTGCAGAAATTCAAAATCTCCCTTATCTTCTCGTCACTTTTGTCACAGCTGTGCCATCGAGCCTGTGACATAGCGCTCAGATATCAGTGGCCCTCACACAATCCAAAAGTGTCCAGTGTCCACAAGTGTCTGCAGAAATTCAAAATCTCCCTTATCCTCTAGTCACTTTGGTCACAGCTGTGCCATCGAGCCTGTCACATAGCGCTCAGATATTCATTGGGCCACACACAATCCAAAAGTGTCCAGTGTCCACAAGTGTGTGCAGAAATTCAAAATCTCCGTTATCCTCTAGTCACTTTGGTCACAGCTGTGCCATCGAGCCTGTCACATAGCGCTCAGATATTCATTGGGTCTCACACAATCCAAAAGTGTCCATTGTCCACAAGTGTGTGCAGAAATTCAAAATCTCCCTTATCCTCTCGTCACTTTTGTCACAGCTGTGCCATCGAGCCTGTGACATAGCGCTCAGATATCAGTGGGCCTCACACAATCCAAAAGTGTCCAGTGTCCACAAGTGTCTGCAGAAATTCAAAATCTCCCTTATCCTCTCGTCACTTTTGTCACAGCTGTGCCATCGAGCCTGTGGCATAGCGCTCAGATATCAGTGGGCCTCACACAATCCAAAAGTGTCCAGTGTCCACAAGTGTTTGCAGAAATTCAAAATCTCCCCTGTCCTATAGACACCTTGTACCTTGTTTTACATTACTATATAGTTTGTTGGATTTTGTCTACATTTCTACCAAAAATGAGGAAGGCTGGTGGAAGAGGCTGTGGAATTGGGCGGGGGTTGGCAGCTGGTGATTATGGTGTTGGTGGTGGATCTGATGGTAGTGGCAAGAGCAAAATAGGACCGAATGCAGGAGGTGCTGACCCTGCGTCATCGTCTGGCTACATAAGGCCTCGAACGCTTAGTTTTCTAGGAGTTGGCAAACCGCTTTTAAAGCCAGAGCATCAGGAAAAAGTTTTGTCTTACATTGCTTACTCAGCCTCCAGCTCTATCGCCTCCTCTTCTTCAGTTGTAAAAAGTAAAAGCACTGAGTCGTCATTGGAGGCTCATGTTCATGAACCACACCTTTCCTTGTGTCCTTCACCCCAACCAAGATTGAAGGATGACGCAGGCCATACTACTGATTACTCCATGGAGCTGTTTTCACATACCATGCCTGGATTATCAAGTCAAATGGTGAATTACCCAGGCCAAGATGAATCTGACATGGAGTGCACTGATGCACAGCCGCTGATGGATGATTCTGCTGGTACATTCACTCAGAGCACTACATTGTCCTCGCAGTGTACAGAGCCAGATTCTGACCCTGATGAGACTCAGGTGCCCCTTCCCGCACACTATACCACCATACACGGTGACACAGAGGAAGGTGCACATGACATAGAAGAGGAGGTGATGGATGACCCAGTTGTTGACCCAGATTGGCATCCATTGGGGGAAGAGGGTGCTGCTTCCAATAGCTCAGATGAGGAGCATCCACAGCAGACATCGACATCGCAACAGCTGTTATCTGGCAGGCCCGGAGCACTCCAAAGACAGGTTCCAAACATCAAAAGAGTTGCTGGACAGCTTGTCCAGAGGGTCAAAAGATCACAGCGTGCTAGGCCGCAAAATGTCTGCCAAAGTAGGAAGAGTGCAGTGTGGCACTTTTTTGACCAAAATCCTCATGATCAGGCCAAGGTTGTCTGTAAGAAGTGCGCAAAGACCTTTAGTCGAGGGAAAAATCTGAAAAATTTGAATACCAGTTGCATGCTTAGACATTTAACCAGCATGCACTTGCAAGCGTGGACACAACACCAAACCTCAAGTGCCACATGTGCAACTGATCACAACGAAGGTAGTCAGCAACGCTACATTGTTTCCCCCACTGTAAGCCCACCGGTTAGCACAGCAGCAAATGTTGAGGTGTCGTTGCAAGGCCACAGCAGTCAGGGAATCCTACTGTTATATCAACGAAAGACTGATTCTAGGCCATCAGAAAGAACACCAACTCCATCACCATCATCAACCCTCTCTCAGTCCGCCCTGTCCACCGCTACTTCCACCATATGCAGCTCTCAAGTCCAGCTCACCCTCCCAGACACTATGAGTAGGTCAAGAAAGTACTCAGTCTCTCATCCGCGTACACTGGGTTTGAACGCCCACATTGCCAAACTAATCTCGTTTGAGATGATGCCCTTTCGGTTGGTGGAAAGCACAGCTTTCCGTGAACTCATGGCCTATGCAGTACCACGCTATGACCTACCCAGTCGCCACTTCTTCTCTCGCAAAGCCATCCAAGCCCTCCACCATCATGTGAAAGACCGCATTGTCCATGCACTCAAGCAGTCAGTGAGCGGAAAGGTGCACCTCACAACTGATGCATGGTCCAGTCGGCATGGCCAGGGCCGTTACGTGTCCATCACTGCACACTGGGTTAATGTGGTGGATGCAGGGTCCACAGGGGACAGCGGTGGTGGGACAGTGCTGCCTAGCCCACGGTATAGGAAACAGTTGGCTGTAGGCGTTCAACCCTCCTCCTCCTCCTCCTCCTCCTCCAGAAGCGAAAGCTCGTCCACAGAGCGCAGTCGTACGAGCACTCCATCTGCAGCTGCCACAGTTGCACACGATGTGTCCCCCTATCGCGCAGCTAGTGGAAAGCGTCAGCAGGCTGTGTTGCAGATAATGTGTTTGGGCAACAGACACACCGCCGAGGTGCTGGCCGAGTACTTGAAGCGACAAACTGAGTCATGGCTGGGCAGTGTACATCTTGAGGCAGGCAAGGTAGTTAGTGATAACGGCCGTAATTTTGTGGCAGCCATAGCCCTTTCAAAACTCAGCCATATACCTTGCTTGGCTCACACCTTGAACCTGGTGGTGCAGTGCTTCCTCAAAAATTATCCGGAGTTAACAGCCCTGCTCCAGAAGGTGCGAAGACTGTGCGCGCACATCCGCCGGTCGCCTGTACACTCCGTTCGTATGCAGAAGCTGCAGCGATTGCTCCACCTTCCCAACCACCGCCTCATTATCGACATTGCAACAAGGTGGAACTCCACCCTGCACATGGTGGAGCGGCTGTGCGAGCAGAGGCAAGCCATAATGCATTTGTGGGAGGATACACGGCCAGGCACTTTGAGAGCAGACATGGAGTTGACAGGTGTGCAGTGGTCGAAGCTGAAAGACCTCTGTAAAGTCCTTCAGTGTTTTGAGGAATGCACATGGCTGGTAAGCTCAGACGACGCCATCCTAAGCATGAGCATCCCACTTATGCGTCTGCTCATGCAAACTTTGACGCACCTTAAGGAGCAGGCGTCTGCAGCCAATGTTGATGAGGAGGAAGAGGAGGAGGGAATCCTTGATGACATTCAGCCATTGTCTGCTCAGGGACCTCTCCTGGACGAGGTGGAGGAAGAAGAGGAGGAGGAGGAGGATGATGGGGATGATTACTTAGGGGAGGAGGATGCATCTCGTGGGGCAAGTGAAAATGTTGGCGTGGCAAGGTCTGGTACAGGGTTTGTGCGTGACTGGAGGGATGTGGATTTGCCAGAAAGTGCTCCTCCAACCAGCACTCGCAGTGCATCATTGACACCGGGAACATTGGCCCACATATCAGATTATGCCTTGCGGATCCTAAAAAGGGACCCACGCATTGCCAAAATGATGAACGATGACGACTACTGGTTGGCCAGCATCCTGGATCCACGCTATAAAGGCAAATTACAAAACATCATGCCACAGGAGAACCTTGACCTAATATTGGCTAATAAACAAGCAACTCTGGTAAATCGGTTGCTTGAGGCATTCCCAGCACACAGCAGCGGTGATGGTTCTCACACGAGCCGTACGGGCCGGGGGCAGCTTGGCAGAGGTGTTCGTGGTGCACACAGCAGAAGTGGCGTTGGAGACAGGGGTTTCATGATAATGTTGTGGACTGATTTTTGAAGTACCGCTCACACAACTGGTAATACTGCATCGATGGAAAGTGACAGGAGACAGCAGTTGTCAACTATGGTTACAAACTACTTTTCCTCCCATATCGATGTTCTCCCACACAGGTCATTCCCCTTTGACTATTGGGCCGCTAAACTGGACACCTGGCCTGAATTGGCACAATATGTCTTACAGGAGCTCGCTTGCCCAGCTGCAAGTGTGCTATCGGAAAGAGTCTTCAGTGCAGCTGGATCAATCCTGACAGAAAAAAGGACCCGTCTGTCAACCCAAAATGTGGATGATCTAACCTTCATTAAAATGAACCACGCATGGGTTTCCAAGGATTTTGTCCCACCTTCCCCTGATGACACATAGGGTGACAGAAAAATGGCTTGCTTTGGTCCACCTCTTCCTGGGACTTGACCTATTTCACCTTTTGCACCAGCTGAATGTCCAACATCAACATATGCCACTTTCTAAAACTCCCTAACTGTGCTGCCTCCCCCCCCATGGCCGGGGTCACCACCTAGCGCACGACACCGTGTGAGTGCCGTTGCCCTGGACAGGTGGGTAGGCCGACTCTTGGGCACGGGCACTGGCACAGGGTCCTTCATAGTGCAATCAATTGTCTCTGACGGTGGTGGTGCACACCCGCCGTCAGACACACCGCCATACTATGAGGGGCCCAGTGCCAGTACCGACGCCCACGAGTGGGCCCCCCTTGCTTGGGCAGGGCCCCAGCATTTGCAATCTTTACCTCTCCCTGCTCCTCCGCTGTGTAGTCTGGGCCGTCAAATCCATACTGTGCCTGACACCGTCTGAGCTTGCCTCCTGATGTATAGACATATATTTTGATTGTGTACGCTATCCATACATGTTATCTGGGGATACGGTACCCTTTCTAACCTTTGTGCAATCACGTGCAATCCATACTGGGCCTAACACCGTCTGAGCCTGCCTCCTGATGTATAGACATATATTTTGAATGTGTACGCTATCCATACATGTTATCCGGGGAAACGGTACCCTTTCTAACCTTTGTGCAATCACGTGCAATCCACACTGGGCCTAACACCGTCTGAGCCTGCCTCCTGATGTATAGACATATATTTTGAATGTGTACGCTATCCATACATGTTATCTGGGGATACGGTACCCTTTCTAACCTTTGTGCAATCACTTGCAAGCCATACTGGGTCTTACACCGTCTGAGCCTGCCTCCTGATGTATAGACATATATTTTGAATGTGTACGCTATCCATACATGTTATCCGGGGATACGGTACCCTTTCTAACCTTTGTGCAATCGCGTGCAATCCATACTGGGCCTAACACCGTCTGAGCCTGCCTCCTGATGTATGGACATATATTTTGAATGTGTACGCTATCCATACATGTTATCTGGGGATACGGTACACTTTCTTACCTTTGTGCAATCACGTGTAATCCATACTGGGCGTGAGAACGGCTGGCGAGCTGTTAAGCAAGCTACAACACCTGTGGTTTGCACACGTAAGTTTTTCATTTTTTCAGGAATGACGGTTAGGCCTAATTCCGGAACTGCGGTTGACCTGCACTTACTGGGAAATCATTGTTCGCGGGTAATAATTGTAATCAGTAGAGTTGAGCGAAACGGGTCGAAAAAATTCAAAAGTCGCCGACTTTTGGCAAAGTCGGGTTTCATGAAACGAAACCCGACCTTAGGATGAGGTCGGCCACGAGGTCGGCGACTTACGCGCCAAAGTCGCGTTTCAAAAGTTTGTTTTGCGCTCTTTTTCAGCCAATCAGGATCCACGGACACTGTGGGCAACGTGATGACATAGGCACGGGTCACCACCATCTTTCAGAAGGGCATGCAAGTGATTGGCTTGCTTTGGTGGGCGTCACAGGGGGTATAAAAGGGCGTGCACGCCGACCGCCATCTTACTTATGCCGATCTTAGTATAGGGAGAGGTTGCTGCTGATTCTGTAGGGAGAGCGTTAGGCAGGGAAGAAGACAAAAAAACTGCTTCTGCTGCTAGCGATTTGGCATGCACAACACACAAGTCACTGTGTGTGCAGTGCAAGGGGAGGCTATATTGTGGTGTATCAGTGGTGTTGGTTGTTGGGCTGCCTTCTAAGGCTTCCTGACACGCTGGCATTGCTGTTTACCCACTGCTCTGCAAACTGCTTTTTTAAAAGCAATCCAATCTCCATTATCCTCTCGTCACTTTGGTCACAGGCAGCTGTGCCATCGAGCGTGTCACATAGCGCTCAGATATCAGTGGACCGCACACAATCCACAAGTGTCCCGTGTCCAAAAGTGTACGCAGAGATTCAAAATCTCCATTATCCTCTCGTCACTTTGGTCACAGGCAGCTGTGCCATCGAGCGTGTCACATAGCGCTCAGATATCAGTGGGCCGCACACAATCCACAAGTGTCCAGTGTCCAAAAGTGTACGCAGAGATTCAAAATCTCCATTATCCTCTCATCACTTTGGTCACAGGCAGCTGTGCCATCGAGCGTGTCACATAGCGCTCAGATAACAGTGGGCCGCACACAATCCACAAGTGTCCAGTGTCCAAAAGTGTACGCAGAGATTCAAAATCTCCATTATCCTCTCGTCACTTTGGTCACAGGCAGCTGTGCCATCGAGCGTGTCACATAGCGCTCAGATATCAGTGGGCCGCACACAATCCACAAGTGTCCAGTGTCCAAAAGTGTACGCAGAGATTCAAAATCTCCATTATCCTCTCGTCACTTTGGTCACAGGCAGCTGTGCCATCGAGCGTGTCACATAGCGCTCAGATATCAGTGGGCCGCACACAATCCACAAGTGTCCACTGTCCAATAGTGTACGCAGAGATTCAAAATCTCCATTATCCTCTCGTCACTTTGGTCACAGGCAGCTGTGCCATCGAGCGTGTCACATAGCGCTCAGATATCAGTGGGCCGCACACAATCCACAAGTGTCCAGTGTCCAAAAGTGTACGCAGAGATTCAAAATCTCCATTATCCTCTCGTCACTTTGGTCACAGGCAGCTGTGCCATCGAGCGTGTCACATAGCGCTCAGATATCAGTGGGCCGCACACAATCCACAAGTGTCCAGTGTCCAAAAGTGTACGCAGAGATTCAAAATCTCCATTATCCTCTCGTCACTTTGGTCACAGGCAGCTGTGCCATCGAGCGTGTCACATAGCGCTCAGATATCAGTGGGCCGCACACAATCCACAAGTGTCCAGTGTCCAAAAGTGTACGCAGAGATTCAAAATCTCCATTATCCTCTCGTCACTTTGGTCACAGGCAGCTGTGCCATCGAGCGTGTCACATAGCGCTCAGATATCAGTGGACCGCACACAATCCACAAGTGTCCAGTGTCCAAAAGTGTACGCAGAGATTCAAAATCTCCATTATCCTCTCGTCACTTTGGTCACAGGCAGCTGTGCCATCGAGCGTGTCACATAGCGCTCAGATATCAGTGGGCCGCACACAATCCACAAGTGTCCAGTGTCCAAAAGTGTACGCAGAGATTCAAAATCTCCATTATCCTCTCGTCACTTTGGTCACAGGCAGCTGTGCCATCGAGCGTGTCACATAGCGCTCAGATATCAGTAGGCCGCACACAATCCACAAGTGTCCACTGTCCAATAGTGTAGGCAGAGATTCAAAATCTCCATTATCCTCTCGTCACTTTGGTCACAGGCAGCTGTGCAATCGAGCGTGTCACATAGCGTTCAGATATCAGTGGGCCGCACACAATCCACAAGTGTCCAGTGTCCAAAAGTGTACGCAGAGATTCAAAATCTCCATTATCCTCTCGTCACTTTGGTCACAGGCAGCTGTGCCATCTAGCGTGTCACATAGCGCTCAGATATCAGTGGGCCGCACACAATCCACAAGTGTCCACTGTCCAATAGTGTACACAGAGATTCAAAATCTCCATTATCCTCTCGTCACTTTGGTCACAGGCAGCTGTGCCATCGAGCGTGTCACATAGCGCTCAGATATCAGTGGGCCGCACACAATCCACAAGTGTCCAGTGTCCAAAAGTGTACGCAGAGATTCAAAATCTCCATTATCCTCTCGTCACTTTGGTCACAGGCAGCTGTGCCATCGAGCGTGTCACATAGCGCTCAGATATCAGTGGGCCGCACACAATCCACAAGTGTCCACTGTCCACAAGTGTACGCAGAGATTCAAAATCTCCATTATCCTCTCGTCACTTTGGTCACAGGCAGCTGTGCCATCGAGCGTGTCACATAGCGCTCAGATATCAGTGGGCCGCACACAATCCACAAGTGTCCAGTGTCCAAAAGTGTACGCAGAGATTCAAAATCTCCATTATCCTCTCGTCACTTTGGTCACAGGCAGCTGTGCCATTGAGCGTGTCACATAGCTCTCAGATATCAGTGGGCCGCACACAATCCACAAGTGTCCAGTGTCCAAAAGTGTACGCAGAGATTCAAAATCTCCATTATCCTCTTGTCACTTTAGTCACAGGCAGCTGTGCCATCGAGCGTCTCACATAGCGCTCAGATATCAGTGGGCCGCACACAATCCACAAGTGTCCACTGTCCAATAGTGTAGGCAGAGATTCAAAATCTCCATTATCCTCTCGTCACTTTGGTCACAGGCAGCTGTGCCATCGAGCGTGTCACATAGCGCTCAGATATCAGTGGGCCGCACACAATCCACAAGTGTCCAGTGTCCAAAAGTGTACGCAGAGATTCAAAATCTCCATTATCATCTCGTCACTTTGGTCACAGGCAGCTGTGCCATCGAGCGTGTCACATAGCGCTCAGATATCAGTGGGCCGCACACAATCCACAAGTGTCCACTGTCCACAAGTGTACGCAGAGATTCAAAATCTCCATTATCCTCTCGTCACTTTGGTCACAGGCAGCTGTGCCATCGAGCGTGTCACATAGCGCTCAGATATCAGTGGGCCGCACACAATCCACAAGTGTCCACTTTCCACAAGTGTACGCAGAGATTCAAAATCTCCATTATCCTCTCGTCACTTTGGTCACAGGCAGCTGTGCCATCGAGCGTGTCACATAGCGCTCAGATATCAGTGGGCCGCACACAATCCACAAGTGTCCAGTGTCCAAAAGTGTACGCAGAGATTCAAAATCTCCATTATCCTCTCGTCACTTTGGTCACAGGCAGCTGTGCCATCGAGCGTGTCACATAGCGCTCAGATATCAGTGGGCCGCACACAATCCACAAGTGTCCACTGTCCAATAGTGTACGCAGAGATTCAAAATCTCCATTATCCTCTCGTCACTTTGGTCACAGGCAGCTGTGCCATCGAGCGTGTCACATAGCGCTCAGATATCAGTGGGCCGCACACAATCCACAAGTGTCCAGTGTCCAAAAGTGTACGCAGAGATTCAAAATCTCCATTATCCTCTCGTCACTTTGGTCACAGGCAGCTGTGCCATCGAGCGTGTCACATAGCGCTCAGATATCAGTGGGCCGCACACAATCCACAAGTGTCCAGTGTCCAAAAGTGTACGCAGAGATTCAAAATCTCCATTATCCTCTCGTCACTTTGGTCACAGGCAGCTGTGCCATCGAGCGTGTCACATAGCGCTCAGATATCAGTGGGCCTCACACAATCCACAAGTGTCCAGTGTCCAAAAGTGTACGCAGAGATTCAAAATCTCCATTATCCTCTCGTCACTTTGGTCACAGGCAGCTGTGCCATCGAGCGTGTCACATAGCGCTCAGATATCAGTGGGCCGCACACAATCCACAAGTGTCCACTGTCCAATAGTGTACGCAGAGATTCAAAATCTCCATTATCCTCTCGTCACTTTGGTCACAGGCAGCTGTGCCATCGAGCGTGTCACATAGCGCTCAGATATCAGTGGGCCGCACACAATCCACAAGTGTCCACTGTCCAATAGTGTACGCAGAGATTCAAAATCTCCATTATCCTCTCGTCACTTTGGTCACAGGCAGCTGTGCCATCGAGCGTGTCACATAGCGCTCAGATATCAGTGGGCCGCACACAATCCACAAGTGTCCACTGTCCACAAGTGTGTGCAGAAATTCTAAAACTCCCCTGTCCTATAGACACCTTGTACCTTGTTTTACATTACTACTATATAGTTTGTTGGATTTTGTCTACATTTCTAACAAAAATGAGGAAGGCTGGTGGAAGAGGCCGTGGAATTGGGCGGGGGTTGGCAGCTGGTAATGATGGTGTTGGTGGTGGATCTGATGGTAGTGGCAAGAGCAAAATAGGACCAAATGCAGGAGGTGCTGACCCTGCGTCATCGTCTGTCTACATAAGGCCTCGAACGCTTAGTTTTCTAGGAGTTGGCAAACCGCTTTTAAAGGCAGAGCATCAGGAAAAAGTTTTGTCTTACATTGCTGACTCAGCCTCCAGCTCTATCGCCTCCTCTTCTTCAGTTGTAAAAAGTAAAAGCACTGAGTCGTCATTGGAGGCTCATGTTCATGAACCACACCTTTCCTTGTGTCCTTCACCCCAACCAAGATTGAAGGATGACGCAGGCCATACTACTGATTACTCCATGGAGCTGTTTTCACATACCATGCCTGGATTATCAAGTCAAATGGTGAATTACCCAGGCCAAGATGAATCTGACATGGAGTGCACTGATGCACAGACGCTGATGGATGATTCTGCTGGTACATTCACTCAGAGCACTACATTGTCCTCGCAGTGTACAGAGCCAGATTTTGACCCTGATGAGACTCAGGTGCCCCTTCCCGCACACTATACCACCATACACGGTGACACAGAGAAAGGTGCACATGACATAGAAGAGGAGGTGATGGATGACCCAGTTGTTGACCCAGATTGGCATCCATTGGGGGAAGAGGGTGCTGCTTCCAATAGCTCAGATGAGGAGCATCCACAGCAGACATCGACATCGCAACAGCTGTTATCTGGCAGGCCCGGAGCACTCCAAAGACAGGTTCCAAACATCAAAAGAGTTGCTGGACAGCTTGTCCAGAGGGTCAAAAGATCACAGCGTGCTAGGCCGCAAAATGTCTGCCAAAGTAGGAAGAGTGCAGTGTGGCAGTTTTTTGACCAAAATCCTCATGATCAGGCCAAGGTTATCTGTAAGAAGTGCGCAAAGACCTTTAGCCGAGGGAAAAATCTGAAAAATTTGAATACCAGTTGCATGCTTAGACATTTAACCAGCATGCACTTGCAAGCGTGGACACAACACCAAACTTCAAGTGCCACATGTGCAACTGATCACAACGAAGGTAGTCAGCAACGCTACATTGTTTCCCCCACTGTAAGCCCACCGGTTAGCACAGCAGCAAATGTTGAGGTGTCGTTGCAAGGCCACAGCAGTCAGGGAATCCCACTGTTATATCAACGAAAGACTGATTCTAGGCCATCAGAAAGAACACCAACTCCATCACCATCATCAACCCTCTCTCAGTCCGCCCTGTCCACCGCTACTTCCACCATATGCAGCTCTCAAGTCCAGCTCACCCTCCCAGACACTATGAGTAGGTCAAGAAAGTACTCAGTCTCTCATCCGCGTACACTGGGTTTGAACGCCCACATTGCCAAACTAATCTCGTTTGAGATGATGCCCTTTCGGTTGGTGGAAAGCACAGCTTTCCGCGAACTCATGGCCTATGCAGTACCACGCTATGACCTACCCAGTCGCCACTTCTTCTCTCGCAAAGCCATCCCAGCCCTCCACCATCATGTGAAAGACCGCATTGTCCATGCACTCAAGCAGTCAGTGAGCGGAAAGGTGCACCTCACAACTGATGCATGGTCCAGTCGGCATGGCCAGGGCCGTTACGTGTCCATCACTGCGCACTGGGTTAATGTGGTGGATGCAGGGTCCACAGGGGACAGCGGTGGTGGGGCAGTGCTGCCTAGCCCACGGTCTAGGAAACAGTTGGCTGTAGGCGTTCGACCCTCCTCCTCCTCCTCCTCCTCCAGAAGCGACAGCTCGTCCACAGAGCGCAGTCGTACGAGCACTCTATCTGCAGCTGCCACTGTAGCACACGATGTGTCCCCCTATCGAGCAGCTAGTGGAAAGCGTCAGCAGGCTGTGTTGCAGATGATGTGTTTGGGCGACAGACACACCGCCGATGTGCTGGCCGAGTACTTGAAGCGACAAACTGAGTCATGGCTGGGCAGTGTACATCTTGAGGCAGGCAAGGTAGTTAGTGATAACGGCCGTAACTTTGTGGCAGCCATAGCCCTTTCAAAACTCAGCCACATACCTTGCTTCGCTCACACCTTGAACCTGGTGGTGAAGTGCTTCCTCAAAAATTATCCGGAGTTAACAGCCCTGCTCCAGAAGGTGCGAAGACTGTGCGCGCACATCCGCCGGTCGCCTGTACACTCCGTTCGTATGCAGAAGCTGCAGCGATTGCTCCACCTTCCCAACCACCGCCTCATTATCGACATTGCAACAAGGTGGAACTCCACCCTGACCCTGCACATAGTGGAGCGGCTGTGCGAGCAGAGGCAGGCCATAATGCATTTGTGGGAGGATACACGGCCAGGCACTTTGAGAGCAGACATGGAATTGACAGGCGTGCAGTGGTCGAAGCTGAAAGACCTTTGTAAAGTCCTTCAGTGTTTTGAGGAATGCACACGGCTGGTAAGCGCAGACGACGCCATCCTAAGCATGAGCATCCCACTTATGCGTCTGCTCATGCAAACTTTGACGCACCTTAAGGAGCAGGCGTCTGCAGCCAATGTTGATGAGGAGGAAGAGGAGGAGGGAATCCTTGATGACATTCAGCCATTGTCTGCTCAGGGACCTCTCCTGGACGAGGTGGAGGAAGAAGAGGAGGAGGAGGATGATGGGGATGATTACTTAGGGGAGGAGGATGCATCTCGTGGGGCAAGTGAAAATGTTGGCGTGGCAAGGTCTGGTACAGGGTTTGTGCGTGACTGGAGGGATGTGGATTTGCCAGAAAGTGCTCCTCCACCCAGCACTCGCAGTGCATCATTGACACCGGGAACATTGGCCCACATGTCAGATTATGCCTTGCGGATCCTAAAAAGGGACCCCCGCATTGCCAAAATGATGAACGATGACGACTACTGGTTGGCCAGCATCCTGGATCCATGCTATAAAGGCAAATTACAAAACATCATGCCACAGGAGAACCTTGACCTAATATTGGCTAATAAACAAGCAACTCTGGTAAATCGGTTGCTTGAGGCATTCCCAGCACACAGCAGCGGTGATGGTTCTCACACGAGCCGTACGGGCCGGGGGCAGCATGGCAGAGGTGTTCGTGGTGCACACAGCAGAAGTAGCGTTGGAGACAGGGGTTTCATGACAATGTTGTGGACTGATTTTTCAAATACCGCTCACACAACTGGTAATACTGCATCGATGGAAAGTGACAGGAGACAGCAGTTGTCAACTATGGTTACAAACTACTTTTCCTCCCATATCGATGTTCTCCCACACAGGTCATTCCCCTTTGACTATTGGGCCGCTAAACTGGACACCTGGCCTGAATTGGCACAATATGCCTTACAGGAGCTCGCTTGCCCAGCTGCAAGTGTGCTATCGGAAAGAGTCTTCAGTGCAGCTGGATCAATCCTGACAGAAAAAAGGACCCGTCTGTCAACCCAAAATGTGGATGATCTAACCTTCATTAAAATGAACCACGCATGGGTTTCCAAGGATTTTGTCCCACCTTCCCCTGATGACACATAGGGTGACAGAAAAATGGCTTGCTTTGGTCCACCTCTTCCTGGTACTTCACCTATTTCGCCTTTTGCATCAGTTGAATGTCCAACATCAACATATGCCACTTTCTAAAACTCCCTAACTGTGCTGCCTCCCCCCCCATGGCCGGGGTCACCACCTAGCGCACGACACCGTGCGAGTGCCGTTGCCCTGGACAGGTGGGTAGGCCGACTCTTGGGCGCGGGCACTGGCACAGGGTCCCTCATAGTGCAATCAAGTGTCTCTGACGGTGATGGTGCACACCCGCCGTCAGACACACCGCTGTACTATGAGGGGCCCAGTGCCAGTACCGACGCCCACAAGTGGGCCCCCCTTGCTTGGGCAGGGCCCCAGCATTTGCAATCTTTACCTCTCCCTGCTCCTCCGCTGTGTAATCTGGGCCGTCAAATCCATACTGTGCCTGACACCGTCTGAGCCTGCCTCCTGATGTATAAACATATATTTTGAATGTGTACGCTATCCATACATGTTATCCGGGGATACGTTACCCCTTCTAAACTTTGTGCAATGACGTGCAATCCATACTGGGCCTAACACCGTCTGAGCCTGCCTCATGCTGTATAGACATATATTTTGAATGTGTACGCTATCCATACATGTTATCCGTGGATACGGTACCCCTTCTAACCTTTGTGCAATGACGTGCAATCCATACTGGGCCTAACACCGTCTGAGCCTGCCTCATGCTGTATAGACATATATTTTGAATGTGTACGCTATCCATACATGTTATCCGGGGATACGGTACCCCTTCTAACCTTTGTGCAATGACATGCAATCCATACTGGGCCTAACACCGTCTGAGCCTGCCTCATGCAGTATAGACATATATTTTGAATGTGTACGCTATCCATACATGTTATCCAAGGATACGGTACCCTTTCTAACCTTTGTGCAATGACGTGCAATCCATACTGGGCCTAACACCGTCTGAGCCTGCCTCATGCTGTATAGACATATATTTTGAATGTGTACGCTATCCATACATGTTATCCGGGGATACGGTACCCCTTCTAACCTTTGTGCAATGACGTGCAATCCATACTGGGCCTAACACCGTCTGAGCCTGCCTCATGCTGTATAGACATATATTTTGAATGTGTACGCTATCCATACATGTTATCCGGGGATACGGTACCCTTTCTAACCTTTGTGCAATGACGTGCAATCCATACTGGGCCTAACACCGTCTGAGCCTGCCTCATGCTGTATAGACATATATTTTGAATGTGTACGCTATCCATACATGTTATCCGGGGATACGGTACCCCTTCTAACCTTTGTGCAATGACGTGCAATCCATACTGGGCCTAACACTGTCTGAGCCTGCCTCATGCTGTATAGACATATATTTTGAATGTGTACGCTATCCATACATGTTATCCGGGGATACGGTACCGTTTATAACGTTTGTGCAATGACGTGCAATCCATACTGGGCCTAACACCGTCTGAGCCTGCCTCATGCTGTATAGACATATATTTTGAATGTGTACGCTATCCATACATGTTATCCGGGGATACGGTACCCTTTCTAACCTTTGTGCAATGACGTGCAATCCATACTGGGCCTAACACCGTCTGAGCCTGCCTCATGCTGTATAGACATATATTTTGAATGTGTACGCTATCCATACATGTTATCCGGGGATACGGTACCCCTTCTAACCTTTGTGCAATGACGTGCAATCCATACTGGGCCTAACACCATCTGAGCCTGCCTCATGCTGTATAGACATATATTTTGAATGTGTACGCTATCCATACATGTTATCCAGGGATACGGTACCCTTTCTAACCTTTGTGCAATGACGTGCAATCCATACTGGGCCTAACACCGTCTGAGCCTGCCTCATGCTGTATAGACATATATTTTGAATGTGTACGCTATCCATACATGTTATCCGGGGATACGGTACCCTTTCTAACCTTTGTGCAATGACGTGCAATCCATACTGGGCCTAACACCGTCTGAGCCTGCCTCATGCTGTATAGACATATATTTTGAATGTGTACGCTATCCATACATGTTATCCGGGGATACGGTACCCCTTCTAACCTTTGTGCAATGACGTGCAATCCATACTGGGCCTAACACCGTCTGAGCCTGCCTCATGCTGTATAGACATATATTTTGAATGTGTACGCTATCCATACATGTTATCCAGGGATACGGTACCCCTTCTATCCTTTGTGCAATGACGTGCAATCCATACTGGGCCTAACACCGTCTGAGCCTGCCTCATGCTGTATAGACATATATTTTGAATGTGTACGCTATCCATACATGTTATCCGGGGATACGGTACCCCTTCTAACCTTTGTGCAATGACTTGCAATCCATACTGGGCCTAACACCGTCTGAGCCTGCCTCATTCTGTATAGACATATATTTTGAATGTGTACGCTATCCATACATGTTATCCGGGGATACGGTACCCCTTCTAACCTTTGTGCAATGATGTGCAATCCATACTGGGCCTAACACCGTCTGAGCCTGCCTCATGCTGTATAGACATATATTTTGAATGTGTACGCTATCCATACATGTTATCCAGGGATACGGTACCCTTTCTAACCTTTGTGCAATGACGTGCAATCCATACTGGGCCTAACACCGTCTGAGCCTGCCTCATGCTGTATAGACATATATTTTGAATGTGTACGCTATCCATACATGTTATCCAGGGATACGGTACCCTTTCTAACCTTTGTGCAATGACGTGCAATCCATACTGGGCCTAACACCGTCTGAGCCTGCCTCATGCTGTATAGACATATATTTTGAATGTGTACGCTATCCATACATGTTATCCGGGGATACGGTACCCCTTCTAACCTTTGTGCAATGACGTGTAATCCATACTGGGCCTAACACCGTCTGAGCCTGCCTCATGCTGTATAGACATATATTTTGAATGTGTACGCTATCCATACATGTTATCCAGGGATACGGTACCCCTTCTAACCTTTGTGCAATGACGTGCAATCCATACTGGGCCTAACACCGTCTGAGCCTGCCTCATGCTGTATAGACATATATTTTGAATGTGTACGCTATCCATACATGTTATCCGGGGATACGGTACCCCTTCTAACCTTTGTGCAATGACTTGCAATCCATACTGGGCCTAACACCGTCTGAGCCTGCCTCATGCTGTATAGACATATATTTTGAATGTGTACGCTATCCATGCATGTTATCCGGGGATACGGTACCCCTTCTAACCTTTGTGCAATGACGTGCAATCCATACTGGGCCTAACACCGTCTGAGCCTGCCTCATGCTGTATAGACATATATTTTGAATGTGTACGCTATCCATACATGTTATCCGGGGATACGGTACCCCTTCTAACCTTTGTGCAATGACGTGCAATCCATACTGGCCCTAACACCGTCTGAGCCTGCCTCATGCTGTATAGACATATATTTTGAATGTGTACGCTATCCATACATGTTATCCAGAGATACGGTACCCTTTCTAACCTTTGTGCAATCACGTGCAATCCATACTGGGCGTGAGAACGGCTGGCGAGCTGTTAAGCAAGCTACAGCACCTGTCCAGACAAGTACTGGGATTCCCTAGCGAGGAGACTTATTTGATTGTTTTCTATGTTGGGACAGCAATTTTTGGGGAGCACTATACTCTGGAGAATGATAGATGGGGCCCACCATACACTGGAACATTCCAAAGGTGGACATCAGACACTGGAGCAGCATTTACAGGGCCCATTATACACTAGAGCATTAGACATGGGGCCCATTATGTTTGGAGCATTATTTGGGCCCATAAGACAGTGGAGCTTCATACATGGGGACCAACATATACTGTAGCATTATGTGGAGCTCATCATATACTGTTTCAAACATTATATGGGACCAATGATTTTGTATGGAGAAATAGATGGGCCTCGTCATGAGATGTAAAAAGTGAGGTATTTTTCATTGTACTATACCGCTATTTCTCTGCCGTATCGGAGCATGATGAGTTGTGGTATGTGTTAAAGGGGCGCTCTTTCGCCCAGGGCACATGAAAACCTGCAGCCAGCCCTCCCCCCCACAACTTTAGCCAAATAACCCCCATTTTTCAGTGCGTAACTTGTATTATGAAGTTAATTAAGGTTGACAAGCTTAAGTAAGAAGAATTGATGCTTTTGGCATTCAAATGGGCACTGTAGGTGTGTTTCCTGTCCTCCTCTCACTGCCGACTTTTATTCCCCATTGACTTACATTGGGTTTCGTGTTTCGGGACGACCCCGACTTTTCCCTATAATCGGACGATCTTGCTCGACCCGACTTTTGGAAAAGTCGGGTTTCACGAAACGAAACGCAACCCTAAAAAACCAAAAGTCGCTCAACTCTAGTCATCACACATTAACGGTACATTTTAACATTCCAGGTAGATAACATTACATAACATTACAGGAATATTTTTACTAAACTATTTCATCTTGCCATGCCACACATCCAATATCAGAAACAAAGTAGGCTGCAAATGTATCCCTCATTTGGGCAACTTCAACTGTTGCCCTCCAGAGGGTGATGATGGTAATGTGGCAATGGATTATAAACAGGTTTATCAAGTTTAACATTGGGTCGCTCTTTAGCCATTATGTAGTTATGCAGAACCACACATGCTTTGACCACCTCATCGACTGTCTCAATTTTGAGATTAATGGCTGTTCCTAAAATGCGCCATTTTGAGACAAGCATATCAAAGGCAAAATAAACAGTTCTTCGTGCCCTGGTCAGTCGGTAATTAAAAATCCATTTTGTGTGGTTCAAGTCCCGACTGGAGTATGGTTTAAGTTTCCACACATCTGAAAGGCCTCATCCCCAACCACAATAAATGGCATTGGCAGGCCTTCAGTGTTGGGAAGAGGTCGTGGCAGGGGGAAAATAAAATTATTCCCACACATCCGTTGGCCCGTGTCCGAGTTTTTAAATGTCTGGGAGTCGTTACCATGGCCAAAAGATCCAATGTCCACGGCGACAAAGCTACAGTCCGCAGCTGCAATGGCCATGAGCACTATGGAAAAATATTTTTTATAATTAAAGTAGTCGGATCCAGTTCGAACCGGTTTGGTAATCCAAATATGTTTTCCATCCACTGCTCCCAAACAGTTGGGGAAATTACAAAGTTAAGCAGAAAAACCTCCAAAAAATTTTTTTTGGGATCAAAAGACAAAGCGGACACCAAGGTAGCAACAGAAAAAAAGATCCCTAAAACTTCACTTTTAATCAATATATAAAAACTAGACAATCCCAGTTCATATGGACTAGGGTAATAAACAACACCAGACACAGAATTATTACTTCGGGCCACTAACCTCGCCCTAATAAGCCCTGGCAATCCCTGCCTGGCCGCGGAGGTTGGCACCCTAATTGTAGACGATAGTGGCGCCCCCGCTCAACGTCGGTGACCATAATACACCCTAAAAAAACCCTAGTCCACAGCGAGGATACACAGAAAAACACAACCACACAATAAACACCCGAAAAAAACCCTGGTGGAGAGACTGTATAACGTCTCTAAGATAATTAACTTATCTCGTACTAGAATCATGGGCAAATAAACCCACCCTAGATAGTATCTCGTAGTAAAAAATACTGATATATAGCAGCTTTTGTTAACTTACCTCGTAATGAAAAAGACTTATGCTGCAAAAAGGGATAGACCAGATATACCCCCCCAAAAAAAAGGGGAAAAAAAGAAAAAACGTTTATACAGTAAATAGTGCACCCACAATAATGCACACAGCACTTCAGGTTAAATAACCACAAAAAATTGTATCCACCAGATGGAAATTAGTGGCATATAAATGATATATATAAAACGCTTAGTGGACATAATAGTCCTACATGTGGACAATAGCGTTGTAAGATTGATACTTATCAGTAGTGTTGAGCGATACCGTTCGATACCCAAAAATATCGTATCGGATGGTATCGCCCGATACAAAAAAAATATCGGGTATCGACGATTCCGATACCGGAAGTCCCATTCAAGTCAATGGGACTTCCGGTATCGGAATTAAAAAAAGGCCTTTATTTCCATGTTGGCTAATTCTACATATTTGAAAACAAATAAGAATCATGTAGAATGTATTGTGGGAGGTGGAGGAGACATTAAAAGCATAGTGGTTTATTCAAATCACATGGCATAGCATTAATTCCAATTTTTTTTTTCAAGACGTTCGGAGTTAAAAAGATATTGACTATGTTAACCTTTTTTTATTTAGTCAGATATGTATGTTTCACAAATTCCATGCTCTTCACCTTCTTTTGTACTTCTCCCACACTTTCTCCTTCATGATCCGCAGCAGTAGCATTTTTTTCATCAACTTTTTCTTCACCTTATTCATCTTCTTCTTCATCATCTTCTTCTCATTAATTTTTTTTTTCCATTCTTCATATTCTTCTTATTCAGCTATTATTAATTTTCATATGCTATTTCTTCATCTTCTTCCTATTCTTCTTTTTCTTCATTTTCTTATGTTGACAGGCATTCCTGTAGTACTTATCTATAAAAGTTATAAGATTACACCTTACGTTCTGCCTGTCACAAAAGATTTACAACAGGATTTGTCCGCGTTCAGTTTGGCCTGCAGCAGCAGGCATTTTCCAGGGACACCACGAGGAGGAACGGACTCACCCCCATTTACTGCTTAGTCTTCTTCTGCTTATAATTTTGATTTCTTCTATGCTGATTTTTTGTCTTATGCTTAATGTTCTTCGGCTTTCTGTTCTTCTGCTTTTGCTTCTTCTGCTTCTTGTTCTTCTGTCTTTTGTTCTGTATCTTGGTGGTTGTCTTCATGTTCTTTGTCCTCTTGGTCTTATTATTTAGGGTCATATTTCTGGTCTTCTTTGGTGTGGTCTTCAGGGTCGTCATCATCAGGGTCATCGTCATGGAGATCAATAAGGATTACCAAAGACAATTTCAAAAAGCTTGATCTTGGAAATGTAGCAGAAGGTACAAGAAGGCTGAGAAACTGGCGAGAACCAGCAGAGAGTGCTGGCACCCGGATGGGTAGCAGAAGGAACAAGAGCCAATGGCACTACCGAGGACCAACTGACGGTGCTGGACCACGGTTACTAAGCAGAAGGTACCTGTGCTAAAAAGCACTACCAAGGACCAGCTGACGGTGGTGGACCTCGGATGCGTTAGCTGCCATCCATCCGACTACGGCTTCAATTTGTTCGTCACGCAGCAGTGGGGTACGGCGAGGTCCTACAAAGCTGCGCATGAAGGACTGTTGCCTGGTAATAGTGGGGGATGCCGGGTCACTGGTGGCCGCAGCAGATACCGAATCCCCACGTCCTCTCCCTGCTGAATCCCCCCGTCCTCTCCCTGCTGAAACTCCACGGCCACGACCACGTGCCTTACTCCCTGCCTTCTTCATCTTGGTAGACTGATAAAGATAGGCAGAAAAGTAAAAAAGGGGTGGCTTAGTGTTCTTATTCCTGAACACCTGCTAACCAGTATAAGAAACACTAATTTGGCTAAGAGTGTGTGTACTACACTTTAATATGATCTAATGTGGCCTAGACAACTGTAAAGTGGAGTGTTTGGTGAACTTTATTTCCTTTTTTTTTTTGGGTTGGGGGAAAGGAAAGGATGTGACCAAAGTTTGAAAGCTATAGTATCACAAACTTTTTGCGATTACAATGCAGGAAGCTAACCTACAATGCAATTGATGAGGCTCCAAAAAATAGGGTGATACTAGCCTGGCTGGCCCTGAAGGGCACAAGCCAGCAAAAAGGCTCCTCTATCTAATCCTATATAGTGTTTGCAACCAACCAACCAATTAGTGTGGAAGCACACTAATATAGGAGCAAAAATCTGGCTAAATTAGCTGCAAAAAAAGGACTATGTATGAGGCAGTGACGCACGCTGAGCGGACTACAGCTAGCGGTGGCTGTAGAACACACTGCAACGTGAGCTGCACTCACACACAGAGAGACCTATCAGACAGCCAAAAACAGTGCAGAGAAATGGGCTATAGCACTGAAAGGCTGCTGAAAGGCTCCGCTGTCCACTCCTTTAGTTTTTGCAACCAACGTATATGGATACGTATGGAAGCACACTATACAGGAGAAAAAAAAAGCAGCAATAAAAGAAAAATGTGTATGAGGCAGAGACACACGCTGGCCGGCCTACAAGCAGACGTGTCTGCAGGACACACTACACAGCGTGGGTCTGCACTCACACAGCCCTTGCAGACAGCTGTGAAAACAGCGCTTCTAGGGAAAAGCAAGCTACAGTGGTGGTTTATGTAGCCTGGGTTAAGCACTATATGTTTTGTGGAATCGCTATTTCTAACTGTCCCTCACAGTCTTCAACAGCAGCCTGTCCCTAACTGAATTCACAGCAGAGTGACCAGAAATGTCGGCTGCAGCGCTTTTTATAGTGCATCATGACATCATTTCAGCAGCCAATCACAGCCATGCCAGTAGTTAACATGCCTACATGCCTAACAGGATATGCCCACACTTCTGAGGATCCCCATTGGCTGAATCAAATCGAGCGGGCTCCTAGCATTATGGGAACTTCCGATTCCGGTATTCGATATGAAAAAAGTATCGGAACTAAGTATCGGAATTCCGATACAGCTAATATCGGCCGATACCCGATACTTGCGGTATCGGAATGCTCAACACTACTTATCAGCCATCAGGAGATATGAGGCCCAGCCCAAGGCTGATAAGTATCAATCTTATAACGCTGATAGACCTATTGTTTGGCTGGGCCTCATATTTTTGGATGGCTGATAAGTATCAATCTTACAACGCTATTGTCCACATGTAGGACTATTATGTCCACTAAGCGTTTTATATATATATCATTTATATGCCACTAATTTCCATTTGGTGGATACAATTTTTTGTGGTTATTTAACCTGAAGTGCTGTGTGCATTATTGTGGGTGCACTATTTACTGTATAAACGTTTTTTCTTTTTTTCCCCTTTTTTGGGGGGGGTATATCTGGTCTATCCCTTTTTGCAGCATAAGTCTTTTTCATTACGAGATAAGTTAACAAAAGCTGCTATATATCAGTATTTTTTACTACGAGATACTATCTAGGGTGGGTTTATTTGCCCATGATTCTAGTACGAGATAAGTTAATTATCTTAGAGACGTTATACAGTCTCTCCACCAGGGTTTTTTTCGGGTGTTTATTGTGTGGTTGTGTTTTTCTGTGTATCCTCGCCATGGACTAGGGTTTTTTAGGGTGTATTAGGGTCACCGACGTTGAGCGGGGGCGCCACTATCGTCTACAATTAGGGTGCCAACCTCCGCAGCCAGACAGGGATTGCCAGGGCTTATTAGGGCGAGTTTAGTGGCCCGAAGTATTTATTATTCTGTGTCTGGTGTTGTTTATTACCCTAGTCCATATGAACTGGGATTGTCTAGTTTTTATATATTGATTAAAAATGAAGTTTTAGGGATTTTTTTTCTGTTGCTACCTTGGTGTCCGCGAAATTACAAAGTTCAAAGAATTTCTCTGCAGTTTCCTGCCAGATTTCTGTGGTGGGTAGGGGGATAAATTCCTCATGGAGCACATCCCACAAAGTCCGGCAGGTGTCTGCTACAATTCCAGAAAGTGTTGACATTCCAATCCAGAACTGGAAATGGATCGATGATAGGCTCTCTCCAGTAGCTAGGAATCTGCTGAACAGAGAAAGAAAAAAAAAAATTCAGAGCAATAATATTTATGACAGGTGTTTTGCAAAACAGAAAAAGTAAAAAAAATTAGGACATTGAAGAACAATAACAATTATGACAGGCGTTTATTTTTAAATATTACTTACCTTAGTGTCACCAGCAGACGTTGCTCACCAGGAATCGCTGTACGGAGCTGGGTGTCCTCCCTGCTGATGGCTCCTTGTACACGTAGAAGCAAATCCCTGAAGCTCTCGAGACACTCTCGTGCACTCAAAATATTTATCTGGGTTTTCATGGAGCTCACTGAATAAGAAGTGTTAGGCTCCACGGCTCTCGTGGACTTCAACAATGGGGTGTTGCCAAAAGCGCCAACAACGTCTTCTCCGTCTTTCTCTTTTCCGTTCTTGCTCACAAGCAAAAGCAAAGGCAAGAAACAAGTTGACATCCAAATCCAGATTCCGATAGAAACTCTCTGTTATGGGCTGGCGGAGCGCACCAAATAATACAGATGGTATTTAGGTGTGTTCGCAGCCCGAGGTCCACCGTGCCGAGGTGTTAACTGCTGCTCGGTAATGGTGGACGCTATATGGTGGTATAATAACGGGACACACGGATTTAACCTCACCCAATGTGTACAGAGGTGGACTCTTATCTCTCAGAGCCGCACAACCACCAAATAATAAATGCTGCAGCCTGTTATTGCTCACAGAGCTCGGCAGTGTGAGCGCTAGCGTATAGTCACAGAACTCAGCCCTTAGACTGCTGGACTGAAGTCCCTCTAGACCGCTAGCGCTCGGCACCGTGACTGCAATGCCAGCAAGGGTTAAATCACGTGTGCACAGTGCCACTCAGGTGGACGCCACTAATCGCCCTGGGTTGGGCCAGGTTAGCGCACAGGTTGCGCAAGGCATTGCATCGGCTTGGCTGTCACTTGCCGAGGTTTGATAGTGCCCTTCAGTGGGCGACACCATCAGACGCTAGTGTGCAGATGGCTGGTATGCACTGTGGCCTATAGACTAGCCACTGACAGGCGCTGACTCAGACTCTAAACCCTAACCATATTCGTATTATCAGAGGGAAGGGGTTTCATAATGAGTCAGTCACCAGATACATGCATCCATCATCATACACTCCAAACTATTTCAGTCTATACTAGCGCATGGGCGAGCGGCCATGCGAACCTTTTATAGCCACGGGCGTCCGGGACCTTCCTGGCTTCTCGGATGGGCCAATCCGAACATGAGCAGGACCTGAGCACATGACCCTCGATCTCCAATGGGAGATCACTCTACAGGCATGCTCATTGGCCCGACATGAGGACTTAGCCCCTGGAGAATCTCGCTGCTGAGCAGCATGCATTGTCATAGCTGTGCCAGAGGTGGCAGCAGCAAGCAGACCCAGAGAGCTGGTCAGAGCAGAGCGCCAGGACCGACGAATCTGCTGAGCAGGCTCCACAGCTGCCGAAGAAGAATGGGAGACTGCTGGGTGCAAGGCTCTGGATTCCTGCTGTGCAGTGGCAGGAACCCGACGCCTAACATTACCCCCCCCCTAGGGCCCCCTCCCCTCTGATCCTTGCTGCGCTCAAACGCCGCAATGAGAAGCGGAGCGTGGATGCTCTCCACTGGCTCCCAGGTCCGAGCCTCTGGACCATGACCCTTCTAATCCACCAAATAAAACTTTTTGCCCCGCATCACCTTGCATCCCACGATGGCATTGACCTCAAACTCATCCGAAGACAAGTCTGATGTCCCGGCAGATGACTCGGAGAACCGGGAAAAGTGAATAGGCTTAAGGAGGGACACGTGGAATGTATCAGAGATAGCCAAGTGTGGTGGAAGGGCCAGATGGTAGACCACAGAGCTAATCTGCTCGAGGACCTTGAAGGGACCAATGTAGCGCGATGCGGACTCTACCTGCAGCCTGATGTTTCGGGCAGAGAGGCACACCAAGTCGCCAGGGGTAAAAGTCGGAGCAGGGCGCCGATGTGCATCAGTGGAGGTCCTTATTCTCTCCTTGGAAGCCCGGATAGCATCCTGGGTGCGATCCCAAATGTCGCGTGCCTCCACCGCCCAGTCTGCCACCCTGGAGTAAGTGGATGACATGGGCATGGGCACAGGGACGCGTGGATGCTGGCCGTAATTTAGGAGGAATGGGGTCTGACTGGTGGAGTCGGCCACAGCATTGTTCAAAGCGAACTCTGCCCATGGCAGCAAGGATGCCCAGTCGTCCTGCCTGGCCGAGAAAAAATGTCGAAGATATGTGATCAGGGTCTGGTTGGCTCTCTACCAACCCATTCGTCTCTGGATGATAGGCCGAGGAGAGATTCAGCTCAATGCTGAGCAGGGAACAAAGCTCTCTCCAAAACCGGGACGCAAACTGAGGACCCCGATCACTGACAATCTTGTCCGGCATGCCATGCAGGTGGAAAACGTGCTTAATAAACAACACTGCCAGGCCCCGCGCAGAAGGTAACCGGTAGAGAGGTACCAGGTGCACCAGCATAGAGAAATGGTCGGTGACAACCCAAATGACCATGCTGCCACTGGACTTGGGTAGTCCCACCACAAAGTCCATACCGACCATCTCTCAGGGCCTGTCCGCTACTGGCAGAGGATAAAGAAGCCCAGCGGGCCGCTGCCGAGAGGAACTATTCTGGGTGCAAGAGATGCACGCCTGAATATAGTCCCTGATGCCACGGGCCATATACGGCCACCAGTACGTCCTCGCCAAAAGCTCAGAGGTCCGTTTTGTCCCGAAATGTTCACCCACCCTGGACGAATGAGCCCAAGAGAGGACCTCCGGTTGCAGACGGGCAGGGACAAATGTCTTGCCCAGAGGTACTTACTCAAGGGCAACCGGAGCCACAGTCCTCAGGCTCTCGGATGGGACGATCAGCTGAGGCTCCTCCTCCTCTCCTCCGATGACACCACGGAGCGGGAGAGAGCATCGGCCCGGACGTTCTTCTCCACGGAGTGAAAATGGAGGGTGAAGTGGAACCGGGAAAAGAACAAAGACCATGTGGCCTGGCGAGAATTTAGCCGCTGGGCTGTTTGTAAATACACCAAGTTTTTGTGGTCGGTAAACACCTGGAAAGGATGGCGAGCCCCCTCCAGGAGGTGTCTCCACTCCGAGAAGGCCAACTTCATCGCTAGCAACTCCCTGTCCCCGATGGCATAATTCCTCTCCGCCGGTGTGAATGTCTTGGAGAAAAAGAAGCATGGGTGCTTCCGACCTTGCGTGTCCTTCTGAAACAGGACCGCTCCAGCACCGACAGAAGAGGCATCCACTTCCAGAATGAAGGGCTTATCTACATCGGGGCGAAGTAGAATGGGAGCGCTAGCGAAATGGGAATTAATGGAGGAGAAGGCCTTGGAGACCAGTTCCGACCACAACTTGGGGTTTGCACACATCTAGGTGAGGGCTACCAAAGTCGAGAAGTGGGGGATGAATTGGCGATAGTAATTTATGAACCCCATAAAGCGCTGCACCGCCTTGAGAGAATGGGGTTCCTGCCAATCTATCACTGCCTGTAGCTTGGCAGGATCCATGGGCAATCCCTGGGCGGAGATGATATAGCCCAGGAAAGGCTTCTCCAACTTGGCATAGAGGGAGTTTGCCCGCAGGCGATCGAAAACTTTGCAAACATCTCTCCGGTGGGAGTCAATATCTGGTGAGTAGATGAGAATATCATCCAGATAGACTACAACCGAGGTGGTAAGCATATCCCGGAAGATATCATTCACAAAGTCTTGGAAGACGGCCGGGGCATTACAGAGGCCGAAGGGCATCACCAGATATTCTGTTTGGGTCGGCGGAATGCACCAGATATAAATAATAGGAGGTGCGTTCGCCGCCCGGGTTCCATCGTGCGGTAGATGATAAGACCGCTGCTGGACAATGGCAGATACACCACAAGGAGAAGTACTGCGCTCGGGTTAACGTCACCCGAACGCTAAGAGCGGCTCTGTTCAGACACAGAGTCGCTTTACAGAAAGCAATACAAAGGTGCTGGCCCTGTTAGCCTCACAGGATAACCAGCGGGTGGTGTTGCAACTGCAACCGCCAAAGGACGCTGCTATCCCAGGGCGGCAATAACTACTGCTGCTAGACAACGGCGCTGGAATGCCGGTCACCGTCGGACGCTAGTGTGCAGTGCAGGAAGAACAGTGGCGCTTGGTTCGCCAGTAATGGGAGCTGACTATCACCAACACTCTGTCACCATTTGTATTATCAGAGGGAAGGGGTTTCTTAATAAGTCAGTCACCAGAACATGCATCCATCACCATTCACACTCAGCATAATATGCTGCACTAGCGCATGGCCGAGCCGCCATGCGAGCTTTTTATAGCCATGCTCTTCCGGGACCTTCCAGCACCCTGGAAGAGACCAATCAGATCTGACGCAGGACCTGAGCACATGACCCCTGCTCTCCAGTTGGAGGTCAAGTTGCGGGCATGCCCAGTAGCACGGCACGAGGACTTAGCCTCTGGAGTGGTTCCCTGCGGAGCGGGTTGTGCTACCATTGCTGAACCAGAGGTGGCAGCAACATCCAGGCTCACAGAACAAGTCTGAGCAGCACGCCTGGCTCGCCGTGATTGCTGAGCAGGGCCCTGAGCGGTCAGAGAGAAATGGGAGACAACTGAATGTATGGCTCTGTATTCCTGCTGTGCAGAGACAGAAATCCGACGCCTAACATATTCATAGTGCCCATCTCTGGTGTTAAATGCCGTCTTCCATTTGTCCCCATCACGGATGCGAATCAGGTTGTAAGCCCCCCACAGATCAAGTTTGGAAACCTTGCTCCCTGTAGCCTATCAAACAGCTCTGATATCAGGGGCAGAGGATACTTATTCTTAGTGGTGATGGCGTTAAGACCCTGTAATCAATGCAAGGATGTAGTTCCCCACTCTTCTTCTGGATGAAGAAGAATCCCGCCCCCGCTGGTGACACTGACTTCCTAATAAATCCTCTTGCCAGATTCTCCCTGATGTATTGAGACATGGCTTCTGTCTCCGGGAGAGATAGGGGATTGATTCGACCCTGGGGAGGCTCAGCAACAGGCAAGAGGTCAATAGGACAGTCATAGGGTCAATGCGGTGGAAGGGTCTCCGCCGCCTTTTTGGAGAACACGTACGCATACTGTAGATAGTGTTTGGGGAGCGAGGAGAGATCTGCGGGAACCTCGGTGGAGGCAACCTGAACGCACTCCCTCAGACATCTACCCTCACATGATTTACTCCTCCCAAAAATCCTCCCTGAGGACCACTCTATATGGGGGGAGTGGTACCGCAACCAGGGGACCCCTAGAAGTACCTGGTCAATATCCTTGGGCATGACGAGGAGGGATACCGTCTCCTGATGAGATGGAGCCACTGAGAGTAACAAGGGGGCGGGTCTGGTGGGTTATCTATGAGGGTAGAGTGTCGCCATTCACCACTTAGCTTGCTTTTTGTTTTTTCCTCCTCGGTGACGCATTCATAACAGAATCACCAGCCATACCACAGATTCTAGGGTACTCAAAAGTTTTCTTTGGCACCTGAAGATCCTGTTTTGACGAATGTGGATGCATTTTTTCAAGCCTTGGGGTTGTTATATGATGAACCTAATGCTATTGATCAAGCTGAGAGAGCCCTATTGGCATTGAACCAGGGTCAGGATCCTGCAGAGTTATACTGTCAGAAGTTCCGAAAGTGGGTGGTCCTTACTACATGGAATGATAGTGCATTGGCAGCTCTCTTTCGGAAGGGTTTGTCTGAGACTTTAAAAGATACTATGGTGGGATTTCCTGTTCCCTCTGGTCTTGACGATTCTATGTCATTAGCCATTCAAGTTGATCGGCGTTTACGTGAACGCAAGACTACACGGGAGGCGCTGCCACATTTTGAACAAATGTCTGAACCTATGCAATGTGATGGAGTTTTGTCTAGGGCGCAGTGTCAGGAGTTTAGAAGGCGTAATAAGCTGTGTTTTTTCTGTGGAGATGCCTCTCATGTTATTTCTGTCTGCCCTAAACGAGAGAAACGTTTTGCACACACATTTGCTGTGGGTGGTGTACAACCTAAGTTTCTTTTGGCAATTACTCTGATCTGCTCCTTATCCATATTTTCCACGAATTCTTTTGTGGATTCAGGAGCGGACTTGAATCTAATGGACTTGGATTTTGCTAAACATTGTGGTTTTCCTATGACACCTCTGCGGACGCCTATTCCTTTGAGGGGTATTGATGCTACTCCTTTGGCGAAGAATAAACCTCAGTTTTGGACCCAGGTGATATTGCGGGTCGCCCAGACCACCAAGAAAATTTGCAGATTTTTGGTGTTGCATAATTTACATGATACCATTGTTCTGGGTTTTCCCTGGTTGCAAATCAATAATCCGGTTTTGGATTGGAAATCTGTGTCTGTGGTGAGTTGAGGTTGTCGGTGTGCTCTTGGCGACACTCCTGTTTTCTCCACCTCTCCCCAGTCACATGATGTTCCTGACTGTTTGGCTGATTTTTATGATGTATTTAGTGAGAGCAAGTCGGCGTCTTTGCCTCCTCATAGGAGTTATGAATGTGCAATTGAGTTGAGACCTGGGTGTAAATTTCCCAAGGGTCGACTTTTCAATTTATCTGTACCCGAACACGAGGCTATGCGATCTTATATTAAGGAGTCGTTGGAGAAGGGTCATATTAGACCATCCTCTTCGCCCTTAGGTGCTGTTTTTTTTTTCGTGGCCAAGAAAGATGATTCATTAAGGCCTTGTATTGACGATCGTTCCCTCAACAAAATTATGGTTAAATTTCAGTATCCGTTACCCCTGATTTCTGACTTATTCTCCAGAGTTAAAGGTGCTTGCTGGTTTACTAAGCTCGACCTCAGGGGGGCTTATAATCTTATTCGCATCAAGCATGGGGATGAATGGAAGATGGCGTTTAATACTCCGGAGGGACATTTTGAGTACCTGGTGATGCCTTTTGGGCTCACTAATGCCCCTTCTGTCTTCCAATCCTTCATGAATGATATTTTCCGGGACTTTGTGGATAAGTTTTTGATCATCTATCTGGATGATATTTTGATCTTTTCCAGGGATTGGGATTCTCATGTGGAACATGTTCAGACTGTGTTCCCGGATTTTGAGGGAGAATTCCTTGTATGTTAAGGGATCGAAGTGCCTTTTTGGTGTACAGAGGATTTCATTTTTGGGATTTATTTTGTCTCCGTCAACTATTGAAATGGACCCGGCCAAGGTACAGGCCATTTATGATTGGGTTCAACCCACTTCTTTGAAGGCTATCCAGAAGTTGTTGGGTTTTGCTAATTTTTATCGTAAATTTATAGCTAATTTTTCTGGTATTGCTAAACCACTGACTGATTTAACTAAGAAGGGTGCTGATGTGCTGAATTGGTCTTCAGAGGCTGTTTTGGCCTTTCAGGAGCTGAAGCGGAGGTTCACTTCTGCTCCGGTTTTGTGGCAACCTGATGTCTCACTTCCTTTTCAGGTGGAGGTAGACGCTTCAGAGATTGGTGCAGGAGCTGTTTTGTCCCAAAAAGATCCGGTGACATCTAAAATGAATCCCTGTGCCTTCTTTTCCCGAAAGTTCTCCCCATCTGAACGCAACTATGATGTGGGGAATCGGGAATTGTTAGCCATGAAATGGGCATTTGAGGAGTGGAGACATTGGTTGGAGGGAGCTAGACATCAAGTTGTGGTCCTCACTGACCACAAGAATTTGATTTACCTTGAGTTGGCCAAACGCTTGAATCCTAGACAGGCTAGGTGGGCCTTGTTTTTTACGCGTTTTGATTTTGTGGTCTCCTTTCTTCCAGGCACTAATAATGTTAAGGCAGACGCCCTTTCTAGGAGTTTCTTTGCTGATTCTCCTATTGTGACCAAGCCTTCTACCATCCTAGGTGAGGGGGTAGTTCTCTCTGCCATCTCGCCCGATTTGAGACGTGCTCTGGAAGAATTCCAGGAGGACAAACCTGAGCGTTGTCCTATGGGAAAATTGTATGTTCCTGACCAGTGGAGGAAGAGAGTGATGTCTGAAGTTCATTGCTCCGAATTGGCTGGTCATCCAGGTATTTTTGGTACTGGAGATTTGGTGAGTCGGTCTTTTTGGTGGCCCGCCTTGTCTCGTGATGTCAGGAATTTTGTGCAGTCCTGTGGGACTTGTTCCCGGTCTAAACTCTGTTCTCGCTCTAGTGGGTTGTTGATGCCCTTGCCGGTGCCTAAGAGGCCATGGACCCATATTTCAATGGATTTTATTTCTGATCTTCCTGTCTCTCAGAGAATGACTGTTATCTGGGTGATTTGTGATAGATTCTCTAAGATGGTCCATCTTGTACCACTCCCAAAGTTGCCATCTTCCTCAGAGTTGGTACCCTTGTTTTTACAACAGGTGGTGCGGTTGCATGGGATTCCTGAGAACATTGTATCGAACAGAGGAGTTCAGTTTGTTTCCAGATTCTGGAAAGCCTTTTGTTCCAAGCTGGGAATTCAGTTTTCCTTCTCCTCTGCATTTCACCCTCAGACCAATGGGCAGACGGAGAGAACAAACCAGACTTTGGAGTCCTATATGAGATGTTTTATATCTGCTGATCATAATGATTGGGTTTCATTTTTGCCCTTGGCTGAATTCGCTTTAAATAATAGAGCTAGTTCTGCCACCTTGATGTCGCCCTTTTTCTGTAACATTGGGTTTCATCCTCGATTTCCTTCAGGGCAAGTGGAATCTTCAGCCTGCCCAGGTGTTGACACTGTGGTAAAGAGAATGCAGCAGATTTGGGACCAAGTAGTGGATAAGTTGTCTCTCTCCCAGGAAAAGGCCCAGCGGTTTTCTAAGAAGTTTTGATCCAGTGTCTCCCCCTGAGCCGCCGTCCTCCATTCTTCCCCCAGGGGTGGTAGTGGCGGGGGTCTCAACTGAGTTGGAACAAGAAATTCTAAGGGCTCAGGCCCTCTGCTCCAGCAACCAGGCCAGGGGATAAACTGTTTGTTCCAGATTCATTGCGGCCTAGACTTCTGCAGGAGTTTCATGAGTCTAGGCTGAGCGCTCATCCAGGTATCACAGCCACTAGAGAGGCAGTAGCCAGGGGTTTTTGGTGGCCTTCATTAAGGTTCGATGTCAAGGAATTTGTTTCTGCTTGTGGCATGTGTGCCAGTTCCAAAAGCTCGCATAACCGACCGGCTGGGGAACTCATACCTTTACCGGTTCCTGATAGGCCATGGACTCATCTTTCCATGGATTTTATTACCAGCCTTCCACCTTCCAGGGGCAATACCATGATCTGGGTGGTGGTGGATAGGTTTTCTAAACAGGCCCATTTCATTCCCTTGGCAGCATTACCTTCAGCAGAAACATTGTCAAAGTTGTTTGTGCAGCATGTGGTCCGATTGCATGGGGTACCCCTGAATGTTGTGTCTGATAGAGGTGTGCAGTTTGTGGCCAAATTTTGGAAGGCGTTCTGTATGAAATTGGGCATCTCACTCTCCTTCTCGTCGGCATATCACCCGGAGAGTAATGGTCAGACAGAATGCACCAATCAATCCCTGGAGCAAATTCACAGGTGTCTGACCTCTGCCAGACAGGAGGATTGGTATGATGCGTTACCGTTGGCTGAATTCGCTTTTAACAACCGGGTGAGTCAGTCCACCAACATGTCCCCATTCCTGATTAACTATGGGTTTAATCTGCATTTTGGGGAGTTTTCTCAGGTGGATCCGGTTGTCCAGGGGCAGAGGGGTCCATTCAATGGTTAAAAAACCTCTGGGCTGAAGTCCGGAGTAATATCTCTCGGGCCCAGGGGAGATACAAATATTTTGTAGACAAAAAGAGAGCCTCGGGAGACATGTTTCAGGTGGGAGAGAAGGTTTGGCTCTCCACACGTAACATCAACTTAAAGGTACCATCAGCTAAGTTGGGACCAAAGTTCATTGGTCCGTACGAGATTATGGAGATAGTCAACCCAGTGGCATATAGGTTGCGTCTCCCCGCCTCCTTAAAAATATCTAATGTGTTCCATAAATCTCTGTTGAAACCCGCAGGATCTTTCAAAGAGAACTCTGAGTCTGTTGTTCCTCAAGTGCTGGTGGAGGGTTAATTGGAGTATGAGGTCGGACATATTGTGGACTCTCGGTGGGTGCGCCGCTCTTTGCAGTACCTGGTCCACTGGAAGCGATATGGACCAGAGAAGCGCTCATGGGTCCCTGCTCGCTCGGTACATGCAGATCGTCTGGTTTGGGCTTTCCATGCCAAGTACCCGGGGAAGCCTGGGGGTCCAGAGGCCCCCCGTTGAGAGGGGGGTACTGTCATGATCCCAGTGCAGGTTTTTGAGCTGCACACCTGGGGTTAATGTCTGGAGCTCGGTGCTGGTTTTGACCTGCACACCTGGGGTTAATGATTGTGGTCTCTTTCTGGTTCTGGGAGAGCTTCTTAAACCCCTGGGAAGCTTCAATCCCTGCCAGTTATACTTTTGCCTTTGGCCTACTGTGCTGACACCTGTGCTGACACCTGTGTGCCTTTTTGTTGCTATAGATTGTTTATATGATTCTGACCTGGTTCTGTTTCCCGTTATGAGTTTGCCTGTTGATTTTGTACTGCGTAATTATCTCTGTGTATGACTCATTGCCTGTAGCCTGACTACTCTCTGCTCGCCCCTCTTGTACTTTTGCAGCTCTCTCTGTGTGTGACTCACTGGCTATGTCTTGACTATTCTCCCTGTCTATGCCTCCTGGTAACTTTGTCTTGCAGTTACCCTGCTAGGAGTTATCTTGCAGCTCCTAGCTCTGTGGAGTTTAGGCCACGCCACTAGCAGTCACATGCTTCAGGTCCTGCGGCTCTGAAGTACGTATCTACTCGGCTGTTGCCCGCTCCACAGGTATCTTTGAGCACTGTTCGCTTTACTCAGGACACGCGCACTGGCTCAGTGAGCAAGTTCAGTGCGGTGTTCCTGGCATTAGGGCAAAACTGTTGAAGATTTCCAAATCAAAATACCTTGAAATTTATAAGTGAATTTTTCGTTAAAAATATTGGCACTTTTTCTAAAATTGTTAAGAAATTTTGGGGTTGAAGGAATTGGCATATTAGCAGGAAAATCTGTTTTCACTAATCAGTGAAGTTTTTGTATAGTGAATGGTTGCTAACAATATGTCCTGCCAGGAGAAGCATTTTCAACCCCTAAAAAGTCAACAGGACAGAAACAGGAATATTGTCAGAAAGGGAAACTTGTTTACAATTGTCAAACCAAAATTCTTTGACTGCCTTGCCTGCATTATTTTTTACCAAATTTATACATTTTTTTCTAAATTGGTAATATATTTTTAGTGTGGGGAAATTGGCATAATGCCAGGATAATCTGGTTCTTTTAATTGTTGGATTTGCAACCTGTTGTGTGTGGCGCTGGTCAGTGCAGCGTCAAAAGGACGCATGCACCGCCAAACGCATACTGCGCACTGCCTGTGTCCCCAGTGCTAAAGATAGGGGACGCAGAACGCATGCAGCGTCATGCGTCCGTAGGCGGAGGCGCCGCAGGGGGCGGAGCTTAGCGGCGCCGTGCGCAGCCTGGCGCTGCGGCCGTAAACGCTACTGTGAAACTAGCCTTACACATCTCATGGCTACCCACGGTTTTTTATAGTGCTAAGGCTGGTTTCACATTTGCGTTTTTGTGCGCTGTGTTTTTGCACATACGTGCGCATGCTTTTCCCCCCTATATTTAACATGGGTGCGCATACATGCGTGTTGGCATGCGCATGCATGCGTTTTTCGTGCACTGCGTTTTTCATGGTGTGCGTCCTTACTTTCCAGACGCTACATGTTGCATTTTTTAGTCTGCCCAACCGCTTTAAAAAAAAACGCATGCGCACGTATGTGCATGTTTTGCGCAAAAAAATACCATTATGGTCTATGGGTGCGCATACGTGCGCATTGGCATGCGCATGTATGCGTTTTTTTGCGCATGCGTTTTTTGGTGTCCATTGGTTAGACTAGTTATAAAACTCCCCACCTAAAAAAAACTTCATGTTTATATAAAAGGAGGTGTCTGCCAGTACTGTACCATAACTATAGAGACAGCCTGGAGAGCAGAAAGACTGCAAAGGAAGACCCCATTTTAAATTCCAGCTTCAGCGGCAAGAATGTGAGTATTATTACATCTAAAAAATGTATGCCTGTCCTTTTAAATTGTATATGCACTAATGCTTTGTATTATTTTTACATGCAGTATGTCTTGGGAATCGGAATATTCACCATCCTGGCAGGAACTGGCACAAGCAGACCGTGAGGTGATTATTCTCGTGCGTTTGGTAAGTATATCTGCTGTTTCTCAAAATCTCTAACGTTTGTTGTTTTTTTTTTCAGACATCGTCATCTTCAGCGGACACGACTAGTGAGGGCGAATGGCATAAGCAGCCAAGCCAAATCCCGGTGGTGATACGGAATGTAAGTATCAAATGATTTGTAATGTTCTTTATTTTTTATCTTCTATATTTCCTCTTTTCTGGATCTTTTTTTTTTTACTTTTTATTCACCCAAAATTTGAAGATTCTAATGAATGTGTTTTGTCTACAGTCATGGCCAAAAGTTTTGAGAATGACACAAATATTAATTTTTACAAAGTCTACTGCTTCATTTTTTCTAATGGCAGTTTGCATATACTCCAGAATGTTATAAAGAGTGATCAGCTTAACAGCAATTACTTGCAAAGTCAATATTTGCCTAGAAAATGAACTTTATCCCCCAAAACACATTTCAACATCATTGCAGCCCTGCCTTAAAAGGACCAGCTAACATCGTTTCAGTAATTGCTCCATTAACACAGGTGTGGGTGTTGATGAGGACAGGGCTGGAGATCAATCTGTCATGATTAAGTGAGAATGACACCACTGGACACTTTAAAAGGAGGCTGGTGCTTGGCATCATTGTTTCTCTTCTGTTAACCATGGTTATCTCTAAAGAAACACGTGCAGTCATCATTGCACTGCACAAAAATAGCCTAACAGGGAAGAGTATCGCAGCTAGAAAGATTGCACCTCAGTCAACAATCTATCGCATCATCAAGAACTTCGGGGAGAGAGGTTCCCTTGTTGCCAAAAAGGCTCCAGGGTGCCCAAGAAAGACCAGCAAGCGCCAGGACCGTCTCTTAAAGTGTTTCAGCTGCGGGATCGGGCTACCAGCAGTGCAGAGCTTGCTTAGGAATGGCAGCAGGCAGGTGTGAGTGCATCTGCACGCATTGTGAGGCGGAGACTCTTGGAGCAAGGCCTGGTCTCAAGGAGGGCAGCAAAGAAGCCACTTCTATCCAGGAAAAACATCATGGACAGACTGATATTCTGCAAGAGGTACAGGGAGTGGACTGCTGAGGACTGGGGTAAAGTCATTTTCTCTTTTGAATCCCCTTTTCGATTGTCTGGGACATCTGGAAAACGGCTTATTCAGAGAAGACCAGGTGAGCGCTACCACCAGTCTTGTCTCTTGCCAACTGTCAAGCATCCTGAAACCATTCGTGTGTGGGGTTGCTTCTCAGCCAAGGGAATGGGCTCTCTCTCAGTCTTGCCTAAAAACACAGCCATGAATAAAGAATGGTACCAGAATGTCCTCCAAGAGCAACTTCTCCCAACCGTCCAAGAGCAGTTTGGCGATCAACAATGCCTTTTTCAACATGATGGAGCACCTTGCCATAAAGCAAAGGTGATAACTAAATGGCTCAGGGAACAAAACATAGAGATTTTGGGACCATGGCCTGGAAACTCCCCAGATCTTAATCCCATTGAGAACTTGTGGTCAATCATCAAGAGAAAGGTGGATAAACAAAAACCTTCAAATTCAGACAAAATAAAAGCATTGATTTTGCAAGAATGGACTGCTATCAGTCAGGATTTGATCCAGAAGTTGATTGAGAGCATGCCAGGGAGAATTGCTGAGGTCCTGAAGAAGAAGGGTCAACACTGCAAATATTGACTTGCTGCATTAACTCATTCTAACTGTCAATATAACCTTTTGCTACTCATAATATGATTGCAATTATATTTCTGTATGTGATAAAAACATCTGACAAACACACATAAAAACCAGAAGCCAGCAGATCATGTGAAAATATAATATTTGTGTCATTCTCAAAACTTTTGGCCATGACTGTAAGTTCCACAATGGGATGAAGACGTCTACCTGGATAATGAGCACTGTTATGAATGGGTCACTGAGGAGAAAAAAAGCAAAACAAGCTAAGTCACAGAAAACCAGAGAGGTTGGTAACTATGCAGATTGCAGATCCATGATCTTACCACACAACTAGCAGTAACCGTGGAGCGTGCCTGCGATGTTCCTAGACGCCTCGTCACGGCCGGAGGACTAAATAAGCCTAAAGCAAGAAAAGGGAAAACTAACTGCCCCAGAGCAGACTCCAAAGGAATAGATAGCCCCCACACATGTATTGACGGTGAAACAAGATGAAGGCACAAACACAGGCAGGAAAATAGGCTGAGCAAATGATGGGGCCCAAACTAACTAGACAGGAAAGGAAAGGAGAGACACTGCAACCTGCAAAAAACCCTACAAAAATCATGTCCAACACTTCTGATAGCAAAATTAACCCTGAAGTCACTAGACTTCTCCCACTATATCAGCACTCTGAAATATTCTGAGACAGAGCAAAAAGAGACCGAACTAGTAAGGGACAAAAAGCCAATTGGCAAAATACTGATAAATAAGAGTGGAAATTCAGCACAGCCCCCAGCAGGGGCTGGCTGACTACACAAAAAAACTGAATAGACAAACAAAACAAGTGTGAACATTAGCAGAAAAACTTAGCTTTAGATGACTGGAACAGAGCTGAAAACCAAGAGCTGACAAGCCAGAAGGAATGACCAGCAACTGAATAGGGCGTCGGCTGTCTTAAATCCAATCTGAGACTCCTGAGATCCAATCGTCATACTCATTCTCAGGTGGCAGATCTCCACCGATCAAATCAGCCTCTCTACCTCCTGTTACCACCAGAGGGAGTCTGGAAGGAGAACTCACAACTGGTGAACCAGAGAATGAACTCACAACAGAGCACCTTATCCGCCTGGTCCAGGAGCGTGGCCCATTGTGGGACAGCCGTGACCGGCTGTACAAGGACAATGTGGTGACCCGGCGGCTATGGAATGAGGTGGCCGCAGCGTTGATGGATGGCTGGGACAGCGCCACTGCATCCTCCAAAAAGGCGTTTAGTAAGTATTTCCCTGCTCTGTTATGCCACAGTGACTATTGTCCTTGATGGCACTGGTGGGTTTCGTGCTAGATATATTCTAGCAGGAAACCCAACAGTGTCATCTGGCTCAACAGTGACTGCTTTGGTTATTGTATTGCTGTATTGTGCCACATTGACTCTTGTTTGTGATGGCAATGTTGGGTTTAGTGATAGCATATGTCGTGCATCAAACACAATTGTTAAATGTTGTTTGTTTGTTTTTCCAA
The DNA here is from genome assembly GCF_039654945.1 of Dendrobates tinctorius. Lineage (NCBI taxonomy): Eukaryota > Metazoa > Chordata > Amphibia > Anura > Dendrobatidae > Dendrobates > Dendrobates tinctorius. The sequence goes on from NW_027361683.1 coordinate 11,999,933, forward strand.
CAGTGGACAAAGTCCGAACACGTTGGCGCTCGATCAAGGACCGCTTCAACAGTGATGTTCGTGCTGAGGGCCAGGTTCGCAGTGGTTCAGCATCAAGGACAAGAACAAGATACCGGTACTATCAAGCGTTGCAGTTCCTAAGACCGGTCCTTGCCACCAGATCGTAAGTATTATAATTTTTGGGGTTTTATTTTTATTAATCTGTGTTTTTCTAATCCACAGCTGATGCTTCTTGTAAAGGCATGATAGTAATTATTTTCCTTTCTTCCACAGCACCTGGAGCAGCACCCTGCAACCTGGCCCTGGAGCGGTCCTTCATCGGACGTCCTCTGACCCGTCCCAGGCATCCGACAGCCAGGAAGCATCTTGCAGGTCAGCCACACAGACAGCTGGTGACCAGGAAGCTGGTCCATCAGGTGTTCCCCTGTCCCAGGTCTCTGCCACTGGTTATGCGGGCCCTCCACCAGCGGCAGAGGGCCTTGGACAGGAATGTCTTGCCCGAGTTTATGCACTTGAGCAAGGCCTTTAATGCCAGCCTCAAGTCGCTGTCAGACAGAGTGGAAAGCGGTTTTTCACTCATGGAACGTGGTTTTAACCACATGGAACACCGCTTCCATTCTGTCGAACAGCGCCATGACCGTTTGGAGGCCGACCTCAACAGACCAGCGCACTATTTTTTTAGGAAGATTGAAAAGGGCATGGTGGAACACCTTTGTCCTGAGCAACAGCTGAGTGTGCTGCAGGCCTGCAACAATGCTTTCTTGCAGGCTATGCAGCATAATCGGTATGGGCAGCAGTCAGTGGTGTCATTTCCAACTGCGCCACCACTGACTCGCTTCACCTCACTACCGACTTGTGCTGCATACCACTGCATGGACACCTCTATTCAAAGCCAGGACACCCACCATTACATCACCACAAGTCTGAGTGCTGCTGGTCACTTCACCGACAGCACCATGGCAAGCGCTGCTCCTGTCTGGAGCACCACTGCCACCCCATGCCTGCGTGGAGCACAGCCACAGTAACCACTCCTCAAATGTGGAACAGCCCTGCTGCAAACACTACAACATGTAGTAGCCCTGCCACCACCACTCTGCAAGCCTGGACCATCACTGCCGCCACCAGTCCTCCTGCAAGGACGAGCACTGCCACTGCCACCACAGAGCATCAGCAGCAGCCACAGCAGCAGCAGCCACAGCAGCAGGCACAGCAGCAGCCATAGCAGCAGACGGGGGCCCTCATTCCTTATTTGCCCAAAGTTCCAGGTGGTGCCAACAATCAAGGCAGGCATTGGGCCTAAGTAGGTCCAGGCAGGCCAGTTTAAGGAGACAAACAGTTAGGACCACTGTAGGTGAACCTCTGTCCTCTCCTCCTAGTGTGTCTAGTTCCATTCCCATAACTGGACTCCCTTCCCCCACAAGTTTTGTTGCCCCTTCCCCTAGAACACCTTCATCGACTATAAGCTGTTCATCTTCACTGCACACCCCCAACTTGCAACCAACTGACCCCAAACGCAGAAAAAAATAAAGTTTTTCATAATTTTTTTGGTTAAAAATAAATTTAAATTTCTGGTTCACCTTAACAAAGTTTGATTAATGTTTTTGGCGCCGCCTACACACACTGCGCCGTACACACAATGCGCCTTAAACTTTGCAAGGTGTCATAAAAAGTGTTTTGAGGATTGGCTGTTTTTTACCATCCTCATTATACTTATTGCGATACTAAGCAAGAGGGATTATTGATATACCTTGTAATAAACAACATACTCTTATTACGTGTGTGTTGAATCCACTGGTGAGTAAAATACACGTCATATGTTAAATACCAAGGCCTAGTATACTAACTAGAGTTGACTGACTAGGATCTGGTTTCATGAAGCACAAACTGGTGAAACTCGGGCAAAAAAAAGTCGAGTTTCGTTCGAAACCCTACCACAGTGTTAGTTAATGGGAAATAAAAGTCGGCATTGAGTAGATTACATTCATCCACTCAATGAAGACTTTTATTCCTCATTGACATGCATTGGGGTCTGGTTTTGAACGAAACGCCGACTTTTTTTCCACTAGTCGGACCAGTTTCATTTGAAACGAATTTGGTTTCATGAAACCCAATCCTACCAAAGTCGCTCAACTCTAATCATAGCTATTTATCAATCATGGCCTGGTTAATACTCATATCATATTTAACCTGCAGCGTTGCTTACGTACCAATATTTTTCACATAGACTAGCGATGCTGCAGTTTAACTCATATGTGTATTTACCTGCCCAGGTGTGAGAACATCATGAATTCACAGGTATACATGGGAAGTTTTTTATTCTATTGGAGTGTAAAAAACATAGTGCACTCAGTACTGGTATCAAAACAGGTTTTTTATTAACATCCACACACGAAAACATTTTTACACCATTTCATCTTGCCAGTGCACCCGTCCTACATCAGAGATAAAGTAGGCCGCAAATTGGTCCCTCATTTGGCCAACTTCAACGGATGACCTGAGAGGGTGCTGAGTGAATTCAGGCAATGGGTTAGGAACAGCATCATTCAGTTCAAAGGTCGGGTGCTCTTTAGCCATCACAAAATTATGTAGAACCACACACGCCTTCACCACCTCATCCACTGTTTCAAGTTTAAGATTAATGGCTGTGCCGAGAATTCGCCATCTGGAGACAAGAATCCCAAAAGCATACTCTACAGTTCTTGCCCTGGTCAGCCTGTAATTAAAGATTTTTTTGGTGTGGTCCAAGTCACGGCTGGAGTAGGGTTTTGCACATTTGAAAAGCCTCATCCCCAACTATTACAAAGGACTGTGGCGGAGCTTTGGTGTGGGGAAGAGGCCGTGGCATAGGGAAATTAACTTGGTTGCCATACAACCTCCGGTCCATGTCTGAGTTTTTAAAAGCCTGGGAGTCATTACCACGGCCAAATGCTCCAATGTCCACTGCTACAAACATACATCTGGCATCCGCAATGGCCATGAGTACTATTGAAAAGTACTTTTTGGAATTATAGTACTCAGTATCCAGTTCTTTTGGGTTTGATGATCCGTATGTGTTTACCATCAACAGCTCCCAAACAGTTGGGGAAATTGCAGACTGTCCAGAATTTGTCAGCAATTTCCATCCACTTTTCAGCGGTGGGCAGGGGCATAAATTCGGGACAAAGAACGTTCCAGAGAGCCCGGCAGGTGTCCGCAACAATTCCAGACAAGGTAGAGATTCCAATACGGTACTGGAAGTATAGTGAAGATAGGGTCTCTCCAGTCGCCAGGAATCTGCGAAGCAGAGAAAAAAGTAAAATTAATATTTCTGTATATGGTTTTTAAAATTATAAAATAAAAAATTAGTACATTCACGAAAAATAATTAGCCCAGGTTTTGAATAGTACATGTAAAAAAAAAAACCATCACCCCACCCCTTGGTTTTTAAATATTACATACCATAATGTCACCACGAGCCGTTCCTCAGGAGGAATCGCATGACGGAGCTGTGTGTCCTGTCTCCGGATGGATTCTTGGACACGAGGAAGCAAATCCCTGAAGCTTTCTTGGGACATCCGGATATAATCTGTAAATTTCTCCGGGTTTGCCTGTAGCTCACTGTAGAGGGTGTGGTACGCCCCACGCCTCTCCTGGAGTTCAACAATCGGATATATCCACATACGCCGCCGCTGCCGTCTTCGCTGTCTCTCTCTCTTCCTTTGTTCATGGCAAGCAACTGCATATGACCTAGCCATCGCAATGTTCAAATCCAAGTTGAAGTGAAAACTATTCCAGCACAGATCCATGTCACGAGAAAAATCAAGCAAATGTGAAGAATTCTGTAGACAGTGTCTATATATTAACATACCACACCGCCACTGACATCCCATTGGTCGTGTGTGTTGCAAGATAGTATCTAGATTTTTTTTTGGGTGAGAACAAACAATGTGCAAAAAAAGCATGCGCACTAAAAACGCACTAAAAACGCATACAAACGCTGCGTTTCTTTCCTACATGCGCTTAAAAATGCTTGAAAAAAACGCAGCGTTTGTATGTGGTTTTTTCATGCGCTTGTGTGCGCAAAAAATACACCACAAAAAAATGCAACTGTGAAAGTAGCCTAAATAGAACTACTGATGCTGGGAAATATATTCTCATATTTTTTGTAGCCAAATAGGACTAATTTATGAAGAGCCAAAAATTCTTCACAATCAAATAGCACTCCAGAAAGAAAGGGGATATTTTTTGGAAGTTTTGATAACTCGAAAACAAGGGATAATTGTTGTACATAACTGTAAGAATATGCCACAGATTCTTCTGTTTGCATCAAATGTCTATTAACAACAGTAATGCCTGCTTTTGTCCTACAAATGGGATAACTTTTATACCATTTTTACAATTTGGGTCGCCTAAAAAGTCTAATACTGCTGTATGTTGCTAAATAGGGTGTTAGTTGTCTCTGGTTACCATCTGCTTTTTCCTAGCCAGATAGATTGAAGTCATTTGAACATTAACAAAGAGTGTGTTTGCATTACAGAGCTCAAGGCATGTTCACTTGATTCCAAGGAGAAGTCACCATGTTTTGCACATATTTTCCAGGTGTTTTATTTAGTCTTGTGATTTGTGCAAATTAATGCAAATCAAATTTTTTGTGAAAATTCTGCGACACCACCAAATTTGTATTTCAAATGATCCTCTTATCTCTATTCATTACCAAATTGCTCCTGCATCATTGGTAGAAGTTTCTATTGGAGGATGTTTAGATACTATGCTTCGCAGAGACAAAATTGTGAATGAAACTACTCACTTAGATCGAATTCAACCCCACACGTGAATAGATACATTATGCTAGTATTGCATCAATGTTTCAATGATCTTCAAATAGATATATTCTTTTTTTGACAATAGAATGTCCACAACATGGGCCTATGTGGCGCCCCCAGGAGTATGGCCGCCACAATGGCATTGCCTTCCTCCAGGGAGGGTGATGTCATGCTTGGAAGCAAGGAAGGGTCTCTCTAACAGTTAATCATTTACATGCAACGCAGTTCCCACTCCAGGCCAGCAGAGGGAGATCTGTACCAGGATTGGGGGAGGAGCATGCTCTGAGGGCCAGGAAGGGAAATAGTTAGTTAGTGTGAGGAGGGCAACGTGTGTAGATGCTTGGAGAGAAGCTGGAGGTTGAGCTGAGGAAAGAGAGCTCCCTCCCGGTGAAAGCGCATGATCTGGAGCCTGGTCTCCACGGTTGTATGGATACTGAAGGTCCTGCAACAGAAACCAGAGGAATAGGAAGCTATAAATGCTCTATTCCCAACTAAGACTCGGAGGCACAACAACGACCAGTGAGCCAAGAGAGATAGAGGGCTACAGCTGTCTGCCATATGAGGTAGTTCTAAGAGAAGATAAGAAGGAGGAACTTCAGTGTAACACTGTACTGCATGTACCTCAAGCCAGCGCTAGGAAGGAGACTACACAACCCATCTGATAGAGAGATCCCTGAGTTGCTTCCAGGCTAGCCTGCTCCTGTGCCATCTGTAATCAGGACCCTGGACTGCGTTTGCCAAGTAAAGGTAAAAGAAACTGCACCCTGTTGTGTCCTTGCCTCCTTCCTGCAACATCCTCCGCCCCGCTACATCTCTGTGCCAAACACTGCACCTTCTTCCTAACCCTTTATCTACACTGCCCTGGGACTACAGGTGTTCGGCAAGCGTCAGCTTAACACCTCCCTTGCCGAACACCACAGGTGGCGTCACGAACTATTCATTTCAACTACATTTCACCATTCAATCTCCCTTTTACATGGGCACCCAGGGCCATGGACCGGGTCACCGCTGTTGTGACATTCCCATCTGAGAGACTGGCCCAGTACAGAGTACCCCACAGCCCTGGGAGGGCGACCCATTTTGGCGTCACGAGCAGGATTACGGAGCCTGGTATCCCCGGGTCCTGTGTGCCAGAGACTGTTGTGTGCTATAGACTGTGGGAGAAATTGGCGCCATTGCCGCCATTATCCCGCTGATTGGTGCACGCGGGAAGGAAAGGGGGCAGGACTTCATGGGCGGAGCCTGCCAGAGAGCGCGAAGCAGTGAAGTCCCACGCGGGAAGAGGAAAAAAGCACGCGAGAAGTGGGAGGAGCTGAGGCCTGGAGCTCGGAGCATCGGGCCTGCGAAACGGCCGCCGGTAAGCTCACACAATCCCCGGCCCTGGCTAACGTTAACTAGGGGGGAAGAGAATGTCTGCGCCATGCAGCAATGCAGCGGCGGGCACCAACGCCAACTGCTCAGCGCCGCAAGATGATGGATCCAATGTTGCTGCGGCTCCGGTAGCACCCACCGCAGCGGTCCCCATAATGCCGCTGTCCATGCCCTACATACCGGGAGCGGCCTGGCTACTGCAGTACTCGGGTGAGTCACATACCCTGAGTGAATTTAAAGAGAGACTGTGCAGTTTGAAGTGTATCCTTTGTCTGAAAGCCAAAAAGTGAACAACATCCTTATTGGGCAGCTAACTGGTACAGCACAAAGAGAAGTAAAGTCCTGGCAGGACACTGATAAAGAGACTGTTAAAAAGTTTCTGGCTAAGCTAAAAAGCACCTTTGACACCCGCACCGCAGCTGAAATCAAGATGAGGTTCTTTGGATGCAAACAGAAAGTGCAGGACAGTATACAGGACTATGCTCTTAACCTGCAGTAGGCGCTGCGAGCAGTAAAACAAATCGATCCTGACAGTGTGAAGGAGGAAGACAAACTGTTAAAGGAGCAGTTCATTGAAGGACTCCTATTCAGTACGCACAGAGCGCAGCTGTGCATCATAACCCTACAAGACCCTTACCTGGACTTTGCTGATTTTAAGGACAGGGCTATTCGGGTACTGCAGAAGTCAACTGTCAGCCGTCCAGTGCTCCCTAGGCGCACAGCGATCACCTACCATCAGGAAGCAACATCTTTCCCTTCCATCCCTGTGGAGGATGATTCACAGACTCTGGATAAAGATCCAACTGAAGAACTGCATCTTCAGGTCCAGGAGTTGACCAAAGGTATGGCTGCACTTACTAAAACTGTGCAGTCCCTGCAGGTGTCCTCCAAGGAGAAGATCCAGCTTGCTTCCTATCCAGAGGATGTCCCGTGGCTCCGGAAGAGGAGAACCCCGCCACTCCAAGGGAGGAACAACGACCGCTATGATCGGGACGGACGTCCCATCTGTAGTCGCTGCCACAAGGCAGGTCATCTTGCAAGATTCTGTCCTTTAAACGAGTAACCCCTGGGGCAGAGGGCCAACCCCCAGGAGTTGGACCACAAGGCCCAAGGAACTGGCGAGCCAAGTATGTTGGAGGGAGACCGATCCTTCCAGTGGTGATTGACAGCATCCCCATGAACGCTTTGCTGGACACTGGCTCCCAGGTGACCACTATGCCCTATATCCTCTACAAGCGGTATTGGGCTGACTCTGAACTCACCTGTGGTCCCAGTGATGAACTAACAGTAGTTGCCAGTAATGGTCAGTCTTTACCACAAGTGGGATGTAAAGAAATTACTGTTAAAGTGGGGAGGGTGGAGTTGAAATCTCAAGGTCTGATAGTTGTGGATATTGATCGACGAGAATGTAATCCCATGATGACTCTTGGTACAAATGTAATTGAAAATTGTCTTTCCGAGGTTATTGTCTTGATGCAACAGGTGGCTGAGACTGCTGGTTCCAGTGAACAACGAGTCCTGCAGAAGGAGATCAAGGCCCTGATGCAAAGACAGAAGGTAGAACTCTCTGGTGGAGAAATTGGCAGTGTCAGAGTGAGTGATGCTTTCCCCATTGCAATACCCCCCAGATGTGAAATGTTGATTTGGTGTCGGGCAGCTATAGGCCTCAGAGGGAAGGATTACCAGGCATTGGTAGAACCAGTATACTCTGATAGCAGGCCCACTGTCCTGACAGCCAGAGGGGTAGTTGATGTACGAAAAGGGAGAGTACCTGTACGCCTTTTGAATTGTGAGGAGGAAGAGGCCACAATACCTAGGTATGCCACTGTTGCTAAGCTGCTCACTGTCAGTAATAATGCAATGCAGGCAACAGAGCCCTTGGTCTCATCCGACCAGGTGGAGGACAATGGCTCTGTAAAGCAGCTGGAGGAGTGGTGCCAGCAACTACAGGTGGGGACAGACTCTACACCTTCATACCAGAAAAATGGGGTTTACAGGGTGACCCAGGAATATGAGCAGGTATTCAGTAAGCACCCTCTAGATTTTGGGAAGGCAAAAGGGGTTCAACATCATATCCCCACTGGAGACCATCCAGCCATAAAAGAAAGGTACCGGCCTATACCCCCAACACAATACCAATGTGCTAAAGGGATGTTGAGAGAGATGAAGGAAGCAGGGGTCATCAGAGACAGTTGTAGCCCCTGGGCAGCCCCAATAGTTTTTGTAAAGAAAAAGGATGGTACCATGAGAATGTGTGTTGATTACAGGAAAATTAACAGCATTACACATAAAGATGCCTACCCATTACCTAAGATTAAGGAATCGTTAGCTGCACTTAAAACTGCTAACTACTTTTCCACCTTGGATCTCACTAGTGGGTATTGGCAGGTTCCAGTGGCAGAGGCAGACAGGAGAAAACAGCATTTACCACCCCAATGGGTCTCTGTGAGTTCAACTATATGCCATTTGAGCTCTGCACTGCCCCAGGAACATTTCAACGGCTGATGGAGTGCTGCCTGGGACACAAGAACTTTGAGAGTGTCCTGTTGTACCTTGATGATGTCATTGTTTTCTCCAAGACTTATGAAGAAAGGCATCAATGTTCTTGGAAGCATACCACAATGGAGCTGGACACTTCAGATGGAAGAAGTTGGAAGCATTGCTCCGGGAGAGATTCTACTGGGCTGGTATGAGGAAAGCCATTGAAAGGTGGTGCCGGGAGTGTGGACAATGTAACCTGCGCAGAAAGGATCGAAACATCCAGAGAGCTCCTCTACAGCCAATAATAACCAAACAGCCACTTGAGTTGGTCACCCTGGACCATGTGAAGCTGGTCCCAAGCCGCTCAGGCTACATCTAGGCTCTTTCCATCGGGGACCACTACCAGTGGCGGATTAAGTGGACTATGGGCCCGGGGCTGTTCATAAAACCTGGGCCCCTGTACCCCCCTTCCCACCTGAGCGCTGCGGTCCCCGTGCGGGAATTGACAGCCGTACGGACCGCAGCACTTGGTTTGCTGCGGGTCCATACGGAAAACCCGCCACCATTCCACCACGTGTGGACATGGCCTAAAAAGACGTTGCACATAAGCTGTAGGCCTACGGCCAATACGCACAAAATCGCCCAACGTGATCCTGGCCATAGGGGATCCACTTTAATGTCCCCACTTTAATTTGAAGTCCCCTTACTTCATCCATTGCAGTCCCCTATCACCCACTCACTTCATCTGCAGTGCCGCTTCATCATTTGCAGCCCCTTATCCCCCCTTCCATTTCATCATGTGCAGTCCCCTTCCCCCCCAACTTCATGTGCAGCCCCACTCCCCCATCATCATGTGCAGTTAATTTTACCCCCACATCATGTGCAGACCCCCTTACCCCCAATTCATCATGTGCAGTCCCCCTTACCCCCAATTCATCATGTGCAGTCCCCCTTACCCCCAATTCATCATGTGCAGTCCCCCTTACCCCCAATTCATCATGTGCAGTCCCCCTTACCCTCAATTCATCATGTGCAGTCCCACTTACCCCTTAATTCATCATGTGCAGTCCCACTTACCCCTTAATTCATCATGTGCAGTCCCCCTTATCCCCCACTTCATCATGTTCAGCCCCACTCACCCCCCCTTCATCATATGCAGCCCCACTCACCCCCCTTCATCATGTGCAGCCCCACTCACCGCCCTTCATCATGTGAAGCCCCCACTCATCCCCCCTTCATCCTGTGAAGCCCCCACTCATCCCCCCTTCATCCTGTACAACCCCAGTCACCCCCCTTCATCCTGTACAACCCCACTCAACCCCCTTCATCCTGTGTAGCCCCACTCACCCCCCTTCATCATGTGAAGCCCCCACTCACCCCCCTTCATCCTGTGAAGCCCCCACTCATCCCCCCTTCATCCTGTACAACCCCAGTCACCCCCCTTCATCCTGTACAACCCCACTCAACCCCCTTCATCCTGTGTAGCCCCACTCACCCCCTTCATCATGTGAAGCCCCCACTCATCCCCCTTCATCCTGTGAAGCCCCCACTCATCCCCCCTTCATCCTGTACAACCCCAGTCACCCCCCTTCATCCTATACAACCCCACTCAACCCCCTTCATCCTGTGTAGCCCCACTCACCCCCCTTCATCATGTGAAGCCCCCACTCATCCCCCTTCATCCTGTGAAGCCCCCGCTCATCCCCCCTTCATCCTGTACAACCCCAGTCACCCCCTTCATCCTGTACAACCCCACTCAACCCCCTTCATCCTGTGTAGCCCCACTCACCCCCCTTCATCATATACAGCCCCCAGTCACCCCCCCGTCATCATATACAGGCCCCAGTCACCCCCCCTTCATTGTGTACAGCCCCCACTCACCCCCTCCCCCATTTAATTCATTTTATAAATAAAAAAAATAAATAAAGTTCCCCATACTTACCTCACAGCCGGCTCGCTCCCAGCAGCGCCTCTGCTTTCAGCATCCTCCGGGACATGTCGGCGCGTGCACGATGACGTCATCACGCATGCCCGACATCTGACCCGGAAGTACAGCCGGAGGGAGCCGGAGCTGAGCAGCCGTCAAGGTGATGGCCATGCACAGTTCCCGGCCCCGGCCTCATAGAATGTGACGCGGGTGGCTGTCTGCTGCCGGCGGCGTCACAGCACAGGGCACGGCCGGCACTGTACAGGTGCTGGGGGAGCGGCCCGGGGGGCATTTGCCTCTCTGACACCCGGCCCAGCCCGCCCCTGCCCCTGGGCCCCCAAAAAACCTTGGGCCCGGGGCGACCGCCCCATCCGCCCCTATTAAGATCCGCCACTGACCACTACTCAAGATTCCTGGTAGTTGTGCCTGTCAAAGATCAAACGGCCAGGACAGCAGCCAGAGCATTCCAACAGCACTTCTGTAGACCACATGGATACCCTGAGCGAGTGCTTACAGATCAAGGTCCCGCCTTTGAGGTAGAAGTGTTCCAGGAATTCTGTAACTTTTATGGTTGTAAGAAGATCCAGACAACACGTACCACCCAAGACCAATGGCATGTGTGAGAAGATGAACCAGGTAGTGATTGACCTACTGGAGACCTTGCCTTTGGAGGAGAGGAATCTGTGGCCAGAAAAGTTGCCAGATCTGGTAGACCTCTACAACCACATTCCTGTGAATTCCACCAACTGCACTCCAGCCTACCTAATGAGAGCGAGGCCTGGTAAACTGCCTATTGATTTGGATATGGGAGTCCTTACACCTGAGGTGACATCACCAGATGCTGACTGGGACACAGAGAGGCAGCAACAGTACATAAGAGTACAGGAGTGTGTGGAGAAGAGTCTAGCTCAGGCAAGACAAAAACAAGAAAGGCACTACAATCAGCAAGCACCCGCACTTCCCTTGTCACCAGGAGAACAAGTCCTCAAGAGGAAAAGAAGACTGCATAAATTGGATGACCAATGGGAAGCTGAACCCTACACCATTCTACCCTCAAATTTTGACAATACCAAGGTGTGCCTTATTAGTAAAGATGGAGGAGAAACCTCAGCAGCAGTATCCAGGGATCATTTGAAATTATGCCCTGACCAGTTAAGAGAAAGAATGGAAGAACAAGATAACATCCAACCCCTAGTAGAAGAAAAGGTCAGCACCATACTTGGAGAATTCCCTGCAAATTGGACTAAAGTAAATGATGCCATAGTGGTGCCAGTGTTGACCTTTCCCCAACTGGTAGCACAGGAAGAAGTGACTCAAGAAAATCCTGAGGATCAGGAAAATCAGGCAGCAGATGCCACACCAGCAGTGGAGCCAGAGAACCCTCGCCCTGCCAGTGGTGAATCTGTTATACCCATGGTGAGTCTAAGAGTTTGCAGACAATCTAGCATCCCTGTGCCATGCAGAACCACCAGTAGTGTATCCAGTACATTACACACTACACCAGTGTTACGCAGGTCTACCCGCACTACACAAGGTATACCGCCCATCAGATATCGTGTATAGATAAGTAAATGTAAATGTTGAAATGTATATATGTAACTATTTTAAAGTTTGTGGCTACAGATAATCTGTAAGAGCTTCCTTTGAATTTTCCAGGTTCATTTTATGGACATTGGACCACAGGACTTGTGTGGTCAAAATCAACTTGTAAATAGTTCACCATTTGCCCAGGTATGGACCATGGACATTGATGCTTGGACTTGTCATCATAGGACTGTTTTTGGAGCTTGTGGTTTTTGTAAATTTTTCCTTTTTCAAATCTTGTAACCTTCATATTGTTTATTTGTCATATGTTTATATGTGTTCATGTTTTCTTTTATCAACCCAGGAGTGCTGACTTGCACTAGGAGGGAATGTGGCGCCCCCAGGAGTATGGCCGCCACAATGGCATTGCCTTCCTCCAGGGAGGGTGATGTCATGCTTGGAAGCAAGGAAGGGTCTCTCTAACAGTTAATCATTTACATGCAACACAGTTCCCACTCCAGGCCAGCAGAGGGAGCTCTGAACCAGGATTGGGGGAGGAGCATGCTCTGAGGGCCAGGAAGGGAAATAGTTAGTTAGTGTGAGGAGGGCAACGTGTGTAGATGCGTGGAGAGAAGCTGGAGGTTGAGCTGAGGAAAGAGAGCTCCCTCCCGGTGAAAGAGCATGATCTGGAGCCTGGTCTCCACGGTTGTATGGATACTGAAGGTCCTGCAACAGAAACCAGAGGAATAGGAAGCTGTAAATGCTCTATTCCCAACTAAGACTCGGAGGCACAACAGCCACCGGTGAGCCAAGAGAGATAGAGGGCTACAGCTGTCTGCCATATGAGGTAGTTCTAAGAGAAGATAAGAAGGAGGAACTTCAGTGTAACACTGTACTGCATGTACCTCAAGCCAGCGCTAGGAAGGAGACTACACAACCCATCTGATAGATATCCGAGTTGCTTCCAGACTAGCCTGCTCCTGTGCCATCTGTAATCAGGACCCTAGACTGCATTTGCCAAGTAAAGGTAAAGAAACTGCACCCTGTTGTGTCCTTGCCTCCTTCTTGCAACATCCTCCGCCCCGCTACATCTCTGTGCCAAACACTGCACCTTCTTCCTAACCCTTTATCTACACTGCCCTGGGACAACAGCCCTGCCTGCGGAGGGCTACAACATCATAGCTGCACTACACCATCAGTCCCAGAGGATCTGCATGCAGCGTCGGCTTAACACCTCCCTTGCCGAACACCACAGGTGGCGTCACAAACTATTAATTTCAACTGCATTTCACCATTCAATCTCCCTTTTACATGGGCAACCAGGCCCACGGACCTGGTCACCGTTGCTGTGACATTCCCATCTGAGAGACCGGCCCGGTATCGAGTACCCCACAGCCCTGGGAGGGCGACCCACCTATAGCAACTGTGAGTCATACAATAGAAATCTCACTGTAATGTAAGCCACAGATGACTATGTGCCTATGTGCTATGTGTAGATGCCGCTCAGAAGTTCCTATCATATGTGTTCTTTATATATCTGCACAACACCCTTTATACCTAAACACTCAGCACTGTGGCTCTGTGGCTAGGAGTGTTGCTTTGTGGAGCTGGTGACCAGGGTGCACACCTCACTAAAGACTACTGTCAAGATTCCACCACTCACAGTGTCCTAATGGAGTTGTGACATACTGCTGAGCCACCTTATAGGATCAAAGGCATGCTGAGCTGTGTGTATTGTGAGTGACAGCCCAGTCGTCCAATCTAATGCAGGGGCATGCTGGGCTGTCAGTAATGTAAATGACTGCCAAGCTGTCCAATCTGACTGGGCTTGTGGGGTTTCCTCCATGTGTCATCCATTCAGGGTAATTTCATGGTTATTTATGTGGCTGACAATGATCATACCATTGCCAGTTGTAGCCTTACTCAGTGGTGTGTTAGTTCTGTGCGCCATGTTCTAATTTTCTGATCTTTGCTTCCCTCACTTATATTTGCCTTTTGACTACTCATTTATATTTCCCCTTTTGCCTTTTGACACAATCTGACCTTAGTTATCTGACCCTGGACTTTGCCTTTGACTATACAGTATGTTTCTCTTATATCTTGACTTCCCTACCTTATGGCTTGCCCATAAAAAGTGACTCATTGTTTCAACTATAGTTTGTTCAAATATAAGTTTGTATGTTCTCCACATGTGTATGTGGGTTTGTTTCCATATGCCAAATATATGTTGATAGGAAATTTAAATTGTGAACACAATGGGGACATTGATGATAATGTCTGGAAAGTGCTGCGGAATATGATGGAGCTGTGGATTATGATGGTGCTCTAAAATAAATAAAATGCATTTGATATAAAATGGGAGGAAATCCCAGTAAAGATAGTTGACATGACGACATTGCTATATGACAACTAATTAGTTTTAACAATGAAGACTTGAATGGTTTTCTTATTATATTAACATACACACTTTCCAAAGGCATACAAGAAGACTAGTAATAAGAATTTAATGCAAAGAAGCATATAAAGTAATATAATTGTAAAGTAAATAAAATTACCATGTTGCCTTTGCATACCTAAAGCTATATCTTCTTGGGATGCTATTAATCATATCTTAAACTACAAAACAAGCATTAAAAGTATTAGACCCATGTTGCATGCCTGACTGCTTTCAATTTATTGCAAATTCAATATACATTAGTAAGTGGGACTGGGGGCTTTAAAAAGCCAGATACTTTTATTGCCTCCCTGCCCAGTGAACCAGGAGATGCGATTGCGGCTAATGGTAATTTGAACACATTTGCTCATAACCGAATTGAAATATGAAAACGGCTGACAAACACACACAGCTGATGTATTCGCAATCATTCGGCTGTAAACCTCGAAGATAGGAAAAAGAAAGGATTTTGCTACAGCATGATTGCATCTTCAGCTTTGACTTTGAGACAGTCATCGTCAGTCTGCACTAAGTTATATTCCATATTCTATATAGATTTTGTATTTTTTATCTAGTATTAAGCTATGCTGTATGCCATACACTATGATGCCAATTTGACACATGCATTCTTCACCATCTATTTACGTAATGTAGAAATCTGCATGTTCACGCTCTGTTCTTCTGTCATTTAGGTCTCTCATAGCCAAAGTATACTGTAGATTCTGTATGATTCTGGCACGGCATGTGTCACCATAAAAGGACCAATTCATTAAAGGGGTGGTCCGCAATCCAAAGGAATGTTCAACTTATATCTCCATCTTTTTGATGTCATAATCTAAACTATTTTCTAGTACTTTACATTAAAATAGCTACAATATCTAACAGCTATTTTCTCTTTTGTTTTCTACTACCTTTTTGATGACAGTAGTATCCAATACACAGGAAAAAGATCTCCTAATGTGTTTCTCACTAGTGGAACAGTGCTAAGAAACTGCCTATCTTATTAATACTTATCTTATGCTGATTTATGGCTAACATGGATTTCCCATAAGCTATTAGCATCATTGTTGCTATATTACCAGTGTGGTATACTTTTGATATAACAGGTTTTAGTAGTTCTAACAGCAGCTAATAGCTTATGGGACATTAGTGCATCCAAGTGAGCCATGTCTGCATGAAATATAATAAGTAAAAAATAATTAAAAAATAAAAAAGATATAGTGATGAGGGCCAGTGCTCCATACTCGAGTTTACCTAGCGTGCTTGGGTATGCACCGAGTATCATGGGTGCTCAAGTGATGTGTTTGAGTCCCTGCGGGCATATGTTTTGTGTCTATTAGACAGCCACAAAACGTGCAGGGATTGCCTGATAAATACAGTGCTGTGCAAATTAAAAAGGCACTCACACCTGTTCAAAGCAGTTAAAAGTGGTTTGAATCACTGACTGGTAACCAACTTACGATTTTACATAAAAAAAAATGCTTTGTCCTAATTAATTTGCACAGGACTGTACTAGTATAAGAGCCAATGTCAGAGAGCTGCAGAGACTCTAACATGCCATTACACATATGTCAAGGATTTACTTTGTCTATCCCACTTTTGGTTAGGAACTTGCAGGTCTCTGGCACCCCCCATACCCTCAGGTCAGTCAGGGAACTATGCCTAGGATAAGTAGTCACCAGAAAGGATGCCTTGCCGTGTACTGGCTATTGGTGTTAGGCATTGGGATCCTCCCTCTGCACAGGATGGATCCCAAGCCTTGTCTCCCTCTGCGGTCTCCAATTCTTCTTCAACCGCAGTAAAGCCTGCTCAGCAGAGGCGTCGGTCTCGGCATCATGCTCAGACTCGTGCTGTGCATTATGTTACTGCTGCCTCTCCAGGTTCAGCTATAGTAACTCAGCATAGACAGCGGCGAGCAGTTGTTCCTGAGGCTAAGTCCAGGATTCACCCTACTGAGCATGCTCGTGAGGTGGCAACCTCTCATTGGTAGTCAGTCGTCACCTGCTCAGGTCCTGTGGCGGATTCGGATTGGCTCACGAGCAAGGTCCTAACTGACTGGAACGTATAAATGGTTTTCTGGGCTGCCCAGCAGCACGCTAGGATCCTATTCATATTTGCATTGGTAAACTTGGGGCTTCGGCTCTGCCTCTAATGGCACTCTGCAGTGAGGGCAATATGTATATCCCCAGTCTCAGGCCAGAAATACACATATAAACCTCCATTCTGTCACTTCCAGGGTCTCCCAAATCCTCCAAAACACATTGCTGCCACCAGCTCCTCGCTTGACATTAAAATCAATATCGGGTCAGTAACCTACCCCCAGGGTGGCGTAATTTAGTGCGAAGGACGTGGAGGTCCGGTCATAAAGCAAGGAAAATGAAACTAGTAAATTATATAGATTTTCTCCAGAAAATATAGGCAGTGTTTACAAAAGTACAAAAGATGTTACAAAAGAGAAAAAAATTACAGTATATACAGACAGTTAGAAATAAGAGATTAAAATACACATCTCTGTCATTGGTATGCCCTGTGGAAGAGGGGGGAGTAGAATCTTCCCAGAACGAAGGGTACAAATGCACAGCTGGCTGTAGCTGATTCTCCAGGCAAAAGACAACTTCCTAATCGAGCATCCTAGATTTATACCTTTCCCTTGCTGACCTCACTAAGGGGGCTGAGCTCGAGGAAATACGCCCCTTCTAAAAAGTTCTTAAAAACTTCTATTTGTCATAACTCTGGGTGGAAACCTCGGAAAGAGATGACAGGGGTATCATTTTTCTTATTACGACATTATCTTTCATTCAAGACCAGACATGACATGTCTGGGCGGTGCGGGTGGGCACAAATCCGTTTCTTGGTTTCTGGAATCCACACAAGATACAAAATGTTGCTGGGAATAGCTTTAATTATGCAGATTCCGGAAATATATTTGTCCTGCCCCTATGACTATTCTGTGTTATTAAATTTGTTATTGAATTGACAAAGAACCATGTGGGTCCTTGGCGGGAAAAATTGCTTCTAACCAGTTGCAAGTAGTGGCCAGATGCTGTGAGGAAGGGAGGGGGGAAGACGGGGGTAGAATTACACACAGGCAGACTGGAGGAAAGACGGTAGCATGAGAAGCTCAGTGCTACACTGCACAAACATAATGGGGTGGGGCAGCATGTCCTCCACAAACTGAGGTGATGCAGCAGGAAGTCCTGGATAGGTGCTTTAGTTATTTATGCAATAACACATATTTTCCTGACAGCTGCGGGAACTCGGACATGCCACTACTCGATACATATCCGAACACCCTTGGCAAACTCAAATCATGAGTACTTGGGCTCATCACTAATAAGATATCAATAGGTAGATTCTCAGTACTGTTCCACTAATGAGCAATAAATTAGGAGTTCAGTAATGTGTTTATTGGTTTTCTATAGTACAGTAATCTAGGGCTATGCATGTTTTTAATTGCACGCTAGTGAAAATTGATAGACACTTTAGAAATAAAATATGCTATATTATATATGATAACAGTGACTCAGTGGTTACCATTTGAACCTTAGGTCATCATTACTTGAAATCCCATCGAAGACATGTGCAAGGAATTTGTATGTTCTCCCTGCATGGTTTCCTGATAGGAAATTTAGATTGTGGGGACAGTGATGACAATGTCTGTTAAGCGCTGTGGAGTTGATGGGGCTTTATAAGCAAGTAATGTAAATAAATGTTAGTGCGGTAGCTTTTTGGCCTTCAGGCAATTGGTGCAAATTATTTGGTTTTCCCTACCAGATTATGGAGCAAAATGTTATTTTTATACAATGTTAGCACCATTTGTGTTATCATTATTCAATATGTCTAGCAGTAATAGTGCTGCACAATCTTTAAATAAGCATTACTATGCAGTGCTCAATTAATACTAGAATACAGTGACCAAATAACTTCTCTATATAAAGAATAATTTAAAAACAGTATTTTACAATATCATAATATTACTTCAGGAGTCTAGTGCTAAGACTGGTATCTTGCCATCATCAATGCCGTCTTTAGCATGTAGAGGTTCTGTGCATGATGTGGCCACACAGGTCCCTAGCTGGCCCTGCCTCAGTACGGCAAAGCATGGGCAGACATTCATAAATTGCATGCATTTATAAGTCAACAGAGGATTCGTGGTGATACAACCACAATGAAAACAAAGAAATCCAGGAGGTGCTAGATAATGTTCTCCTAATGATAAGAACCATGACACAATATTCTGGTAAGTCCCACACATTATTATTAATGTCTAGTACTTACCCGAGTATCATGTCATATATTTATATATATATACATATATATATATATATATATATATACACATACATAGTCAAAATTGTTGGTACCCCTCGTTTAAAGACAGAAAAATCCACAATGGTCACATAAATAACCTGAATCTGACAAAAGTAATAATGAATTAATAATCTATGAAAATGAACAATTGAAAATCAGACATTGCTTTTCAGCCATACTTCCACAGAATCTAAAAAACAATAAAACTCATGAAATAGGCCTGGCAGAAATGATGATACCCCTGAAAATAATGTGACAAAACGGACATGTTGAATCGGAGTGTGTCCACTAATTAGCATCACATGTGTCTGCAATCTTGGAATCAGTGAGTGAGCCTGTATAGAGGGCTACAGATACTCACTGTGCTGTTTGGTGACATGGTGTGTATCACACTCAATATGGACCAGAGGAAGCAAAGGAAAGAGTTGTCTCAGGAGATTGGAAAGAAAATTAGAGATAAACATGTTAAAGGTAAAAGTTGTAAGACCATCTCCAGGCAGCTTGATGTTCCTGTTACTACAGTTGCACATATTATTCAGAAATTTAAGCTCCATGGGACTGTAGCCAACCTCCCTGGACGTGGCCGCAGGAGCAAAACTGATTACAAAGAGACGGATAATACGAATGGTAACAAAAGAGCCCAGAAAAACTTCTAAATAGATTAAACTTGAATTTCAAACTCAAGAAACATCAGTATCAGATTGCACCATCCGTCATTGTATGAGCCAAAGTGAATTTCATGGGAGATGACCAAGTAGGACACCATTGTTGAAAAAAAAAAAATCATAAAAAAGCAAAAAAAAGCCAGACTGGAATTTGCCAAACTACATGTTGACAAGCCACAAAGCTTCTGGGAGAATGTCCTATGGACAGATGAGACAAAAATTGAACTTTTTGGCAAGGCTCATCAGCTCTATGCTCATAGACGGAAAAATGAAGCATATCAAGAAAAGAACACGGTCCCTACTGTGAAACATGGAGGAGGCTCTGTTATGTTCTGGGGCTGCTTTGCTGCATCTGGAACAGGGTGTCTAAAGTCTGTGCAGGGTACAATGAAATCTCACGTCTATCATGGGATTCTAGACAGAAATGTGCTGTTCAGTGCCAGAAGGCTTGGTCTCAGTCGCAGGTCATGGTTCTTGCAACAGGATAATGACCCAAAACACACAGCTAAAAACACCCAAGAATGGCTAAGAGGAAAATTGGACTATTCTGAATTGGCCATCTATGAGCCCTGACCTTTATCCTATTGAGCATCTTTGGAAAGAGCTGAATCATGTCATCTGGAAAAGACAACCTTCAAACACAAAACAACTGGAGCAGTTTGCTCTTGACAAGTGTGCCAAATTACTGTCAAGAGGTGCAGAAGTTTCATTGACAGTTACAGGAATCATTTGATTGCAATGATTGCCTCAAAAGGTTGTGCAACACAACAAAAAATTAAGTTAAGGGTACCATCATTTCTGTCCAGGCCTATTTCATGAGTTTCATTTTATGAAAAATTCTATGGGAGCATGGTTGAAAGGCAATGCCTGACTTTCATTTTTTCACTTTGATAGATTTTTTTATTACTATTGTCAGATTCAAGTTATTTCTGAGAACATTGTGGGTTTTTCTGTCATTAAACGAGGGGTACCAACAATTTTGACCACGTGTGTATAATATATATATATATATAGTTGGGATAGATAGCTCAGCTGGGATCTTTGCTTTGGCACAAGCGTGTGGCTATGAAGTCACTTCAGCAGACTAGCAATTTCCACATGAATATGGACACGGCATATTTATTGTGCACACTTGTTATTCAATGTTACACATGCCAAACATGAAATAAAACATCTAAGGCCGTCTGGCCACTAACTAACAATAGCAGGCTAACTACAAAATAAACTTATATAACAGCAAACAAGTCCATGTAATCTTACTGTGTCAGCTCCCGGCTCAGCAGACGAGATATAATCAGGAGGAGCTGGGATCTCTCAGTCTATCAGCTGGACCAGTCAGGAGACCAAAACCTGGATTGAATAAGTGGAGGGGGAACTACCAGTCCTTTCCATGCTGATCACTAAGGAAACCAGGACTGGATTACAGTGAAATAAACTGGCTTCATCATCAGTACAGGGAGACATATGAAATGAAAAGGGGAGAAATATACCTGTTTTCTAGTACCTCTCCCCTTGGCACCTCACACACCCCCCTCCTCTGTTTGAGCCCGTGGGGTCAGACACGACGAGTCACCAAGCAGTGCGTTCTAGACAACGCATCTGCATTTCTGTGCGCTGTGCCCGCCCTGTGCTCAACAGAAAATTTAAACCCTTGTAATGCTAAGAACCAGCGTGTCACCCGCGCATTGCCTTCCTATGCCCGGGACATCCACGTTAGGGGCGAATGGTCCGTCACTAGTCTAAACTGGCGACCTAGTAAATAATAGCGCAAGGTGCACAGGGCCTATTTCACAGCCAGGGCTTCCCGCTCAACTACACTGTAGTTCTTTTCTGCTCTCGTAAGCTATCTGCTTAGATAGGCCACTGGGTGTTCCTCGCCATTTACTTCTTGAGACAAAACCGCGCCGAGGCCCACCACAGAGGCGTCCGTTTGGACAATAAACTCCCGTTTAAAGTCTGGCGCAACCAACACTGGTTGGTCACAGAGGACTGTTTTCAATAGCTGAAAGGCCTCCTCTGCTTCTGCGTTCCACTTTATTGTGACAGATTTCGACCCCTTAGTAAGATCTGAGAGAGGAGCTGCGATGGTCGCAAAATGTTTGATGAACCGCCTATAATAACCAACAATCCCTAAAAAAGCTCCAACCTGTTTTTTGGTTACCGGTCGTGGCCAATTTTGAATAGCGTCCACTTTATTGGCTTGAGGCTTCACGATGCCTATCCCTATGCTGTATCCCAGATAGCGAGACTCTTCCAATCCCAACGTACATTTCTTGGGATTGGCAGTCAACCCAGCTGTTTTTAGGGAGTCTAAGACGGCTTGTACTTTTGACAAATGCGTGTCCCAGTCATCGCTAAAGATAATGATGTCGTCCAAGTACGCGGATGCATACTGGCCATGGGGTTTTAGGACAATATCCATTAGACATTGGAAGGTGGCTGCGGCACCATGCAACCCAAATGGCATATCTCGGTACTGGAATAATCCCTGGGGCGTAACAAAGGCAGTTTTCTCTTTGGCTGATTCCGTGAGGGGAATCTGCCAATAACCTTTTGTTAAGTCAATAGTGGATATGTACCTGGCCGAACCCAGCTCTCTATCAGTTCATCGACTCTTGGCATCGGGTAGGCATCGAATTTCGATACTTCATTTACTTTCCAAAAATCGTTACAAAATCGGATTGTCCCATCGGGTTTGGGCACCAGTACGATAGGGCTAGCCCAATCACTCCGGGACTCCTCAGTGACCCCGAGCTCTAACATCTTCTTCACTTCCCGGGCAATGGCTTGTCTCCGAGCCTCCGGAATTCGATATGGTTTTAGCCGTACCCGCGCCTGTGGATCAGTAACAATGTCATGTTTAATTAGGTGAGTCCGGCCAGGAAGTTCCGAGAAAATATCTGCGTTCCTCTGTATAAACTCCCTGGTCTCTCGTTTTTGGCTCTCGGATAGCGTGTCTGCAATACCCACTTCTGGCGGAGCTACCTGGGGGTCCTTCATCTTAGAAGGTGGTGCCCCTCGAGGCCCATCCTCAAGGGCAGCTCCTGCCACCAGACTCTCCCTGTCCCGCCAAGCCTTAAGCAAGTTTATGTGATATATTTGTTCGGGCTTTCTCTTGTCTGGTTGGTGTATTTTATAATTTACTTCACCTATTCGTTCCAGCACTTCGTATGGTCCCTGCCATTTCGCAAGAAATTTATTCTCTACGGTAGGCACCAATACCAACACCCTGTCTCCGGGTTGAAAGACTCGTGTTTTTTCTGCTCGGTTGTATACCGTGCTTTGGGCATGTTGTGCGCACTCTAAACACTCGTTAACTATTGGCATAACTGCTGCAATTTGGTCCTGCATAAGTGTTATGTGTTCAATTACACTGCGATAAGGAGTCACCTCTTGTTCCCAAGTCTCCTTGGCAATATCTAACAGGCCTCTAGGACACCGCCCATAAACCAATTCAAAAGGTGAAAAGCCTGTGGAGGATTGGGGTACCTCACGTATAGCGAACAGGAGGTATGGTAGTAGGGCATCCCAATCTCTCCCGTCCTTATCCACCACCCTTTTCAACATTCCCTTTAAGGTTTTGTTAAAGCGCTCCACCAAACCGTCAGTCTGAGGGTGATATACTGAGGTACGCAAATGGGAGATTTTTAGTAGTTTACATAAATCCTTAAGTATACGAGACATAAAGGGGGTCCCTTGATCCGTAAGTATCTCTTTCGGAATGCCGGTGCGGGAAAACATATTAACCAGCTCTTTTGAAATTGATTTCGCATTGGCATTCCGCAAGGGCACTGCTTCGGGATAATGCGTGGCGTAATCCAATACTACCAAAATGTACTGATGACCCCTGGCAGATTTAACTAATGGACCGACTATATCCATTGCTATCCTCTCGAAGGGCACCTCTATTACTGGTAAGGGCACTAAGGGGCTTCTAAAATGTGACATAGGTGCGGTCAATTGACACGTAGGACATGACCGACAGTACTGGGTCACGTCTCCCACTAGACCCGGCCAAAAGAAACGTTGCAGAATACGGTGTTTTGTCTTTTCTACTGCCAGGTGTCCTCCCAAGGGATGTTTATGTGCCAACTCCAAAACTACCTGGCGAAAGGACTTAGGTACCACTAGTTGTTCTTCCACCACCCCTCGCACCTTGTCTATGTGATACAACATATCCTGCTGCACCGCCACCTGTGGGAACTCGTTTTGAGCCCCTGGGTTCAATGGTCTTCCCTCGGAGACCTTTATGTTTTCCCACGCCCTTGCTAGAGTAGGATCCTGGTGCTGAGCGGTCCCGAACTTACCACGGGCCACCTCAAGATCAGGCATTTCTAAAACATCCTCTAGCTGGTCTGCCTCGCCTGCATATACAGCCAGAGGAGAGTCCGCAGATTCTAGTACTTCCTCTGAGATGGGTTCTCTGTCGTCTTGCTGCAATGGTTCAGGGGCTAGCTCCGGAGTACCGTCTTCAACTAGAGGGTTCATGCCACTTTTGAAGTTCCACAAGTCCCAAAATAAGGGAAAGTCTCTCCCCAGGATTACACTGTGTCCCATAGACTTTATGACTGCCGCCTGATGCCTTTTGGTCCCTACTGGCGTGGCAAGAGTAACCCAGGCAGTGGGGTAGTTCTTAGTATCCCCATGAATGCAACTAATGCCCTGGGTTAAGTTCGTTAGGGCGCTAGAGTCCACCAAACTGGCATGTACCAAAGTCACTTGACTGCCGGAATCCAAGACGGCATACACACTATAACCGTCAACCTCGACGTGGCACACGTGTTGTTCATTTCCCGTGAGGGT
This sequence comes from Dendrobates tinctorius, assembly GCF_039654945.1. NCBI lineage: Eukaryota > Metazoa > Chordata > Amphibia > Anura > Dendrobatidae > Dendrobates > Dendrobates tinctorius. The sequence goes on from NW_027361683.1 coordinate 12,024,251, forward strand.
CTCCGCCACACAGACTGACTGCACATATAACGAAAGACGCCTCGTAGCGTTACAGTCCATTGGCTCTGTAGTCATTGGGCAGTTAGCTGCTACATGACCAAGCCCGCAACATCGCCAACATTGTATAGGCCCTTGTCTCCTCGATGGAGATCCCAGACGAGGTCTGCTGGCTTGATGTGAGCCTGTAACACCTCCATAGTCCTTTGTAGGTCTGCTACCCTTCATTGTGACGTTCTCTTCTTTTGAAGATGAAGTAGGTTTCGCAGGACTCTCCAGCGATTTCTTGGGGAGCCAGAGGGGTGCTAACGTCCCTTGGAGTAGGCTTTCAGAAGCATTGTAGCGTTCGACCATATTCACCAACTGGTCAGCGGTAGTTGGGTCACCCTGTCCAACCCACCTCTGAATCTTAGCGGGTAAGGACCGCAGGTACTTGTCTAGAACAACACGCTCCACCATCTGCGCGGACGTCAAAGCCTCTGGTTGTAGCCATTTTTTTACTAGATGGATGAGATCATGCATTTGTGAGCGGGCTGGCTGATGCTCCACAAAATTCCATAAATGCACCCTCTGTGCGCGTACATACGTGTTTACTCCCAGCCTTGCCAGGATTTCGCCTTTGAGTTTGATATAGTCCATAGCATCTGCTCCACTCAGATCGTAATAGGCCTTTTGTGGATCTCCGCTTAGAAATGGAGCAACTACCTCAGCCCATCTGTCCAGTGGTAAGTGCTCACGTTCTGCAATACGTTCAAACACGGTGAGGTATGCTTCCACATCATCGTCTGCGGTCATTTTAAGCAAAGTCTTCTGTACGGCTTTCTGCGCACTAGCAGCGCTTTGTGCACGGTCTCCCTCATCTCGGGGTTGCCGAACCAAGGCCTGTTTTATTGCCTCCAACTGCTCTTGCTGCATCTGGTGTTGCTGCTCCAGAGCCTTCTGGAAGCAAGTATTAGTCTGCTGTTGCTGCACATTTGCTTGCAATAACTGCTTCACTAGTTCCTCCATATTACTGGACTCTTGGCTCTTCAAAAGCGCAGAAGCTTTCAGCCAGGACATACACAGCGTTTTCTCTGCAGTCACAGTCCAGCAGCCACAAGTGCCCGCATTCGAAACACCATTTGTGGGGATACATAGCTCAGCTGGGATCTTTACTTTGGCACAAGCGTGTGGCTATGAAGTCACTTCAGCAGACTAGCAATTTCCACATGAATATGGACACGGCATATTTATTGTGCACACTTCAATGTTACACATGCCAAACATGAAATAAAACATCCAAGGCCGTCTGGCCACTAACTAACAATAGCAGGCTAACTACAAAATAAACCTATATAACAGCAAACAAGTCCATGTAATCTTACTGTGTCAGCTCCCAGCTCAGCAGACGAGATAGACTGAGAGATCCCAGCTCCTCCTGATTATATCAGCTGGACCAGTCAGGAGACCAAAACCTGGATTGAATAAGTGGAGGGGGAACTACCAGTCCTTTCCATTCTGATCACTAAGGAAACCAGGACTGGATTACAGTGAAATAAACTGGCTTCATCATCAGTACAGGGAGACATATGAAATGAAACGGGGAGAAATATACCTGTTTTCTAGTACCTCTCCCCTTGGCACCTCACAATATATACATACATACATACACACAATTGCTAAGTAATGTGCAAATAAAATCTGACATGGCACACTAACTGCGATTATTTTCTTAAAATCTGTGCTGACTTTGACAGTAATGCATTGTGAAGAATAGCTATGATAAAGAATGCCTAACATTGCAACTTGTGTTGATTTAGTTTTATCTTGACTAGTGTTGAGCATTCCGATACCACAAATATTGGCCGATTCCCGATATTTGCAGTATCGGAATTCCGATTCTGAGTTCCAATACTTTTTGCATATCGAATACCGGAATCTGAAGTTCCCATAATGCTATGAACCAGTTTGATTTGATTCAGCCAATGAGGAAGCCTAAGAAGTGTGGGCACATCCTGTTGGGCATGTAGGCATGTTAACTAATGGCATGGCTGTGATTGGCTGTGAGCAGACCACCCAGCCGCTCCTCCCCCAGACACACACTGAACAGTGATCTATGGAAAGTGAAACTAGTGAAGGAGGAGGAAATAACCAGTTCTCATTTCAATGCCAGTACATACCCCCCTGGACGTTTATCTTAGAAGCAAGAGATGATATCTTGGAAACCGTGCAGACTAGCCACAGAAGATAAATTACTTATTGTCAGCATTCTGCAGCCTAGATATGCACTGAGATTATGTGAAAAGCCCGGACAACCTGTTCTGTTATATATTTCCGCCAAGTTGGATCCCCCGCCAGGGCTGGTGGGGTACTCGGTACCGGGCCTGTTGGTTTCAATGGGAGATGTCACGGTAGCTGTGACCCGGTCCATGGTCCTGGGCGTCCATTGTAAAAGGGAAATTTTGAATGTGTGGATGATGATTAAAGTTTATGAGTGAATGATTCGTGACGCCTCCTGTGGTGTTCGGCAATGAAGATGTTAAGCCGACGCTGCAGACAGATCCTCTGGAACAGACTGTGTGGTGCAGCTTTGATGTTGTGGCCCTCCACAGGTAGGGCTGTAGTCCCAGGGCAGTGTAGATGAAGAGGGAGTGAAGAGACGTAGATGGTGCAGTGCCAGGCACAGGGATGTAGCAGTGCTGAGTGTGTTGGCGCAGGAATAACTGGAGGACACCAGGGCATGTAGTTCCAAAGCTTTAGTCACAGTCTGTTGTGCATACAGGTGCCCGCATCCGTGCCATGTCCTCCGGGTCAGGGGCTCAGTCAACCTCCAAGCTAGATGAAGCACTCCGTTCCACCACTCCGCCAACATGTGCCTTTTCTGGACGTCTCCCTTTATTGCTACACAACCCCTTTAACATAGTCAATATCTTTGTAACTCCAAATGTCTTAAAAAAAAATTAATTCCTGCTATTCCATTTGATTGGGCTAAACCTCTATGCCTTTAATGTCTCCTCCACCTCCCCCAATACATTCTACATTATTCTTAGTTGTTTTCCTTCATGTAGAATTAACCTACAAGGAAAGAAAGGGTTTATTTTCATTCCGATATTTCTGTCCCATTGACTTGCATTGGTTTCCGGTATCGGAATCAGCAATATCCGATACTTTTTGGGTATCAGTCCGATTCAATCCGATGCAATATTTCCCGATATCGGAATGTATCGCTCAAAACTAATCTTGACCTTTCACTCTATTCCACAATTCTGCTCAAAATATGATTTGTTAGGGGTCCAAAAATATGGATATATGTTAGAAATTAAATCAGTTTGAACCACTGAGTCGAAGCTGAAATTCACAATGGATTTTGTTTAAGAGTGGAGGGGGTATATGCAGATTACCTTGCCTCCTAGTTTGTTTGAAAAGAAATAACATGAGATTTTGTGGACATTGCCACAAAATTCTGCACTTTCTGGCTGTCATGTGACCTAATCTACTTATGAACCTGCTTGCGAAGATGCTCAAACTGGGACTGTGATGGATCACACATGGGAAAGGGTGTGTCGACTTCACTCACCTCTGGGGAGGAGAGATAAAGACCTAGCAGGGATCGGCTCTCTGGTGCCACCACTTACCCCAGGTCAGTCTGGGAACTGCACCGAGGGCAAATAGTCTCCAGAGAGGCTTCCCTTATAGGCATGAGTTATTGAGGAGCTCCTAGTGAGGGGGGATATACAGTGGGGCAAAAAAGTATTTAGTCAGTCAGCAATAGTGCAAGTTCCACCACTTAAAAAGATGAGAGGCGTCTGTAATTTACATCATAGGTAGTCCTCAACTATGGGAGACAAACTGAGAAAAAAAAATCCAGAAAATCACATTGTCTGTTTTTTTTTCCTTTTATTTGCATATTATGGTGGAAAATAAGTATTTGGTCAGAAACAAAATTTCATCTCAATACTTTGTGATATATCCTTTGTTGGCAATGACAGAGGTCAAACGTTTTCTGTAAGTCTTCACAAGGTTGCCACACACTGTTGTTGGTATGTTGGCCCATTCGTCCATGCAGATCTCCTCTAGAGCAGTGATGTTTTTGTCTTTTCGCTTGGCAACACGGACTTTCAACTCCCTCCAAAGGTTTTCTATAGGGTTGAGATCTGGAGACTGGCTAGGCCACTCCAGGACCTTGAAATGCTTCTTACGAAGCCACTCCTTCATTGCCCTGGCGGTGTGCTTTGGATCATTGTCATGTTGAAAGACCCAGCCACGTTTCATCATCAATGCCCTTGCTGATGGAAGGAGGTTTGCACTCAAAATCTCACGATACATGGCCCCATTCATTCTTTCATGTACCCGGATCAGTCGTCCTGGCCCCTTTGCAGAGAAACAGCCCCAAAGCATGATGTTTCCACCACCATGCTTTACAGTAGGTATGGTGTTTGATGGATGCAACTCAGTATTCTTTTTCCTCCAAACACGACAAGTTGTGTTTCTACCAAACAGTTCCAGTTTGGTTTCATCAGACCATAGGACATTCTCCCAAAACTCCTCTGGATCATCCAAATGCTCTCTAGCAAACTTCAGATGGGCCCGGACATGTACAGGCTTAAGCAGTGGGACACGTCTGGCACTGCAGGATCTGAGTCCATGGTGGCGTAGTGTGTTACTTATGGTAGGCCTTGTTACATTGGTCCCAGCTCTCTGCAGTTCATTCACTAGGTCCCCCCGCGTGGTTCTGGGATTTTTGCTCACCGTTCTTGTGATCATTCTGACCCCACGGGGTGGGATTTTGCGTGGAGCACCAGATCAAGGGAGATTATCAGTGGTCTTGTATGTCTTCCATTTTCTAATTATTGCTCCCACAGTTGATTTCTTCACTCCAAGCTGGTTGGCTATTGCAGATTCAGTCTTCCCAGCCTGGTGCAGGGCTACAATTTTGTTTCTGGTGTCCTTTGACAGCTCTTTGGTCTTCACCATAGTGGAGTTTGGAGTCAGACTGTTTGAGGGTGTGCACAGGTGTCTTTTTATACTGATAACAAGTTTAAACAGGTGCCATTACTACAGGTAATGAGTGGAGGAAAGAGGAGACTCTTAAAGAAGAAGTTACAGGTCTGTGAGAGCCAGAAATCTTGATTGCTTGTTTCTGACCAAATACTTATTTTCCACCATAATATGCAAATAAAAGGAAAAAAAAACAGACAATGTGATTTTCTGGATTTTTTTTTCTCAGTTTGTCTCCCATAGTTGAGGTCTACCTATGATGTAAATTACAGACGCCTCTCATCTTTTTAAGTGGTGGAACTTGCACTATTGCTGACTGACTAAATACTTTTTTGCCCCACTGTATATTACCAGTCCAGGCTGGGGATACATATGCAATCCTCCCGGCCATCACTGTCAGAGTTCCTCACTAACACAGTACGGTGTGCTGCCACCAGTTCCTCATTCAGTTTAAGCCCCATCCTACAACAGGCTTATATCAGGTCAGAAACCAACCCCGGGGTAGTGTATAATAACCAACCGAGCATGCAAACGTGTGGATTCGTTGATCGAGATAAAAGAGCAGCCCAAGATTAATTTTGTATTTAATTGCCGAAAGGTGCACTAGAAAGATACAGATATATATATATATATATACACAAGAGCAATATACAGATAGATTACAATTACCGTGTTATGTAACATGTGACCACAGGGAGGCACTGATGGATCACAGGTCCAAATCTTTGTTACATGATTCTCTGGCCACGTCAGAAAAAACTGAGTCCAAAATGAGGAACTGCCTATTATCCCCTAGGCTGCTCCCTCCCATACGATGCGCCAACCCTTGTGCGGTGCAACCTCCCTCCTTCCATGTCTGAGTGCATAGCTTTCTGGCCAGAACTGTGGATGTCCATAACTTTCTGCCCGATGGTCTAAACAGGACTGCGGCGGCTCCACTGGGTTCTGCTGGATTTTATCTGTGCAGGAAGACCAAATATGGCTACCATATTTAATTCCTGGTAGCGATGCTATATAACTCAATAATTCACAGTTCTAGAGGTGGCTGCATGGTATGGACTTGTGGGGAAAGGAATTCAGATTTCGATTATATGCTCGGCTAGGTTCAGAGAATTTGCATTCTTTGATTTTAGGTCGTTTTTTAGATTCAATATCTCAGAGACTGTACTGCTGAACCTGTAATTTGCAGTGCCAAGATGTCTACGTGTCAGCCGGAGGGCAACAAAGGAAGCCAGCTGGCTGGTAACTGCACAAGAGTTCACACCCCGGTGATAATTGTAGGACTTGGTGCTGGGGACACAGGGTCTATGCTTTTTGCCCCCCCCTGGAGAGGAGTTTTAAAGGCCTGATTGCTTGAGCTAATTAACCCCTTTCCTACATTAGATGTACTATTCCATCCATGTGACCTGGGACCTAAGCCCCAAGGACGGAATAGTACGTCTAATGCGATCAGCTGCGCTCACGGGGAGCGCAGCTTATCGCGGCCGGGTGTCAGGTGATTATCACAGCTGACACCCGGCGCAATGTGTCGGGGCGGTCACGGACTGCCCCCGACACGTTAACCCCTGGCACACCGTGATCATACATGATTGCGGTGTACCGGGGGTTAAAGGAAGCATCGGCAGGGAGGGGGCTCCCTCCGTGCTTCCCTGCGACCCCCACAGCAGCGCAATGTGCAGTGCTGCTGCGGGGGTCGCCTTCCCTGCAGGTCCCCGGATCCAATATGGTGACAGGGACCTTCGGGGGCCTGCAGGGAGCTGGCTTCCTCACTGCCCGCAGAGCGCAGGCATGAGGAAGCCTGCAGCAGTGCCTATGACAGATCGCTGATCTGTCACAGCGATCTGTGTTGTGACAGATCAGCAATCTGTCACAGGACAGTGATGTCCCCCATGGGACACTATAATAAAGTTAAAAAAAAAGTGTAAAAATAATTTAAAAATCGCTAAGTAAATTAAAAAAAAAAATATTCACTAATAAATTCATTTTTTGAAAATAAAAAAACAAAAAACAATAAAAGTACATATATTTGGTATTGCCACATCCATAATGACCCACCCTATAAAACTGTGTCATTAGTTAACCCCTTTAGTGAACCCCTTAAAAAATAAAAATAAAAAACGAAGCAAAAAATAATGATTTATTATCATACTACCGAACAAAAAGGGCAATAACGCGCGATAAAAAAGACGCATATAAATATCCATGGTACCGCTGAAAATGTCATCTTGTTCTGCAAAAAAAGAGCCACTACACAGCATCATCAGTGAAAAAATAAAAAAGTTATAGCTCACAGAATAAAGCGATGCAAAAATTATTATTTTTTATATAAAATTGTTTTCATTGCATAAAACCGTCAAAACATAAAAAAATTACATAAATGAGGTATCGCTGTAACCATACTGACCCGAAGAATAAAAACACTTTATCAATTTTACCGCATGCGGAACGTTGTAAACGCACCCCCCAAAAGAAATTCATGAAAGGCTGGTTTTTGTTCATTCTGCATCCCAAAAATTGGAATTAAAAGCAATCAAAAAAGGTCACGTGCCCGAATATGGTACCAATAAAAACGTCTACTCGTCCCGCAAAAAATAAGACCTCACATGACTCGGTGGGTCAAAATATGGAAAAATTATAGCTCTCAAAATGTGGTGATGCATAAACTATTTTTACCATAAAAAGGGTCTTTTAGCGTATGACAGCTGCCAAATATAAAAACCCGCCATATATAGTAAATCAAACCCCCCGTTATCACCCCCTTAGGTAGGAAAAAAATAATAAAATACAATTTTTTTTATTTATTTCCATTTTCCCATTAGGGCTAGGGTTAGGGCTAGGGTCAGAGCTAGGGTTAGGGCTAGGGCTAGGGTTAGAATTGTGGGGTTTCCACTGTTTTGGTACATCAGGGGCTTTCCAAACGCCACATGGCGTCCGATCTCAATTCCAGCCAAAAAAGTTAAATGGCGCTGCTTCCCTTCCGAGCTCTGCCATGTGCCCAAAATGTGGTTTACCCCCATATATGGGGTATCAGCATACTCAGAACAAATTGCACAATAACTTTTGGGGTCCTGTTACTCTTGGGAAAATAAAAATTGGGGGTGAAAAGATCATTTTTGTGTAAAAAATATGATTGTTTAAATTGTACGGCTTTACTTTATAAACTTCTGGGGGTTTAAAGTGCTCACCACATATCTAGATAAGTTCCTTGGGCGGTCTAGTTTCCAAAATGGGGTCACTTGTGGGGGGTTTCCACTGTTTAGGCACATCAGGGGCTCTCCAAACATGGCATGGCCTCCAATCTGAATTCCAGCCAATTTTGCCTTGAAAAAGTCAAACGGCGCTCCTTCCCTTCCAAGCTCTGCCATGCACCCAAACAGTGGTTCCCCCCATATATCAGGTATCGGCGTGCTCAGGACAAATTGCACAATAACTTTTCCAGTCCAATTTCTCCTGATACCCTTGGTAAAATAATAAAATGGAACCTGAAGTAATTTTGTGAAAAAAAGTTAAATGTTCATTTTTTTTTTTAAACATTCAAAAAATTCCTGTGAAGTACCTGAAGGGTTAATAAACTTCTTGAATGTGGTTTTGAGTACCTTGGGGCGTGCAGTTTTTAGAATAGTGTCATTTTTGGGTATTTTCTTTCATATAGCCCTCACAAAGTGACTTCAAATGTGATGTGGTGCGTAAAAATAAAATGGTGTTGTAAAAATGAGAAATCGCTGGTCAATTTTAACCCTTATAACTTCCTAACAAAAAAAAATTTTGGTTCCCAAATTGTGCTGATGTAAAGTAAACATGTGGGAAATGTTACTTAAGTTTTTTGAGTGCTATGTCTCTGTGATTTAAGAGCATAAAAATTCAAAGTTGGAAAATTGCGAAATTGTCAAAATTTTCGCCAAATTTCCATTTTTTTCACAAATAAACGCAAGTTATATGAATGAAATTTTTACCACTAACATGAAGTACAATATGTCACGAGAAAACAGTATCATAATCACCAGAATCCATGGAAGTGTTCCAGAGTTATTACCTCATAAAGGGACAGTGGTCAGAATTGTAAAAATTGGCCCGGGAATTAACATGCAAACCACCCTTGGGAGTAAAGGGGTTAAACAAAAACATTGGTCTGATCTGTCCAAGGAAGTGCCTTCGATGGATAATGAGGTCCCATTGTTTGAAGTGTATTTGACTTCCAGTTTGGCCTGGGGGAATGCCAAGGGTGGGGACTGAGTTTGGAGCATGTATTTTTGGGTACTGTCACACTTAGCGATGCACCAGCAATCCCGAGCAGTGATATGACATGGTCAGGATCGCTGGTGCATCGCTAAGTGGTCGCTAGTGAGCTGCCACACAGGCAGATCTCACCAGGGACATAGCAGCGGTCGGGGGTCGTTACTTACCTGTCAGACGAGGCGATCCTGACGTCCTCCCGCCCGCGTCCACGCGACGCTCATCGGTGCCGCAGGAAGCTGACAAGAAACGGTCCAGGACATTTATATCATTCATCATCATTCATATCAGCGATAATCAGCGGGGGGAGCCGGTCGGAGGTAAGTATCGGACATAGCGATATCGTTAGCAATATCACTGCTACGTCACAAAAACCAGTGATGTTATAGCGATATTGCTAGCGATATCGCTTAGTGTGACAGGCCCTATAGAGAACTCCATCAGATATCAAAATGATATCAATTAGATATAATTTACCCATATCTCACAGGGACTCAAACATGTTTATTATAATTTGGATCCGGTCAGTATATTGCTTATTACAAGAGGTTAGTCGATCAGTCAAAATTCAAATTTGCTTAACCACAATTTTACCTGGAAATTTGGTTTTCAGAAAAGTTATTCTGCACAAATTGAAAGTTTTCTGCTATGCTCTGAAATCACTCCAGACCCAGAAGCATAATAAGGTGTAAAAAGGAAAAAAAAACAAAACCTCATATTCACCTCACTGCTCACCTCTTCTTGCCTGCTGTCTGGGCATCTATGCTTCCATCGTGACACATCTCTGGCCCAGTGTTTACTCTAGACTGGGGCTTCTAGGAGCAAGCATGCTCTGGTATTAACCGAGCATGCGCAGTGAAATCCGCTGACTTCTCACAGCTAGACCTCCCGGCCTAGAGTGAATGTTGGGCTGGGACTTCCTATCGGATGCACAATGATCTTTGGAGCCTGTTGTAGGTTGGAAGTCCTCGCCTAGAGTAAAACTTGGACAAGACACATGTTGCCAAAAAAGGATCAAACAAACAATCAGCAGGATGCGCTAGAGCATGCAATGTTAGCTCCAGGGACTGCTCACAGCAGGAAAATGTGGTATATTAGTGAACAATAAGCTAGTCAAGTGGTGCGCTGGAAGCACACATGACCGGACAGCAGACAAGAAGTATCAGGTGATTGGAGAGGTGAGCAGGAGGTATGTTTTTTTCTTTTTTTTAACCTCTTGCCAGCCCTCAACCGCTTAGGCCTCTTTCACACTTCTGTTTTTTACAATCAGTCAAAATCCGCCAGGTTTTGAAAAAAACGGATCCGCAATTTTTTTTTGCGGATCCGTTTTTTTCCCCATTGACTTTCATTATTGGCGGATCTTGACGGATTGCCGTCCGTTGCATCCGTTTTTGTGTGGATCCGCCATAATGTTGCTGTCCGTCAACATCCTCAAAGATTTCCAAATGGAGCTTGCAACGTTTTTTTGGCCGGCGGATCCTCCAGACACTGAATTAACCCGAAATTCTGTCTGGGTGCCGGACAAAAAAAAAAAAAAAATCTCTCTCTCTCTCTCTTTCCTTTAAAATTACTCATTTTGCGGATCCATCAAAAAACGGATCCTGTGGCATCCATTCACATCAGTTAAGAACGGATCCGCTTGTCCGCCTTTTTGGCGGATTTTAACTGACACAAAAAACTGAAGTGTGAAAGAGGCCTTTGAAAGACGGTGGCCATAGCTGACTCCCAATTTTCTGAAGAAAATTGCAATAAAGTCCATATGTTCCAGAATCAAATTTTTGTAAAATTTGAGTAGAGTTCAATTACAGTCAAAATAAATTTGCCCACATATATTATGAGTAGTCAAACATTTTAAAGCCATTTGTGACTTAAAAAAGTTACATTTTCTTAAAAGAAAGAGTGACAATCTTGTTTATAGACTTTGGTATGGCAACTAAGCGAAAGGGGATAAAGTGTATATGGCACTAACTAAAATGCAGCCATGTATTATTTTTAGTTTTTTTTAACTTGCACGTGGCCTCTAGGGTATTCAATGCATAGCACAATCTTTGTCTACAGACTCCTGACATGTAAATAAAACAACTGTCCACCTAAACTCTTCCCTCTGTCATAAAAACTACCTATTAAAAATAAAAAAATATTATATACTGACTTACTGTCCAATGAAGTTTACATATAGAATTGAGTTACTGATAGAGGGAAAGCTTATGCATGCTAAAAAGCTAAATAGGAATTTAACTGTAAGTTAAGATAAGAAGCATTAGGTGATATTAAAAAAATGACTGAATCATAAAAATTGAAACTGAAGCTTTTCACTCTTTTTTTCTCCACGATTCATCCGTAATGACAGAAAATGAATAATTGAATCTAGCATTGTACTGAAACTAATCCTGTCATAGGATATATGTATCAAATTACTGATGAAGCATACACTAGACAGTTACTTTGAAAAATCTAGTGCTAGGCTGCCATTTCCTCTTTCCTTACTATACTAAATAATATGTATAAGTGATTATATATCTAATGCTAGGAAACACTAATTGGTAAAGTAGTCTGCCTATTTATTTAATTCATTTATACACGTTAAATTGAAGGAATCTCACCAAGGAATGAAAGATTGGGATCCCAGGCAGCTGAAAAACATACGCAAATCAAGAATATTTTGAAAGTGAAAGTCAAGTTCTGTGGTTTCAATCAATTAGATGTCCTATCTAAGTCCTTTACATGTCCAATTTTTTTGCCACCCCAGACTACAAACATCAACCCTCAACAGACCAAGAAATAGCTCATCCATAAGATGTGCCAAATCTGGTGTTTAGCCTTGCTCTTCTCATTTGTCCTGTGGTGGTGGCAAGTGAAGAAATAGGGTTGGGGCTAATGTATTATGAGGTGACATCAAGCACGGAGGTTAATAATGGTGAGGCGTCTATAAGACGTCTCCACTACTGACCCAATAGTAAGTATTGAAATAAACACGCAGCAAGAAAAAAAATCCTTTATTTGAAATAAAACAAAACAAGATGTTTTACACTTTTAATTAAAAATAAACAGTTATACTCACCTTGCATCTATTCCATTGAAGCCATTGCTCCCTGTAAAAGACATAAAATAATAAACAACCACCTTATAGACACCTCTCCATTACTAACCTTTGGACTTGATGTCAACCGACAATACAAAGGAGACATCAACCCCAACCCTATTACCCCACTTGCCACCACAACAGGACAAGTGGAAAGAGTGAGGCTAAGCACTGGATTTAGCACAACTTATGGATGTGCCATTTCTGAGGTGGCTGAGGGCCGATGTTGGTAGCCTGGACTCCTTCCAAGGCTATAAATATAAACCTACAGCTGTTTGTTTAGCCTTTGCTGGTTTGAATTTATAGAGGGACCCTAGGTCATTTTTTTCTAGGGTCCCTGAAAATTCACCAGGAAAGGCTAAGCAAAACAGCTGTTATTAATAGACTGGGAATATTATCCCTTTTCCTATATTATTAACATCAGTCCCCAGCACCCTCTGCTGGTTCTGAAAATTGCAGGAAGCTAACATCATTTTTTGATTTAATTCTTTATTTTACACTGTATTTACACAGCTGCTGCTGAAAACAATTCCCATCAATGTCTGCACTCATCATGCGGACATACGGACAGCTCAAGGATGGGAAACACAGACTCACGGACATGGACAGTAAACAGACTAACTGATGTCTCAGGGATCTCAGATAATTACATTTGAATAGCACTTAGACAGGGACCAATGATCTCACTAGTACTGTTTTTTCCTGTACAGGAATCACCAGGATGTGTAAAGGATGTCTAAAGAACAGGGATCTATCGAAGTCTGATCTTTACAACACATGTTTTTGTAAGCTAACAAAATAGATTTCCAAATAATTCAGAAGTTGTTGATGTTCATCTGAATGAAAAACATTTCAAAACCATGACTAAACAATTTTGAATCCATTAACGTAGTGAGACAGTTTATGTAGAAATGGATGAAATTGAAGACATTTTTACCCTATCCAGGAGTGGTAGACCAACAAATATCAGTTTAAGAGCAAGTATAATAGTCCCTATTCACAAGGGAATAGAAATGAGAAAACTTTTCAAGGTTCGATTCCGTTCGATTAGCTGAACGTTTAGACGTTCACCAAACATGAAAGTACCCGAACTCAATTAATTTCAATGGGAGGTCAAACAAAATCTATACACACCTTAAGGGGTAACAGAAAGCTTTGCAAATAGCTAAAATTAGGGGTAGACACCATGAAAAATTGCAGCAATTGACGCACAGTAGAAATTTGCAAATGGCACAGCAGCAGTCAGCCTATGGCCACGCATGAGGTATCAAGGTCTAGGCCAGTACTTACAGCTTTGAATTGAAGTTTCAATTAAAATTTGGCAGTTAAGGGAGCGGTGTAAGACATTTTAGCTGGGAGCCTTGATACCTCATGCAACACCTCCAATTTTTTTTTCCAGCCACACTCAGATAGCACAAACATCAGTTTCATATATTACTATTTGTGCAAAAAGGTAAGGAAAGTAACACAAGTAGTAGACTGAAAGTCAGTGCAGGCCTGCCTGTCTTGTACCACAGTTCTAAAATAGTGGAAACCCAGTAGCCAGCATTATTTCTAACCCTAAGAATATGGGTATAATGTTAGAGAGTGCAGCAAGAAGGGGCTCATAAGTGTGGCGCTTCAAAGAAGTCCAAGTCCATGATGTGTTGGTGGAGGGGTAACACTTAAGGTTGCTTCCTCCATCCCCACCCACCAACCCCGGAAAACAGACAGGGGATCATTATTCTCTTCATCTCTTGACTGTTGCCTGTATATCACCTCTTTCTCCTCATCCTCCTCCATTTGCTGTTCGACTCCTACACCTTCACTAACAGTTTTTCTGTTACCATGAGCCCCCCTTGATCGCTGTAAGCCACCCTTCCATGGCACCCACCTTTGCACCAACAATCTGGAAATTTGAGATATTGTTATCCCTTCTGCATCCTTCTCTGCTTCCACCTCCTTCTCTGGGACCATCGCCTACTAACACAGACTTTTTAAAGTTTGCTCCAGCATGAATGTTGCTGATGACGGCAATATAAGCACTAACAATCTTAGTAGCCATTTCAAAGCTGTGCAGAGGTGTTCAGAGGTCCTTCATATGTTCCCACTCCTCATGCATGATTTGTACCAAGTCCATACTTCGTGTGCCCAAGCTATGCAAAAAGACATATTGCACCAGGGCTCGTCACTGCTGTTAGGCGTCAAGTTTCGTCCTCTGCACAGGAGGAATCCCGAGCCTTGCCTGCTGCGGTCTCCCATCCAGTCTCGACCGCAGAGGGGGTTGCTGAGCAGAGAAGTCGATCCAGGCGTCTTGCTCAGGCAAGTGCTGTCAGTTTGGTGGCTGCTGCCACCCCTGGTTCAGCTATAGCAACCCGCACTAGTCAGCAGCAAGCAGCTCCTGGGACTAAGTCCTGCTCTTTTCCATCTGAGCATGAGTGACTGACTCATTAAGAAATCCCTTCTCTTGGTATGCATGTGTTGCTAAGCATTGCTAGGTAGTGCAGGTAGGAGGCAGAGTCAGGGTCTAGCTCCAGTGCCAAGCAGTGAGTGGCTCTGCTTGTATGCCACTGTGCACTTGGGCTGCACTCCACAGTAGCCAGCGTCTATTAGTGGCATTCGCAGTTGCTACGCCATGTGCCTAGTGGGTCTAGAGAGGCTCTTACCCTGTTTCCTTGGGGCAGAGTCTTGTAACCATTCACTAGCACAGACTCAGCTGTGCCCTGTGACAATTAACAGGGTATGGCATTTGTGTTACACGGTACTGGGGCTCTGTGAAGCAACAGAGCCCATCGCTGCTACATACGGGGTGACGTTTAACCCACGTGTGTCCAGTGCGATACCGACATTTAGTGTCTGCCATTACCAAGCAGCAGTCTACATCTCTGCATGGTGGACCCTGGGCTGCGAACGCACATTTATACCATCTCTTTATTACTCGGTGGTGGAGAGGAACTATTCCATCGGGGACAGGGAGTTGCTAGCCATGAAACCAGGGGAAGAGTCTTGAGGAGATCATTTGCATATTCCCAGTGCCTTCTGGGATAAGTGAAGAGTCTCCGCGAGCTCAACGATCACTGGGTTTTAGCCGTTGCAGCTGAAAAGAGGAAATCGGAAAAACCGCGCGCCGATCATCTTTCATCGTTTTTAAGAAATCTCAAGATGGAAGAGGCCAGGAGCCATTTGGTGAGCTGCATTTCTTGCTACATGTTCACAGATTTACCAGTGGATAAGCCAAACTTCACATGCCACAAATGCAAGCTTGTGTCCCTGTTGGAGGAAAAGTTGCAAAATCTCGAAGAGAGGTTAGCTACGTTGAAGATCATTAAGGAAGGTGAAGAGTTCTTGGACAGAGCAGAATTATCTCTTCATGTTACAGAAAGAGAAGAAATTTGTAGTGCACCTGAAGAAACAGAGGAATGGAGACATGTGACCCAGAGAAGCAGGAGGATCAGGAGGCAGTCAGCACCCATACTGCTCAGAAACCAGTACCAGGCTCTCACGCAGGAAAACGATGAAGAAATACATCAGGATAAGACTTTGCAAACAAATAGCAACCTTGTACGCCTTCAGAGTCCTCCTGGATGGAGAAAGAAAAATGTTGTGAAGAAGAAACGGAGAGTGGTGGTCATGGGGGATTCCCTGTTGAGAGGAACAGAGGCCGCTATCAGCAGACCGGATATAACTTCAAGAGAAATGTGCTGTCTTCCAGGTGCAAAAATTAAAGATGTGTCTGACAGGATATCAGGACTCTTCAGACCTACAGATGACTACCCATTCCTGCTACTACATGTGGGGACAAATGACACCGCAAGAAACGACCTGGAAACCATCTGCAGAGTCTTTGAAGACTTAGGCAAGAAAGTGAAAGAACTGGGAGCGCATGTGGTCTTCTCTTCCATCCTCCCAGTGGATGGCCATGGAACAAGGAGGTGGAATAAGATTCTGCAGGTGAACAACTGGCTACGTCGATGGTGCCGTCAGCAACGATTTGGATTTCTGGATCACGGAGTGAACTACTTATACGATGGACTACTTGCTAGAGATGGGGTGCACCTTACGAAGACTGAAAAGCATGTATTTGGAAGTCGCCTTGCTGCACTTGTAAGGAGAGCTTTAAACTAGAACAACATGGGAAGGGAAGCAAAAGACCAGAAAAAGCCATACACCTGACAAATGCTATTGAGAACTCTGCTATTAGAAGTGGAAAGGAAGAACAAAGACGAAATAATCTAATTAATAAAAATATTGGAGAAAGAGAAACCAATCACAATCACCAATGGGAGATTTCAACTATCCAGACATTTGTTGGGAATCTCTCTCAGGCAAAACTAACAGGTCAAGGAAATTCTTATCCTCTCTTGCTGACAACTTTATCTTCCAAAAGGTAAGGGAGAAAACAAGGGGAACTGCTACCTTGGATCTAATCCTTATAAACAGGGAGGAAATGGTTGAGGAGGTAAAAGTGGCTGGGACCCTAGGAGGTAGCAACCATGCTATTTTAGAATTTTGGATAACTAGAGGCGGAAGACCTGTGAAGACTCAGACGTCAAGGTTAGATTTCAGAAATGCAGATTTTAAGGGATTCAGAAAGAGAATTGGAGGGATCCAATGGCTGGATATCCTTAAAGACAAAAATGTCCAGGAAGGATGGGAAATCTTGAAAAATGAAATTCTCAAAGCACAATTGTTAACAATTCCGAAAAGAGGGAAGAATAGGAAGCATTTAAGGAAACCAGGATGGATGAACACAGAACTTAAGCACATGTTAAAAAGGAAGAAAAAAATGTTTATAAAATGGAAAGAGGGAGGCATATCTAAAGAAGAATATAATGCTGTCTGCAGAACCTGCAGGGCACAAATCAGATTAGCTAAAGCTGAAAACGAATTGAGGCTTGCAAGAGATGTCAAAAGCAATAATAAAGGATTTTGGGGATATGTCAAAAGTAAAAGAAAAGTCAAAGATGCTATAGGATTTTTACAGGATGAAAATGATGAAATGGTAAGACAGGATGTTGAGAAGGCTGAACTTTTAAATTCCTATTTTGCATCTGTTTTCTCTCAGAAAGGAAATGTAACATCAACTGTTATTCACTGTCCTATTAAGGGAATAGAAGAATCCAGGATATCTATAAACAGAAAGATAGTGAGGAAACACTTAGCTAACCTAAATGAATTCAAGTCTCCAGGTCCAGATGAATTACACCCCAGAGTACTGAAGGAGATAGCAGAAGAAATTTTTGAACCCCTCTCCATAATCTTTGAAAATTCTTGGAGAACAGGAGAAGTGCCAGAAGACTGGAGAAGAGCAAATGTTGTTCCTATCTTCAAAAAGGGGAAGAAGGTGGACCCAGGCAACTATAGGCCGGTGAGTCTGACTTCTATACCAGGAAAGATCTTTGAACAAATTATTAAACAACATGTATGTCAATACCTGGATAAGAATGAAGTGATTAAACAGAGTCAGCATGGGTTTGTAACTAATAAGTCATGTCAGACTAACTTAATTTCCTTCTATGACGGTATCACTGATTGGGTGGATCAAGGAAATGCTGTAGATATAGTATATCTTGACTTCAGCAAAGCATTTGACAAAGTCTCTCATACAATCCTTATTGAAAAAATGACTAAGTATGGAATGGACAAGGCAACTGTTAGGTGGATTCATAACTGGCTTAGTGATCGGACCCAAAGAGTGGTCGTAAATGGCTGCACATCCAGTTGGAAGAATGTCTCAAGTGGGGTACCACAGGGCTCTGTCCTGGGCCCTGTATTGTTTAACATCTTTATCAACGATTTAGATGAAGGAATTGAGGGTAATCTGATTAAATTTTCTGATGACACAAAGCTAGGAGGGATAGCTAATACTAGAGAAGAGAGAGAGAGGATTCAAAAAGATTTAAATAAACTGGAGAAGTGGGCAGCAACTAACAGAACGGTTTTTAACAGGGAGAAATGCAAAGTACTACATCTGGGCAATAAAAATGAAAAAAGCATATATAGAATGGGAGGAATAGGGCTAAGTGACAGCACATGTGAAAAAGACTTGGGTATACTAATAGATCACAGACTGAATATGAGTCAACAGTGTGATGCAGCAGCAAAAAAGGCAAATGCAATTCTAGGATGTATTAACAGAAGCATACAGTCTAGATCACGTGAAGTCATTATTTCCCTCTACTCCTCTTTGGTCAGACCTCATCTGGAATATTGTGTCCAGTTTTGGGCACCACATTTTAAAAAAGACATCAACAAACTGGAGCAAGTTCAGAAAAGAGTGACCAGAATGGTGACCGGTCTGCAAACCCTGTCTTATGAGGAAAGGTTGCAGGATTTGGGAATGTTTAGTTTGCAAAAGAGAAGACTGAGAGGAGACTTAATAGCTGTCTACAAATATCTATAGGGCTGTCACATTGTAGAAGGATCAACTTTATTTTCATTTGCACAAGGAAAGACTAGAAGCAATGGGATGAAACTGAATGGGAGGAGACACAGATTAGATATTAGAAAAAACTTTTTGACAGTTAGAGTGATCAATGAGTGGAACAGGCTGCCACGAGAAGTGGTGAGTTCTCCTTCAATGGAAGTCTTCAAACAGAGGCTGGACAGACATCTGACTGGGATGATTTAGCGAATCCTGCTTTGAGCAGGGGGTTGGACCAGATGGCCCAGGAGGTCCCTTCCAACTCTACGATTCTATGATTCAATGATTCTATGATTCTAGACTGGGCGGTGGAGGCACGCGATATTTAGGACCACACTCAGGATGCTATCCGTGCCTCCAAGGAGAGAATGAGGTCCTCCACTGATGCACACCGGCGCCTTGCTCCCACTTTTACCCCCGGTGACTTAGTATAGCTCTCCACCCGTAACATCAGGCTGCGGGTTGAGTCCACTAAGTTCACGCCTCGCTACATAGGTCCCTTCAAGGTCCTTGAACAGGTCAATCCAGTGATCTATCGCCTGGCCCTTCCTCCACGCCTGGGTATCACCGACACCTTCCACGTGTCCCTCCTTAAACCCATCCACGCGTCTCGGTTTTCATCAGCCAGGACATCAGGCTCATTCTCGGACGATTGTGAGGTGAATGCTATTGTGGGGTACAAGGTGGTACGTGGCAAAAAATGTTATCTGGTGGACTGGAAGGGTCATGGTCCAGAGGATAGGACCTGGGAACCTGTGGAGGACATCCATGTTCCTCTGCTCATTGTGGCCTTTGAGCGTAGCGAGGCTCAGGGGGGGAGGGGGCCCTAGGAGGGGGTGTAATGTTAAGTGACGTGTTTCTTTCTCTGTACAGGAGGAATCCCGAGTCTTGCCTGCTGCAGTCTCCCATCCAGTCTCGACAGCAGAGGGGGTTGCTCAGCAGAGACGGCAATCCCGGCATATTGCTCAGGATAGTGCTGTCAGTTTGGTTGCTGCTGCCACCCCTGGTTCAGCTATAGAAACCTGCACTAGTCAGCAGCGAGCAGCTCCTGGGACTACGTCCTGCTCTTTTCCATCTGAGCATGCCCGTTAGATGACCACTCATTGGTGGTCGGAGGTCACATGCTCACATCCTCAAGAAGCTCAGATTGGGCCATAAGGAAGGTCCCAGAAGGCTGCAGTTATAAAAGGATCACACGGCTGCATAGCCGTACACTAGGATAGTCAATGTGGAGTGAGTGTTGTATGCACGTATGTATGCATCAGGTGACTGACTCATTAAGAAACCCCTACCCTTGGTATGCATGTGTTGTTCAGCCTTGCTAGGTAGTGCCTTGGCTGATGTGCAGGTAGGAGGCAGAGTCAGGGCCTAGCTCCAGTGCCAAGCTGTGGCTCTGCTTGTACGCCACTGTGGACTTGGGCTGCACTCCACAGTAGCCTGCGCCTATTAGTGGCATTTGCAGTCGCTCCGCCATGTGCCTAGTCGGTCTAGAGAGGTTCTTATCCTGTCTCCTTGGGGCAGAGTCTTGTGACCATTCACTAGCGCAGACTCAGCTGTGCCCTGTGACAGTTAACAGGGTATGGTATTGTGAGTTCATTCTCCACTTCACCTTTGATGTCTGATGAACTCCCTCTGCTGGTGAAGAGAGGTAGTGAAATTGATTGGTATGGGAAGAACCTGTCATCTGAACAGGCGGAGTGTGATTGGACATCTGGAATTTCTGGGTGGATATAAGGCAGCCGACGCCCTGCAGGGCTGCTGGTGATCCTTTCTGCTCTGAGCTCTTGCATCCAGTTTAGTTCCTGTCTACTAAAAGCTCAGTTTTTGCCCTGCTATTATTCCATGAGATTTTGTCTGGTTTCCTTAGTGTTTATATTCAGCCAGTCCTGGTTGGGACTGGCTGAATTCCATTTTTGTCTCTGATCAGTTTATGTCTTTGCTCTGTTTTCAGAATATACTTGAGTGCTGATATAGTGATTTTGAAGTCTAGCGACTTCAGGGCCTTTTTCCCTATCAGACGGTTGGGACATTTTTGGTAGGGTTTTTTGCGGATTGCAGCCAGCATCTTTTCTGTCCTGTCCTATCTAGTTAGTTGGGCCCCATCGTTTTCTCAGCCTCTCTTTCTGTCTGTGTTTGTGTTTTCATCAGTATTTCACCGTCATTATATGTTGGGGGCTGTCTATTGCTTTGGGGTCTGCTCTGGGGCAGTTTAGATTTCCCCTTTCCTTCTTTAGGCTTATGTAGTTCTCCGGCTGTGACGAGGGGTCTAGGGCACCGTAGGAACCCCCCACGGCTACTGTTAGTTGTGGTGTATAGGATCAGGGGTCTGCAATCCGATAGCTACCAACCTCTCCGGTTTTCTGGACTTAGCTTGTATTTTTGTTTTCTCCTCCTCCGGTGACTCATTCATAACAGTATGGTATTTGTGTTACACGGTACCTGGGTTCTGTGAAGCAACAGAGCCCATCTCTACTACATACGTGGTGACGTTTAACCCACGTGTGTCCAGTGCAATACCGCCATTTAGTGTCCGCCATTACCAAGCAGCAGTCTACATCTCTGCATGGTGGACCCTGAGCTGCGAACGCACATTTATCCCATCTCTTTATTATTCGGTGCGTTCTGCCAGCCTTAACAGCTGCTGCAACATGGAAATTCACCATTTCGGAACATTGCAAATTAGATGGTTAACCAGTAGGCCGATACAAGTCAATCATCTGCAGGGAACGATCGTCGGAAGTGAGCACAGTGACTTTTCTTTCAGCAGTAGCGAATCCAGGTCGGGATAGTGGCGAATAAATTGCTGGGCCAGCAGGATGAGGAAGTGAAACTTGCAAGGCACGTGTGTGAGGTTCCCTTGGCATATGGCCAAAAAACAGTTTTTCACTGTTATAACACATGCCCTTCCCTGGCTCCAGGTTCAGTGGAGACAGACATTGCTCTAACTCAGCCTTCACAGCTGTCCACTATTGGGCTGTGTAACTGCGACCTCCAAGACATATTAATTTTAACACTGCAAGATTGCGGTGAGCCATGGCTGCACAGTTTGGAGGTGGGGGCATTCTATCTGCACTGTTGTAGCGCATGTCTGATAAAGGGAGAGGTTGAGGGCACAGGAGGAGGCTGTAGAGGAGGTGGAGGAGCGAGATGCAATAGTGGACATTGTAGAAACAGAGGTATGTCCCGCAAGCCTTGGGGATTAAAAGACTTATGGAGCAGCCTCTTGACTGCCTGCCCCACAGCCACCAGAGTCACCCAGTGCACATTCATCGAGATGTATCGCCACTGCCCATAATATTTGCTCGTCCAGATGTCATTGGTAAAATGCACATTGGTAAACATTAGTGTTGAGCATTCCGATACTGCAAATATCGGGTATCGGCCGATATTCGCTGTATCGGAATTCCGATACCGAGTACCGATATTTTTTCTATATCGGATACCGGAATCGGAACTTCCCATAATGGTATGAGCCACTGTTGTGGCTGCGATTGGCTGCTGAAATGATGTCATCATAATGCGCGGTCTGTGCGCACCATGATGCGCTGTCTGTGCCGACTGCGGGGGGGGTCTGTACGGGCCTGCCGGGGGCCTGTGCCGGCTGTCGGTGGTCTGTACGGGCCTGCCGAGGGCCTGTGCCGGCTGTCGGGGGTCTGCACGGGTCTGCCGGGGGACTGTGCCAGCTGTCGGTGGTCTGTATGGGCCTGACGGGGGTCTGTTCCGGCTGTCGGTGGTCTGTACGGGCCTGCCGGGGGCCTGTGCTGGCTGCCGGTGGTCTGTGCGAGCCTGCCGGGGGTCTTGTGTGTGTGCAGGCATCGTCCGATGGGACTACAAGTCCCATCGGGCGATGCCTGCTACAATGACAGTGATTGACACATTAGCCAATGATGGGACAGTAGTAGTCCCATCATCCGGCTAATGTGTTGAATGTAAAAAAAAACATGCATACTACATACATACAACATTCATACAACATACATACTACATTCATACAACATACATACAGTACATACTACATATACAGTATACAACATTAATACTACATTCATACAACATACATACAGTACATACATACAACATACATACATGCTACATACATACATGCTACATATATACTACATTCATACAACATACATATATAAGACACAGAAAAAACACAGTATGACAAACGTGCATAAATACTCTGTTGTAAAATATATGTAACAGTAAGCAGAAAGTGATAGTAAAAGATGTTAACAAAACCAGGGTATTTTGTTGATACTTTTTTTTGGGTGGTGTGAACAGGGCCTTACTGACCTGTTCATTTTCTGTGCATGTGTCATGTGTTCTAAATCTACTGATTTCTTGCTTATGCAAGCTTTGGGAGATCCCCGCCTCTCTCCTTTGGGACATGCACATAAAAAGCCATTTTGCCCAGCGAGCCCATACCGGGCAGCACCTTTCTGAACACTGCTCATGAAGGTATTGTTCACATGTTCAGGTTTTAAATATATTAGATAGGACTGCTCCGAGAAGGGTCTACCGTGACGTGGTGGAGTGGCTTAGTGTAAATTTTTTTTGCAAAAAAACGTATCAACAAAATACCCTGGTTTTGTTAACATCTTTTACTAGCACTTGCTGCTTACTGTTACATATATTTTACAACAGAGTATTTATGCACGTTTGTCATACTGTGTGTTTTTTCTGTGTCTTAGTTCTTGGGTGGTGTGAACAGGGACTTACTGACCTGTTCATTTTCTGTGCATGTGTCATGTGTTCTGAACATACACATATACTACATACATACTACATATATACTACATTCATACAACATACATAGTACATACTACATGCTACAGACATACAACATACATACTACATACAATACATTCATACATTCATACAGTACATATAACAGAGCACATACTCACCATTACTTGTCACTTTGTTCCCCGAAGCCAGTGTCATCTATGAAAAATATGAAAAATAACAAACAACCAATATACTCCCTGATCCGCAGAAATCCACGAGGGTCCCACACCGATTTCCCGTGGAGAACAGCAGCATCAGCTGATGCGACCGCTCTCTAGGGGGCTCCAGGAATCCAATGACGGGAGGTAGTTATCCTTCCGCACTGTATTCCTCCGCCACTGTAAAAAAAAAAAATAGTCCCTAGTCTCACTTTATGGCAAAAGCTGTGTGGGAACTTTCTCACACAGCAATGCCAAAAGTGAGACTAGGGACTATTTTTTTACAGTGGCGGAGGAATAGAGATGTTATGGTTGATTGAGAAAGATTTGTTGTACTAGGTGACACAAAAACAGCAGGCATATCCACTTCCATAACAGCTGAAGGACTCTCAATCACCCTGACTCTAGGGGGTAAACAAGTATAGTTTCTGAGGCTGGAGACCTGTGTGAGAATATTTGGCATTTTGGTGGAGGAGGAAGAAGCAGCAGATGTGGTTGATGGAATGACCATTGGTTGGCGAGGCCCGCTAGTACACATTTTGGTGCAGTGAGATTCCCACATTAGGCATATTGATCAAGCATGTGACGGTTCATGCATGTAGTTGCTAAATTATTGCAATTTTTGCCTCTACTAAGTTTTCATCCTTTGCAGTATTAAAAAAGGCCCAGGCTGCACAACCCTTGCTGACCCGGCGAACTGCACACTTGTGGCCGGTGCTAACCACTGCCAGAGTTGATGCTGAGGATGCAGTGTTTGTCGTGGTTGCATCACTACACGTCTGTGAGGAGATTTGCAACATAACCTCCTTGTCTTCCTCCTCCACCTCTTCTGCTGAGCTACTCAGCTGCATACCTCTGGATTCACACAAAGTTGAATCTAAAACTTCATCATCTTCTCTGTTCTCACACTCCTCACCCTGAGAGAAACCCTCCCCCTCTTCCTGCCCTGACACCACAGTGCAGTCCATGGACACCTCTGGAATCTGAGTCTCATCATCAGTATCACCTCCACCCTCAGTGGTTAATGTCTGGTGATGAGAGTCTGGGTCTTGTGCTCGAACCCTGCTTCGTCTGGCCCTGGATTCAACATGAAAACCTTTTGGGCATCGGTGCAGAATCTTTCCTTCTCTGGATTCTGTGAATCTTTGGAATAGACCTCTGTTGCCGATGGAATAAAATGTGTGAACTGCTTAGCAGAATGACCCATCTTTCGTTCCCCATAGTCAGTTGGGCATTTGGAAATTTGAGAGGCAGGGAGAAACAAGGGTGATTGGGGTGCAAATTTGGAGGATTGTGCTTTGTGTGATGTTAAGGTGAAGGTAGAGGAGGAGAGGCCACTTGATGCAGCGCTTGCCATCCACTGGAGCACATGCTCTTTCTGAGCCTCATCTACTAGGAGTACCCCTGTGTGTCTGCCAAAGAAAGGGAGACGAGTAACCCAGCCAGTAACAGATGTTGTCAGTGGTCTTTGGATAGGACAAGATGGTGTTTGCTTAGTTGAATTTTCATTAACATTAACACATAACCCACATACACATCTAACACCAATTATTTTCCCCCTTCCACCATGACCTCGCTTTTTCCCCACTTATGTTGTATGTACCTTTCCCCTCTTTTAACCTACTGTTTCACAACTTTAGGCCCACACCTGTCTGTCACCTGTCACTAAATGAATAATCGCTATTTATTTACTTAGTGTGACTGAACAACAATCTTATCCCAACCGATTTGGATTAGCAAATGGGGCCTCCTGTAACATGTCTTTTTGCACAATCACCTCGATGCTAGATAGATGCAGGGAGATTGATTTCACACAGGACAGGATCCTATTTAGCTAATTGACAAGTTCACTTGTAGTTTCTCTGCACTGTGACACTGAAAAAATGGCGCCAGTAAGCCAAGATGACCACTTTTTATATGGCCCGGGACATGTAACTTCAGCAGCCAATCACAGAAGATCTTGCATCATGATGTTGTGGATGGTTTCTGCTCCCTGATTGGCTGCCGGAATGTACAGACATTAAGTTATTAAAGACACACCCCTCCCCTCATGAAACACATCTCCCTTCCATCCTGCTCATCATACAGCACCACTATCATAGCCAAAGCAATAACAAAAGCATTTGTGGAAATGCGATGGTTTACCGAACTGTGACCAAATTTTGCTGACTTTGTGTAAATATGCTCGTAAAACCGAACACAAATCCGAATGTGCTGCTTTAGTTTGAGATTGGCAAATGTTTTTCGAACAAGTTCACTCAACTCTACAAGGGAACACATTGGTACCTTTAAGGACGTAAAACCTTTTCTCACATCAACCAATGTTAATGCTAATAACTTCAACAATGGTGTGAATAGAATAATTAGGCAGGGGTCCCACTAGTGTTTCACCAATGCTAGAGCATCTGTTAGGATATGCTAACGACACTCATCTCCTGCTCTGCTGTGAGCGGGAGCGAATATTTGAATTTTCGATTCAGATTACAATCGTCGAATTTGCAATATTTGATGATTTGGCAAATATTCCTTGAACGTAACCGAACCCCATACAAAGCAATGGGAGGCAAAAACAAAAGCATGCACAACACCTTCAAATGGCCCCAAAAGCTGCCAAAACACTTGAAATTAGGTTGAGACACCAGGAAAGTGGCCTCAGTTCACCCACAGTACAAATTGTAGCATAGCACAGCAGCAATCAGCCATGCATTATGTATCAGGGTTTGGGCAGGCATTTACAGCTTTCAATCGAATGTCAAAGTAAGATGAGGTAGGTGAGGGATTGATGTAGGCCTGCTGTGCTGGGAGCCCTGATACCACATACAACAGCTCAACCTGATTTTATCCTTAGCAACACTTAGATGGCACTAATATTAGTTTTGTAGACTGCTATTGTCAGAAAAATTTAAGGATAGTAGTAATTCAGGTAATTGACTCAAAGGAAGTGGAGGACTGATGGTCTTGGAGGTCTACTGCTAAAGAAAACACGCCTGAAGGAGACCCAATCAAGATTCTACATGTTTACAAAAATTAGTGGCAGACACCAACAAAGTGGCATTAATTTCATCACACTAGAAATTGTATAATAGGGACTGACACTTCTTAGATTACAGCCAACCCAGCAATTTGAGACTGTAACGGGTAAGGTCATGGAACCACTGTGCCATATCCCTCGGATAGCCTGAAGGGGCAAAACTAGGTACCAAATCACAACTCTGATAAGTGGCAGCAGATGGACAAGTAGGTGGAACCAGGTGCTACTCCAGGGCTGACCTACAGAGGGTGGAAGTTGCTACAGCCCAAAGGAGGGATGAAGAATGCAGGCAGACACTGTAGTTAAACTGGAACCATGGGTGCAGATGGTCTCGGCTGAGGAATAGAAAAGCACTAGCAGGTGTGGGCTGGACCGGGTGTTAGGCCGGTTTCACATTAGCGCTTTTTAAGCGCACGCACGGCCGGGGGTAGCTCCGCCCCCGAGCCGGCTCTCTGCCCGGCGTGCCCGCCCCTTGCTTATAGCGCCGCCTCCTAGCGGACAGCGGCGCCTGCGATCGGCGCACCCTATCTTTAGCATAGGGTGCGCAGATCGTGCGCAGGCCGTGCGCTAGTTGCGCTTTGACCTGCGCTGCGCACTTCTGACGGTGCGCCGTGCGCGCCAAAATCCGAAAAGTTCGATTTTGGCGCGCACGGCGCACCGTCAAAAGTGCGCAGCGCAGGTCAAAGCGCAACTAGCGCACGGCCTGCGCACGATCTGCGCACCCTATGCTAAAGATAGGGTGCGCCGATCGCAGGCGCCGCTGTCCGCTAGGAGGCGGCGCTATAAGCAAGGGGCGGGCACGCCGGGCAGAGAGCCGGCTCGGGGGCGGAGCTACCCCCGGCCGTGCGTGCGCTTAAAAAGCGCTAATGTGAAACCGGCCTAAGACAAGTGTACACTGGCAGGTACGATCTGGACCGGCTGATGGACAGAAGAGAACATACAGGTACCAGCAAGT
The DNA here is from genome assembly GCF_039654945.1 of Dendrobates tinctorius. Classification (NCBI taxonomy): domain Eukaryota; kingdom Metazoa; phylum Chordata; class Amphibia; order Anura; family Dendrobatidae; genus Dendrobates; species Dendrobates tinctorius. The sequence goes on from NW_027361683.1 coordinate 12,051,878, forward strand.
GGGTACAAGGTAGACAAGTAAATGGGCGGACCTGGGGAAACTGACAACTAGCAGGCATGGAAGGCAAACTAACAGCATAGCTCAGGCACCTCCATATTGAAGGAGCAGCCTTAAATACAAGGTTTCACTCAGCTATAGACTGGGAAGACCTTAGGTTAATTTGGGCAGTCCCTTTAAGAGGTAGAGACTGTGTGCCCTAAGCATAGAGACCGGTACTACAACTGAACCTTGGAGACACCGACACATAAAGGGCAAGATGAGGAGGTGGTGGGTTTTGTGGGAGACACTGAAAGTCTTGCCTGTTAGGTACAAGGAGATTCAACAAAGGGCCAAATCTGCAATGGCAACAGATCAGAAAGTCTGTAGTAAGAGGTAATGGATCACTTTGTCAAAGGTTAATGTCAGGTCCAGGAGAAAGAGGAGGACAAACTTGCGTTGCTTTCATTTGGTGGTTAGTAGGTAGTTGGTGACTGTAGTCAGGGCAGTTTCAGTGGAATGGTGTGGTCTGAAGCCAGATTGTAAGAGGTCAAAGAGGGAGCAAGAGGAAAAGTGAGAGGACAGTTCAAAATTGAAGTGTTGGGGGCATAGGGATGAAATGAGATGGATCAATAGCGAGACACAGAGGATGTGTCAAGGGTTGGCTTTTTGAGGTTGGGTATGATCGAGATGTGTTTCAATCAGGAGGGAAAACACCAGTTGTTAGTGACGGGTTGAAGAGGTGGATTAGGCTTGGGATGAAGACAGTGGTAAGATTTGGAATGAGGTTGAACCTTATTGGGTCAAGTTCACAGGTGGTGAGGCAAAGTCTTCAGTCGAGATGAGAGGAGAGAGAAGGGGAGCTGGTGGACAGAGGAGAGAATTGAAAGTACTGAATAGCTGTTTAAGATTGTGAGACAGGTATGATATGAGGGATGAGAAGTCATTTTGTTTTGCTGCAGTGAGCAATTGCACATCATTTTTACAACTTCTTTTACTGGACGGGCTACTCTATTCACTTTCTTTGGCAGCCGCAGAGCGGTACACTTTGTAGATGAGGGCCACAAAGAAAAGGTGCTCCAGTAGATAGCAACTGCTGCATAAAATGGCCTCTGCTCCTCTTCTTTCAACTTAACATCATAGACAGTACAGTACTTAGTGGTTGCACCCCAATTACCCTTTTTTTCCCCCACGTCACAACTCTCCAAACACTCAACTGACTGTTGGTAACCACAGATGAATGAATCAGCAGATCTGTCCATACACTGTAAGCCATGGGCATAGGAAGTGTACTCCAAAAGATTCACAGAGTCAAGCGGAAGATATTATCAGTACCAACAGACATTTTTTTTTCAGTTTCATCCAGAGGCGGATGAAGTAAGGTCCATGTAGAATCCAAACCCTTTTCAACAGAAGTTAATCCTGGTGGGTGGAGCTGATCCATTTATGACAAGACTCAGATACTTGAGGCACCCACGGACTGTGCTGTGTTGTCAGGGCAGGAAGAGGAGGGTGTCTCTTGGGGCAAGGAATGGAGAAAACAGAAGATGACGATGAGGTAGTAGTTCACACTTTCTGTAAACCAAGTGGCATGCAGTTGAGTAGCTCAGCAGAAGAGGAGGAAGACAGAGAGGTTATGTAGACACAAAGTTATACAACCACCATAAGCAATGCATCCTGAGTTCCAACTCAGGCAGTGACCAGCAGCTTTTACATTTCTGCAGTTGCTTAGCTTGAGTGTTTTTTTCAGATGGGTAAAAATCTAAAAAAAAAATCACGTTATCTGTCAACTCTTTTAAAAATGACATAGTAAAGCTAGCCAAAATTAAATAATTTGAGCACTACATGCATGAATTGGCACATGCGTGATTAACAACCACCGTCCACCCCAACAACCGCATCTTCTGATTCTTCCTCCTCCCTCACCACTCCACTTGTTTACCCTCTACAGTTGAGGTGACTTAGAGCCAGTCAGCTGATACGGAAGAGGACATGCTTGCTGTTTTTGACTGATCTTACATACCAAGCATAAACAATATTTCTCCATCCACCATAACATCTCCGCCTGCACCTCTCTCCCACCGGCAGAGACACTTTTGCGTACTATGAGCGGCCCTGTGCCAGTGCCGTCGCCCATGAGTATGCCCCCCACCTGTTCAAGGAACCTGCACTTTCATCTGCACCTTCCTATTTGTCACCGTGTAAGGTGGTATAGTATGCGGGAAGGGGAACCTGAGTTTAATCAGGGTCAGATTCTGGCTGTGCAGAGTGCGAGGGGAATGTAGTGGTCTGGGTCAATGTACCAGCAGAATCATCTAGCAGTGGCTGGGCATCAGTGCACTTGTGGCGCCCCCAGGAGTACGGTCGCCACAGTGGCATTACCTTCCTCCTAGGGAGTGTGATGTCATGCTTGGGAGCAAGGAAGGATCTCTCTAGCAGTTAAACCAACACACAACACAGTTCCCACTCCAGGCCAGCAGGGAGACCTCTGAACCTGACTGCTGAGGAGCTGGTCTCTGTTGTCGGGAGGAGGTAAGTTAGGGCAGTCTGTGAAGGGAAGGGGAAGTGTGTGGACGTGAGAAGGGGAGCTGGAGGATGAGCAGAGTTAAGACACACTCCTAGCTGGAGCGCATGGTCGGGATTCCGGTCTCCGAGTTTGTAGGGGCACTGACGGTCCTGCAGCAGAAACCGGAGGAAGTAGCAGCTGTAAATGCTCTGTTCCCAACTAAGGATCGGAGGCCCCAGCAGCGACATGTGTGAGCCAGAAGGAAAAGGCTATGGCTGCCTGCCATACGAGAAAGTTCCAAAAGAGAGTTAACAGGGGGAACTTCAGTGAACTCAGTAATGCGAGTACCTCAGATAAGCGCTAGAACGGAGGCCACACTACCTATCTGCAGAGAGAGAATTCCAAATTTGCTTCCAGACTGACCAACTCCTTCTCCATTTGTACTCTGGGTCCTGGACGGCACTTTCCAAGTACAGGTAAAGGAACTGCACCACTGTGTCTGTCATCTTTCTCCTGCACCTGGCACAAGGCTCTGCTACATCCTGCACTGCACACCATCTACCAACTCTTTTATCTGAATGTGAAGCGAAAAAAGAAAAAATATGCAGCACTCACTGATGTAGCTGAAAAACTGTGAGTCTTTATTTCACATAATCTCCATCAAATGTGTAGACCCGTAGAAGCAAGTAATCGTGAAACGGCCGTTGTCCGGCACCTCCCTCCCCTAGCATTCCTCATACATCCTGCATGTCCACACATTTGATGGAAATTATGTGAAATAAAGACTCACAGTTTTTCAGCTACATCGGTGAGTGCTGCATATTTGTTCTTTTTTCGCTTCACATTGAAATATTCATGTTTTTTCATGCAAGCACCTCCATTTTTTGACCGAGTTATATGCCACAATACTTCAGATAAATAGCTCCGTCTGGTAATGTGGTGATTTGTGTGCCCTAGTATGCCTTTCATCTGTTTGCTCTTTGCTGGGATCATTCAACTCTTTTATCTGCCCTGCGACTACGGCCCTACCTGTGCAGGGCTTCTACATCTTAGCTGCACCACAACATCTGTCCCAGAGAAGAGACACTGCAGCGCGGGTCAATCTGATCAGAAACAGCAGGTGGCGTCATGTATCATTCACCTATAAACATTATTCACCCCTCTGCATGGATGCCCAGGGCCACGGAATGGGTCATCATCACCACCAACGTGACACATACCTCTGAGACACCGGCCCGGTACCGATTAACCCCACTGCCCTGGCTGGCCACCCACACTCCATGTCAGATTCATCTTGGACTGAGGAATTCACGATTTGACTTGATAATCCAGGCATGGTATGATAGAAAGAGCTACATGGACTAATGTGAAGTGTGGCCTGCTGCATCATTCACTTTTGGTGGGGGTGAAGGACACAAGGAAAGGGGTTCTTCCTGACCAGGAGCCAACACTAGACGACTCAGTGCTTGCATTTTGTGAAACTTCAGAAGAGGAGGGCATATTTGCTGGAGTCTGTTTCGGCAATGTAAGCCAAAACCAGTTCCTAATGCTCTGGCTTTAAAAGCGGTTAACCTACTCCCAGAAAAGGTAGCATTCCAGGCATTCCAGAGCCAGACCATGATGCAGGCTCAACACCTCCTGCCTTAGCTGCTATTGTGCTTCTGCCACTACCAGCAGATGCACCACCATCAGCACCAGCTGGCCCCCCCACGCCCACGTCTGCGGCCTCTTCCACCAAACTTCAAAATATTGCAGAAAATGAACCTAAAATAACATCAGATATATGGTACTGTATCAAAAGCGTACAGCTCTATACAGTCAAAGGATGATTGTCAATCTCCCTATATATACACCATCAGTCACACAGACGCTCACAGGCTCAGTATGGATTAGACAAGAATATAAAAAGTAGAAAAAGTGTACAGTATCATCAGATAGCAGGTATATATAGTATAGATTAAACATTCTAAATCTCCGTAGATATTTCAGGAAGCAGACAGACGCTCTCAGGTTCAGTATAGAATACAACACAATATAAAAAGCCGTAAAACGGTAATGAATCTGAAGATTACAGCTGTACACAGTGAGGGGTCATTGTTGTCAATCTCAGTATTTATTTCCACAGTCAGAAAATAACTCTCACTTGGTCAGTTTGGATTAGACCAGAATATAAAAAGCAGTAAATGGGTAATGTATCACAAGCGTAGAGCTGTAAACACTAGTGTTGGGGTAATTTTTAAATGTACATCTAAATTGCAGGAGTAACCCACAGATTGACACACGCTCAGGTTGTATCACACCACAATATAACAAGAAGATCCTCAAGAAATAATCACACATGTGGGACAATGTTCTAGGTGTCAATGATGCACTTAGAGTGGTGAGTGGAGGAGGACTTCCTGACAGAAAGGGTACAGTAACACCAGATACCAGGTATATATAGCGTAGTTTAAACATTGAAAATGTACGTCTATATATTCAGGAGTAGTGTTGAGCCACCCCGCTAGTGTTCCAGTTCGTTTTGGTTCGTCGAACACAAGGCAAGTTCGTCGAATGTTTGTTGAACAAGGTCGAACACCATTGAAAACAATGGCAGGCAAACAAACACATAGAAAACAATTACAAAACACCTTTAAAGGTGTCCTAAAGCAGATAAGATGCTCAGAATACAAAAATAACATACGGAAAACAGCAACTACATATAGAAAAGAGGTGGAGGAGTAAAAGGAGGAGGAGGAGACACAGATATAGGCATGTCATGCCCTTATGAAGTCAAGAAAGGCTGGAATAAAAATGTAAAATACCAAAAAACAGTACAAATCTGAAATCAAAGACGATCATATACCGTCGGACTTCCCACCATAAATTAGGCCAACTGCCGATTGAGTGGCATTATTCCCACGAACCTCCAAACAGCGTCCATGAAGGCAAAGTGTTTGGTTTCCGGGGGCAGTATGGTTGCAAAGCTGAACCTTACAGGAATGTCCAGAAGGACACCACCAGGAGTGGAGCCTGCGGCTTAATTCGACTCCACCCAGGAAACCTCAACCATGCCAGCTACTACAGAAAAGATTGACAGATTGCAAGCTTTGTCGATTCTGTGAGTGGTGGTGGATGTCCGTTTTTAGTTGTGCTAGTGACTTGTCAGCTTAATTCCGTTAACAAACGAGACTCCAGCATGCCCCCGCAGTACGAGTCAAGCTTACTAGAGGGACACTTGTGGTTCTGGCATGTGAGATCGATCAATTACAGGTCTGTCATGCCCTTACATGTCCTGGGCTGCATGCGAGCTACAATGAAAAGGTCCAGCGTGTGTCGCTTACAGGTGCAGATAACCCGCTGAACCCCGTTAGTGATGGGGATCTGGGATTCCAATTCTTCCCCACGAACGAGGATTTCCCAGTAAGTGCAGGTCAACCGGAATTAGGCCTAACCGGCATTCCAGAAAAAATGAAAAAATTAAGTGTCCAAACCACAGATGCTGTAGCTTGCTTAACAGCTGGGCTCCTATGCTGAGTAGCACGCAGTTCTTACATAAACAGGCAGCATAGCTTGGTTCACGGGTGGGCAACTCTGCTGAGTAGCAGACAGTGCTTACATAAACAGGCGGCATAGCTAGGTTCACAGGTGGGCTCCTCTGCTGAGCAGTAGACACCGGTACTAGTCCCAAAGTATTCACTGGGCTAAATGGAGTTAAAAATGGTTCTTACATAAACAGGCGGCACAGCTTGGTTCACGGGTGGGCTCCTCTGATGAGTAGCAGACACAGTTACTAGGCCCAAAGTATTAACTGTGCTTAATGCAGTCAAAAACTGGTTCTTTCATAAACAGGCGGCATAGCTATTGTAGGTTCATGGACGGGCTCCTCTGCTGAGTAGCAGACAGTGCTACAAGGCCCAAAAGGATTTTCTGGACAAGATGCGGTAAAAAATAATTAGAAACACACACAGTGTAGCTCCTTGACAGGTGTACTACACCGCTTGCCACCACACACCGCTACTATGCCATGAAACAGTCTATTAACATTGAAAACCATTATTAATGTGAAAATGAAGTTACGCTTTTGGTGAACAAACCGTTCTCGAACGGAACCTCGAACAGCCAAATTTTAAGCTAAGTGTTAGAGTTCGACGAAGGCTCGAACACCGCCCAAAACAGCTGGAATTTTAACTTGGCGAACAGGTCGACTCGAACACCGCTCATCTCTAATCAGAAGGCAGACTCAGACGTTCTCAAGCCAAGTATGAATTCGACAAGATTGTAGAAAGTTGAGAAAGGGTACAGTATCACTGGATTTCCGGAGTCCGACAGACACTCACAGCCTCAGTATGGATTAGACAAGAATCTAAAAAGTAGAAAAATGTATTCGAAGCGTACACCAGTATACACTGTTGGGGTATTTTTCAGTCTTCATATATATTTCAGTCTCAGTAAGACAGTCCAGACTCTCCGCAAGAGGAAACGAGATGGATACAAGTACAGACGGAAAGTCGACTGATGGCAGAAATTTTGGAATTACTAATCACGGTAAAAACTCCTGGCCGAATTCTCAGAGGCGATGCTGACCCTCAATTACTTTGTCTGTGGAGACAGCAAAAACAGTTCTTGTGAAGAAAGGTTTGCTGTATCGCAGTAACGTGGAACCCATCACCGTTACTCATCTCCATCAAATTGTGATCACAGGGAGAGATGTAGACATTGTCCTCACTGCCTATCATGATCTGTCAGGTAACTTTGGAGTGCAAAAGACAGAAGCTACAGGCCGTAGGCGATTCTATTGGATTGGCAAGAGAGGACACATTTAAAAATATGGGCAGGAATGTCACACGTCTGCGAGTCGGAAAACCGTGAAAGCTGATGATAAACCACCACTGCATCTCATTGTCAGTCGACGTCCATAACAAATGGAAGCCATTGATCATCTGAAGATAGCTATGCCCTGTCCTTCTGGGCTCTATGTCTTAACCATCATCTATCATTTCACCAAATCTGTATTGGCAGTCCCAGTGAAGTATTTAACAGGCCAGACTACACAGTGGTGGAGCAGGGAGAGGTAAGTATTGCAAGTGCCCTGAGCAAGCAGGGGGGGCCCACTCGTGTGCAGCAGTACTGGCACAGGGCCCCTCATAGTAGGCCGGTGTGTCTGACGGCGGGTGTGCACCCCCACCATCAGAGACACTTGATTCTACCATGAGGGTCCTTGTGCCAGTGCCGTTGCCAAAGAGTGTGCCCACCCACCTGTCCAGGGCAACGGCACTCACACGGGTGCGTGCGCCAGGTGGTGACCCCAGCCCTGTGGGGGGAGGCAGCCCAGTTAGGGAGGTGGAAAAAAATGGCATATGTTGATGCTGGACATTCAGCAGCTACAAATGGAGTAATTGGAGAAGTCCGCGGAAGAGGAGGACAAAAGCAAGCCATTTTTCTGGCAACCTACGTGTCAGCAGGGGAGGGTGGGACAAAATCTTTTGAAACCCATGCATGCTTCATTTTAATGAAGGTTAGATCATCAACATTTTGGGTCAACAGACGGGTCCTTTTTTGTCAGGATTGATCCAGCAGCACTGAAGACTCGTTAAGATAACACACTAGCAGCAGGGCAAGCGAGCTCCTGTAAGGCATATTGTGCCAATTCAGGCCAGGTGTCAATTTTACTGGCCCAATAGTCAAAGGGGAATGACCGGTGAGGGAGAACATCGATATGGGAGGAGAAGTAGTTTGTTACCATAGTTGACAAGCATTGTCTCCTGTCACTTTCGATCGATGCAGTATTACCTGTCGTGTGAGCGGTACTTGAAAAATCAGTCGACAACATGGTCATGAAACCCCTGTGTCCAACGCCATTTCGGCTGTGTGCACCACAAACACCTCTTCCATGTTGCCCCCTACAGCTCGTTGGAAAACTATCACCGCTGCTGTGTGCTGGGAATGCCTGAAACAAACGGTTTACGAGAGTTGCTTGTTTGTTAGCCAATATTAGCTTTAGGTTCTCCTGTGGCATGATGTTTTGGAATTTGCCTTTATAGCGTGGATCCAGGATGCTTGCCAACCAGTTGTCATCATCGTTCATTTGGGCAATGCGGGGGTCCTTTTTCGGATCTGCAAGGCATAATCAGACATGTGGGCCAATGTTCCAGGTGTCAATGATGCACTGCGAGTGCTGGGTGGAGGAGCACTTTCTGGCAAATCAACATCCCTCCAGTCACGCACAAACCCTGTACCTGACCTTGCCACGCCAACATTTTTTCTTGCCCCCTGAGAAGCATCTTCCTCCCCAAAATAATCATCCCCATCATCCTCCACCTCTTCCTCCACGAGACTTCCCTGAGAAGACAATGGCTGACTGTCATCAAGGCTTCCCTCCTCCGCTTCGTCTGCAGATGCCTGCTCCTTAATGTGCATCAAAGTTTGCATGAGCAGACGCATAAGTGGGATGCTCATGCTTGTGATGGCGTCGTCTGCGCTTACCAGCAGTGTGCATTCCTATAAACACTGAAGGACTTTACAGAGGTCTTTCAGCTTCGACCACTGCACACCAGAAAACTCCATGTCTGCCTGCAAACTGCCTGCCTGTGTATCCTCCCACAAATGAATTACAGCCGGCCTCTGTTTGCACAGCCTCTGAACCATGTGCAGGGTGGAGTTCCACCTTGTTGCAACGTCGATAATTAGGCGGTGTGCAACACTGGCAGCTGCGGAAGGAGTGCTCGTGCGACTGCGCTCTGTGGACGAGCTTTCGCTTCTGGAGGAGGAGGAGGAGGAGGGTCGAATGCCTACAGCCAACTGTTTCCTATACCATGGGCTAGGCAGCACTGTCCCACTGCCATTGTCCCCTGTGGACCCTGCATCCACCACATTAACCCAGTGCGCAGTGATGGACACGTAACGGCCCTGGCCTTGCCTACTGGACCATGCATCTGTTGTGAGGTGCTCCTTTCCACTCACTGATTGCTTGAGTGCATGGACAATGCGGTCTTTCACATGCACGTGGAGGGCTGGGATGGCTTTGTGAGAAAAGAAGTGCCGACTGGGTAGGTCATAGCGTGATACTGCATAGGCCATGAGCTCGCGGAAAGCTTTGCTTTCAACCAACCGGTCGGGCATAATCTCTAACGAGATTAGTTTGGCAATGTGGGCGCTCAAAGCCAGTGTACGCGGATGAGAGGATGAGTACTTTCTTGTCCTACTCAGACTCTGGTAGGGTGAACTGGACTTGAGAGCTGCATATGGTGGAACTAGCGGTACACATGGCGGACTGAGAGAGGGTGGGTGATGGTGTTGCTGATGGCCTAGATTCAGTCTTTTGTAGCAATAACATTGTGATTCCATGACTGCTTTGCCCTTGTGACGACACCTCGACATTTGCTGCTGGTGGTGGGCTAACCGGTGGGCTTACAGTGGGGGAAGCGATGTAGCGTTGCTGACTACCTTCATTCGGAGCAGGTGCACATGTGGTACGTGAGGTTTGGTAGTCCATCCACGCTTGCAAGTGCATGGTGGTTCAATGTCTAAGCATGCAACTGGTATTCAAATTTCTCAGATTTTTCCCTCGGCTAAAGGTCTTTGCGCACTTCTTACAGATAACCTTGGCCTGATCATTAGGATTTTGATCAAAAAAGTGCCACACTGCACTCTTCCTACTATGGAAGACATTTTGAGACCTTGCACGCTGTGCTAATTTGACAGTCTGGCCAAGCTGTCCTGCAACTCTTTTGGTTTTTCTAACACGTCCTGCCAGATAACAGCTGTTGCAATGTCATTGCCGCCTGCTGGGGATCCTCCTCCTCCTCTTCTCAGCAATTGGCAGCGGTACCTTCTTCCCCCAATGGATGCCCATCTGGGTCAACAACTGGGTCATCCATCACCTCCTCTTCAGTTTCATGTGCACCTTCCTCTGTGTCACCGTGTAAGGTGGTATAGTAAGCGGGAAGGGGCACCTGAGTTTCATCAGGTTCTGATTCTGCCTCAGTACACTGCTAGGACAATGTAGTGCTCTGAGTGAATGTACCAGCAGAAAAATCTAGCAGTGGCTGTGCATCAGTGCACTCCATGTCAGATTCATCTTGGACTGGGGAATTCACGATTTGACTTGCTAACCCAGGCATGGTATGTGAAAAGAGCTCCATGGAGTAATCAGTTGTGTGGCCTGCCACATCCTTCACTCTTGGTAGGGGTGAAGGACACAAGGAAAGGTGTTGTTCCTGACCAGGAACCTCCACTGACGACTCAGTGCTTTTATTTTTTGAAACTTCAGAAGAGGAGGCGAGAGAGCTGGAGGCTGTGTCAGCAATGTAAGCCAAAACTTGTTCCTGAAGCTTCGGCTTTAAAAGTGGTTCACCTACTCTAAGAAAAGAGAGCCTTTGAGGCCTTGTGGAGCCAGACGATGACCCAGGCTCAACACCTCCTGCCTTAGGTGCTATTGTGCTTTTGCCACTACCAACAGATGCAACACCACCACCATCGGGACCAGCTGGCAACCCCTGCCCACTTCCACCATACTTCCTCATTTTTGTGAAAATGTACCCAAAATACCACCAACTATATGGTACTGTAAAACAAGGTAGAAGGTGTATCTACTATTGGTGAGAATTTGAATCTCACTATACATTTGAGGACGCAGAACTATTGTCTCAGGCACAGGAAAGATTACACCTCAATGTAACAGGCTGAAATTGGATGGTGTATGGCAAGGTGGAGGGCGTCTACAGGATTGGTGAGAATTTGGATCTCACTAGAGATCTGAGGACGCTAACAATGATGCTCTCAGTCCAAGTATGGACGCAGGCAGCCTAATAAGCAGGACTGCTGCACTCACAAAAGGGTGGAAAAAATGAACACTTGGTAAATGTGCAGAAAAGAGGAAGAAAAGTAATTTTGCTTTTAAAAAAGCAGTTTGCACAGCAGTGTGCAAACAGCAATGCAGCTATCAGGGAGCCTAATAAGGCAGCCTAATAACCAACAGAGCTGATGCACAAAAATAGAGCCTCCCCTGTCACTGTACACAAAGTGTCGTGTTGTAAGTGGAAATCGCTAACAGAAGCAGTTTTTTGGTTCTTCTTCCCTGCCTAACGCTCTCCCTACAGAATCAGCAACAGCAACAGCTCTCCCTATGCTAAGATCGGCAGAAGTAAGATGCCGGTCGGCGTGCACGCCCTTTTATAGCCCCTGTGACGCCACACAAAGCAAGCCAATCACTTGTATGCCCTTCTCAAAGATGGTGGTGACCGATGACCATGTCATCGCATTTCCCACAGTGTGCGTCCCTAATCATTGGCTGAAAAATGGCGCTGGAAGCATCTTTTGAAAGGCGACTTTGGCGCTCTGGTCGCCGACCTCATGGCCGACCTCACGCTATGGTCGGGTTTCGTTTCATGAAACCCGACTTTAGCGAAAGTCGCCGACTTTTGAATATGACCGACCCGTTTCGCTCAACTCTAGTTGTAAGCCATAATCATCAACATTACCAGAAATAAACACTTGAAATAGATCACTCTGTTTGTAATGACTCTATATAATATAAAATTTCACTTTTTGTATTGAAGAAATTAAATATATTAACTTTTAGATGATATTCTAATTTTGTGAGAAGCACTTGTATATAAAAAGGACTTTGAATAAGGAATAGGATAGGCAACCCTAAACAGATGTGTTTTTAGGGAGCACCTAAAAATGTCTAAGTTGTTGTTATGCTCATAATTTCATGGGGGACAAATGATAAGAGGTGAGTTATCTATGTAGGAGATTGAATTGAGCCGGATAAAGCCTAGATCAGGGATGTTACCGTCTTTGTGTGTCTCAGAGGTTGAAAGTTGTGAGAGGCCACAAGAAATGGCTATAGATAGAAGGTGGAATGCAGTTGGGGAGGTGGGGCTGTTAAAATTTCCAAGGATAAGGGTTGGCAATTCTGAGGACATGAAGTGTGGCAGAAATGCACAAAAGTGGACAAGGAAGTGGGTGGGTGAGCCTGGGGATGGTATATGACTGCTACTCTAAAAGAGAGGGAATGGAAGACCCTGATGGTGTGGACCTCAAAAAAAGAATGGCCTGTATTGCTTATTTGGTTAAAAATAGGATTGGTGGTGGCAGCGAAGATGGTTATTGTGGAGTTAGCAGTGATCGTACAGCGGGATATACACATGTTCCATGCGTCCTTTAACAGCCTGCCCTGATGATCTTCGCCCAATCGTGTCATTGTCTGAACGATATGGACCAGCTGAGAGCTGTTTGCTACAAAGATCACAGCGCTTGCTTCGTCATGACTCAGTGACTGATGTCTGTGATTATTGCATGGCCATTACAATAAGTTGGCCACGAAAATGCCTTTCCACACTGTGGATACAGACAGTGTCCAAAAGGTGATGACAGTACCACATTACCAGTTGCCCAGTCACCATTACTTCGCTAAGAAAGATGTGCCTTTGCTACAGCAGCAAGTCGCAGACAACATCACCCTTTCCCTGAAAAATTCTATGTCTGCCTGGGTGCATTTCAACACTGACACATGGATGAGCAAGCATGGATAGGGGAGTTACTATCTCGATGACTGGGCACTGGGTGACTTTGGTGGCTGTGGGGGCAGTCAGGAAAGGGGCTGCTACACAAGGCTTGCAATCCCAAAGGTTTACAGGGCCCTTAGATATGAAAGAATAAAACAATTTACACCTTAAGATGGGTAACTAAACTAACAAACAACAGAGGTTAGAGAACTAATCTAATAAACAGCTATGATTGCAGAACAAAACAAATTAACACCAGAACATAGAGAACTAAACTAATAGACAACAGAAGCTGAAGACAAACTACTAAACAGCTTGAGTTGGAGAACTAAACTAATACACACCAGGGGATGGAGAACTAAAGTGCTAGACACTAAGGTTTCACTAGACACCAAGTCTTGGAATCCCCAGGGCTTGCGGAACAAATCTCTGCATCTAACACTTCTTCCAGTGCTCCTGCCTACTCCACCTCCACTAGGACCTCCAAATGCAACTTCAACTGAAACACACGTTCCAACACTGCAGAGAGAATCCTCCCCACACCTGTACTGCACAGCCAGAGCTCACCACAATCAGGCAGTGTTTAAATCAATATGTCTTGGAGATAACAGTGATACAGATCAACAGTTGTGTACAGATATCCATGTCGAGTTTGAACAATGGCTGTCTACAATCAACCTGGAGCCAGGGATGACCATGTGTGATAACGGTGCAAACCTGGTAGTGACCCTATGTCGGGCCAACCTTACCCATGTGCCTTGCAAGGCTCGCATCCTCAACCTGATGGTACAGTAATTCCTCCATCACTGCCCCAGCCTGGATGCACTGTTGCAGAAACCACTGTCATTGTGTGCTGACTTCCACCATTTCACTTCAGTTGGTATAGAGATCTTTTGGACTACCGGTTAACCGGTTGATATGCAATGTGACCACACCGTGCACATGTTGCAGCGACTGTGGCAGCAGCGCTGAGACCTGGTGCAGTACGACTTTTTGCATAACCTGGCACAATGCAGTATGGACATGGTGAAATTCACACTTGCTTTGTAGACACAGATGAAGGACCTCTGCACCCTTCAGTACATTTTCAAAATGGCTACTAAGATGGTTAGCAGTGACAAAGCCACCATCAGTATCTTTATCGTCATAGATTTTTGATTGATACAGATATATATCTCTGTGTGTGCTGTGGCCTGTCCTAATTAGACAGAGTCTTATTGAGGGCTCAAGGAAGGAAAGACGCCAAGCCTAGTTAGCAGCAATCCTTTCCAGCAGAACTCTGGAAGTTTATTGAATATACTTGGTTTTATCAGTTTGTACAAAAGAGTGGTTAGTTACTCATTAACATAAAGGCTGAACTTCTTATCTAATCGGTCAGTTTAAATACATGAACATATATGGGTGTCCGACCTGAGCTGACTTGGGACTCTTTGCATTGGTACAGATCCAGCCGGCATTCTCCGGGGATGAGGGGGAAGATCAAACTGTTGTAGCCTTGGATTACCTTCGGACTCATGCAGCTCATCTCGGGGGGACGGGGTAAGTGTTGCCGTTAGGACTGTGCTGGAGAAGAAGCTTCCCCACGAGGGGGTGGTGGGGGACAATCTTCTGGAATGTTCTCCATCAAATATGTCCTTTCTAGGTGGGCACCATTCTTCTGCCTCAGAATTCATATCCAAGTCAGAGTCTTCATCCTGGAAGTGATTCAGCTCATTAGCTGGTGGAGGAGGAGGAGGCAGCACTTCTGTCCAATTCAGAGATGACGTCTTCACCAGTTTTCCCATTGACTCCTGTTTTCCAGGTTCTCTCATCTTAAGTCGTATGTAGTAGCCGTCCGGCTCTACGACCTCTCCCATTTTCCATATTGTCTTTCTCTGGCTGTTTCCTTGGCTGCCACGTCTGCCATATTGATGCCCCGTGTCACTACTGTGTTCAGATTTTTGTGTACCTTGACCTTCAACACTGCCACCACTTTTAGTGGTTGAAGAGCGTCCAGCAGGTCTCTGATGACTCCATGATGCTTCACGGTCGACCCGCTTGCTGTGATGAAGTCTCTTGCAGCCCCGATGGGTCCGAAGTCGTGTGCTATGCCATGCGAGTACCTGGAAATTTTGTTCTTCGCAATCTGGCAGGCCTTTTGTCAGCTCTATCAGTTCCTCTTTTTGGGCTCTTGGCTGACAAACTTCTGGACCATAGGATGTCTTGATTGCTAGTCACTGCACAGCCTGTGTGGAACCTTCCTTCATCATCTGCAAAACTGGAGCCATCTACGGTATCTTGCAGATTTTTCATCTGAGGGTCCGTATCCGCATCCCCCCTTTGGAGTGGGAGTAGAAACAGGTAACGGCTGAGAGCACTGAAGAGTGGTGGAGAGCAGCCCTGTCAGGAGGGCGTGTGCTGCAGATATTATTTTCATGCAGGAGGGCCCCCCTTGCAACTGGATCCAGGCTGGCTGAGAGGTAGTATAGAGGCCTCTGGTTTTACTCGGCGTGGTCTGTTTTAGGACTGGCCAATAGCATTACCTTCTCCATCTTTGTCCTTCCTTTTCTGTTCGGCAAAGACGGGATGGCTTCTCAGTCAGGGAGGCCTAGAGCTGGCGCAGAGACCATGAAGTCTTTCAGTTTCTTGTACGAGATGAAGGCTGCAATGCGTTGCTGCAATTGTACAGGGGCTGCATTAAGCCTGGAGCACCAGGGATCCAAGTTCTGCAGTACGAGACTAGACCAAGGAAGGCCTGCATCTTCGGAGTTGTTGAGAGAGCCATCTTCTCCTCCGCGGTCTTCTGGTCATCTGCTAAGTGTTTCATCTAGTGGGCGATACGGTGTCTTCAGGAACTTGCTTTTGACACCACTGGACTCTGTTTTGCAGAACTTACGTTGCTGCTCCGCCATGCAGAATAGATGAGACATGGAAAGTGCTGTGCAGGTAGCGATGTCGATGACTTCTGCATGCTCTGCAATCCAGTTGATGGGGATGGAGGACAATGCTCTGGGGAGCTGTAAAAGGCTGTTCTGGGCCCTCTTGGGCATCACTGTCCATTTGTTCTGCACCCCCTTGTGCGTTCTCAGGAACTGGTCATCCAGGTGAGGGGGAACATTGAGGGGAGCTTCGGGCAGATCCATTGCCATGAGCACCGTTGCTGTGGCTGGCACGTTTGTCAGCAGAGTGTGCAGATCTGGCACAACTGGGTTTTCAAACACGGTTGCTTCACTCACAGCCCTCAGGTTATGCACCATTCAACCCAGTCTGATTCTCCTTTTACAGTCTTCCTCTTGATCGAGAAAAGCTGGGACTGCATGATTGTTCCCATGGGTGAGGCGGCTCAATCTGACCTTGCTCTTCACAGTGCCATGAGTGACTCCCATCTTCTGGCACAGGGCCGGCAGGAAAACAAGCCGTTATACTGGGGTCCTCTTCATCAGAGATGACATCCAGCTGAGCTTTCTTGCTCTCGCAGGGGGTCTTTTTGCTGGGGTGTCTTTTTTTACCAGCCAGCAGCCATTCCTTTCGCCCAGCTTGATCTCAGGTCTGCATTTGTTAACCAGTTTGAGGGGCTGAGTGGCTGTCTTCTGGTTCAGGGCCTGGATTAACTTCAGGGAGCACCTTCAGAATCTTGTCCAAGATGATCCTCTGGCGCTAGAGCCGGAAGCAGTGCAGCTATTTCATGAAGAGGGTGTGGTCCTTCTGGGTTGAGCGTTTTCCTGGCCCATGCCAAAATTCTTAGGCCGTTTCTTGAACAGCAGTTCCACTTAGACCTCCTGTTGGTCAGAGGCAGTTTAGCTCTGGGTGATAAGCAGCGGATGCTGGGCCCTCTGAGTGTCCAGGGTTCCAGACTTGAGTGACACCTGCCCCGGCGCAACTTGAAGTCTCCCTTGGACCATAGGCTTCCAGGTGCTATGTCCAGCACCTCCTTGAGTAGGCTTGCACCGGTTGTTCGAGTGAGGCTCTTGTAGGGCCACCAGCATGGGCATGATTGATTCTTCTTGGGTCTGGGGTGAAGAACAGGTCAAGGTCACATCTTCATGGGACACTTCTGGTCACCTTCAGTTCCTGCAGTAGGTCTGCACTCATCAGGTGGGGTGGGCAGGTCTCCACCGTAAACTGGAACAGGATGGAGTGTCCTGGCAGTGTTCACATGCTCAGGGGCTCGCAAGCTGGGGAACGTCTGTCTTGACCTTTAATCCCCATACAAGACACAGAGTGTTCTGATAGACTTGTGGGGTCCGGGATTTTCACTTCTGACTGCACCAGTGTCCGCAAGGAAAGATATGACAGCCCCCAGTGATTTGAGGTATTGGGTCCACTGATGGGGTTTCACATGTCAGGGGCGTGACGTCTGGCGGACCTGGTTTGCCTCTGTCCTATGGACAGGGTTCTTCATTGTCTTCTGTGTTTCTTTCTTGGCCTATTCCTCTGCGAGATGACCTGGGTTGCCGGGGTGCTGTGCACTGGTTCCGGAAATGGCCAAAGTTGGCACAGTTGAAACACCTGCCTCCTCTCCTAACTCTGTGTGATAGTTGCTCCTCCATGTCAGTGGCCACCATAGGAGGGACAGTCCTCCACACTCCTGGGAGGGACTCAATTCTTCTGGCTACTGCGACCAGGGCATCTACTGCTATTGTCCTGTTCTCAGGTCTGGCCACTATCAGTAGTTTCTTGATTGGTTCTCTTAGTCCATGCACAAAGGCCTGTGCCAACATTTGTCCATGTATCTGATCATGAACAGTGAAACCTAAAGCATGGAATACTTGCCTCACTCTGCCCTGAAACTCATCTACAGACTCTGTCTCAGCTTGGCTCATGTTATGCAGGCTGAGTGCTTGTCTGGCTTTGGCCCACTCTCTGAGCTGTTCAATTAGCTTTGATCCTGATTCCCAGGAATGCACATATAATTCTGATGGAAGCTTGAAGTGTTCCTTCATGAATGGCCAGAGTGTTTCACCTGTTTTTATCTCCATTATGGACCAGAGATCACTCCAGGTTGCAGCATATGTCTGCTGGCTCTGCTGCATTCTTTGGTAAAATGGCATGGGGTCCATATCTGGGTCTGGCAGATTTCTAGAATACTGAACACCTGACTAGGGGTGAAGGGCACACAGTGTAAGAGCTCTGGCTCTATCTGCCCCTGTCTTCTTGGTGTCTGTGAGTTTCCCCTTGTACTATGTAGCATAATACCCTCTTCATATTCATCAGAGGAGGAAATGTGCCATTGTGTGTTTGTCGTGTGTGGGCAGCACTTCCCCCCTCTGAGACTGTAGCTCCGTCTGGCACATAGGATCCTCAGTCTCAGACTTAGCAGGTGCGGGTCTCTGATGGACCACACCTCCTTTCTTCTAGCTGTTGTATCGGGAGGGCACCTGTGTTGTTGTGTGTGGGGAGTGATTCACTTCCTTCTCCCGGTGTTATAGCTGTCTCTTTAGAGAGGGTGCCCTGTGGAAATAGGGACACCTCACTGTCTGGATCTGGCACTGGGCAAGCTGGTGACAATGAACAGAGAAGTGGATGGGAGGGAGAGAGAGTGGAGCAGGGAAAGGTAGAGGAGAGGTCAGGAATAGGAGAAGTGAGAGATAGTGGAGGAGAGTGGGGAGGAGACAAAAGAGGGGGAGAGAGTGAAGATGAGGGTGATGAGGGAGGATGAGAGATGGGTGTTGGTGAGGAAGGTGGAGAGGGAGGAGAGATAGGAGAGAGAGAAGGGGGAGAGATTGGCGGAGATGAAGAAGATAGAGGGGGAGAGAGATGGTGAGGGAGGATGAGGTATAGGATGAGAAATAGATGAGAGAGGGGAGGTGGGAGTAAGAATAGCGGAGATAGAGGGAGGAGAGAGGTGAGCGAGGTGGGAGGAGGGAAGAGTGGGGAGAGAGGAGATGGTGGGGGGAGTGGACTGCTTCCCCTTTTCTGCTGTCACAGAAGGCATGCTTAGATCCCTCTCAGATGGCACAGATTAGAATGCCGCTGAAAACACTTTTTGTACACGTAAAAAATAATCCTTTTCCTGTCACACTAACTTTCAGCACCTTCTACGCTGTAAAATCCGCTGTCACTTTAAGAAATGCAGACGGCAATTCAGATTCACTAGCTTAACTTCCCTTTTTCTTTTCAATACATTATGCCATGCTACAGCTTTGAAGAAAAACTGTTCTTGCAAAACCACATGCTATGTCTGTTTTAAAAACTGAAAAAAGTGATCAAAACTTTAAAAACTTTGCAACCCCTTTTAACTTGCTTAAAAAAGGAAAAACAAAACCAGAATATTTAGTAAAAACTTCAAAAGCAGTGGAAACAAAAATGGAAAATCAAAATTGACAAGAGAACACAGGAATAACCAAAAGCAGGTAAAAATTATCTTTTTTACAAAAACTGAAAGAAAGAAGTGGAAACTAAAAAACTGATAAAATGTCACAAAAAGTGGAAGAAAACTAAAAGAGATAAAAAGGGAAAATGATTTTAAAAAGATTTTAAATGTTGATAATCAAAGAGTATATAAACTTTAAAAAAGAACCACTCAGAAAAATCAAAAACCAATACTTTCAAGGAAAATGGAGAGAAAAAGAAAGAAAGACAAAAGGTACAATCAAGAAGTTGGTAAACCTTGGAAAAACACTCCAGAAAAAATAGAATGAAAATCCAAAAATCAGTACAATCTCCAACAATAAATAAGTTTTAATGCAGAATGCAGAACATGCACCCACTTCCTCTTTCTATGCCTGCATCTCTCAGTAAAATTCTCTGAGAACAATGGAAACCAAGAAGCAGACTGATACTACAGTGATATGCTAAAAAAACCCAACTTTCCTGAAAATTCTCACACTACAGTAACAAGAATAAAAATCACCACCAAAAATGCAAGATAAAACATAAAATAGGGAAAAGCAGAGTATAAATATGACAATATGAAAAATATATATATCAGGGGCACACCCTGAAGGCAAAAAGAGGAAGTGTAGAAGAAGGAAGAAAAAAAACTTTTTCTGCTTCAGATCTTTGTGGAAATCAGCAGTGAAAAAACAGGTTGATGCACATTATAGATGTCCGGGGAGAGATCGAAGCCCTTGTTTTGTGACATGTATGTCAAACAGCTGCTGGTAACCGATAACTGCCAACCACACTGCACTGCTCTCGGTGACCCGGGAATGTTTACCACGCTGTATCGGACGTCCTGCCTGGCTCGTCCGTAACAGGAATGTGATAAATCCCACAAAATTGCCACCACCTGATACCTGGGCCGGATTCTCCTGTCCTTCCCTGTGACCAGGTGTGTTGGTGGCAAACTATCAAGAAGTTTGGCTTGCAATATCTTCCCCAAGCTAACACCAACACGTGCCTGGCGTGGGCGCTCCTGTTCCTTCCTATGTATGGGTGTGTTTGTTGTGATAGCTTAATAGGAGATTCGCCTTGTGATAACTCTGCAAGACCCCACCACCTGTCCCTGGGCAAGGCTTCTCCTGGCCTCCCCCTGTGTCCAGGTGTATTTGTGAGGACTTATCTGAGCGAGTCAAACTCCCCTGCCATCGGTTCCCCAGCAACCACAAATCAGTCACAATTTCCACCAACTCTCTCACCCGGATCTAGACACACAGGACCACAGCAGACACTTAGCTTATCCCAGGGTTTGGATAAGGGTGGACTTTTTACACTACCTGGGATACGGTGGTGATCACACCTGACCGGCTAGGGGTACAGATCCGGGCTGGACACGGGACATTCAGGCAAGATGACAGAATTTTCTTACCATACTTATGGAGCTGCAGCCTCCGTCCCGTGGGCCAGGCCCATAACGGCACCCTCGTCTTTCCGGTCAGCTGGATCCCCGTGCGTTTCGTCCACAGCCACTTAGCGTTGGTGCGCTAATTTTCTACAACTCTATTGCTGTCATCTACATGCTGAAGCACACTTTACATAGTATGGTTGAGATGTCGGAGGTGGTCCCGAAGGAAGAAAATGAAGAAGTGGAGGATGCCTTTTGGGTTATCAATATCTATAAGTCCAGGTCTGTTGTCTCACAGGCAGTTGCCAGGGGAGGAACAAATGGAGAAGGACCAGGAAAAGGACTAGAAAGAAGAGATTATGGATGTGCAACAGTTAGGAGGTGAAGACAATATTGATTCCCTCTCTGTTATCCGTGGTTGCCAGGATGCAATGGAGGAATAAAGCTTGAGTGTTATCCCACTACTAACACACTGTGAAGTTGGACCTCATGAAAGAGACCAACTAATGAGCGCCTTCTTACAGCACTATCTGCAACATGATTGTTACCTGTATAATTGTGATTCAAAATTGTGCTGACTACTAGGTTGCCAGTGTGTTCTATCCACAATACAAAAGTAAATTTTGCCAGTTGCTCCCCCCTGGAAAGGAATGCACCAATGCTGCAGCATGAAAACATGCTGGAAGACAATCTTGAGAGTGTTTTTTTCCCCAAGACAGCAGTTAGGCACACATGCCGTAATCATCAACATTAACAGAAATAAATACTTGAAATAGATCACTCTGTTTGTAATGACTAAATTAACTTTTTGATGATATTCTAATTTTATGAGAAGCACCTGTATATGCTACAAACAATTTTAAAGTGAGATCTCTTCTATTGTATGACGTTAGTAACAGACGAAAGAATTGCTTAAGTGTGCATGAGGGCCATATGACAAAGAAGATAAGCTCCAAACATTTTTAAAATTAGATTTCCCTTTCTGAATGACGTTAGTAACCGACAAATTTTTTCGGGCCTGTGGATGAGGCCTGTATAACATTGACTAGATGTTACAAACAATTTCTAAGTGTGCTGTCCCCTACTGTTTCATGTCAGTATACAAGAGACAAAATGAGCAAAAACCCAGCTATAACTTGATAAGTAAAAAGCAAAAGTGCAATTAAAAAATGCAGAGTTCTCAGTAATGCTGTTTTAGATCAAAAATAGCATAAAAGCCGTCCCACCATCGAAAACGTGACTCTGATCAGGACCATCCTACACTGTCTAATATTAAATCACAATAATGATGACATGTAGTAAACATAAGGCACCACTGAATGGTATATACAATACAAATATTCTTTATTTGAAGATAATTAAAAACATTTATAAACAAGGTGCTGAATGAATGAATGGGGACACACTCGCCATAGACTCACCACAAACCAATGCTGTCTAGCCGCAATATAACAAATTTCACAATGTGATAACAATCACAGAGGACCACAATGCCCTATCATGAATAAATAAAGAGCCTAAAAAAGAGGCATACATATAAAAAGGACTGTGCATCTCTCCTCTAACTAAATAAGCAAAACGCAAAAGTGAATTTAAGAATTTGTTTGGGCCTGTTTATGAGGCCTGTGTGAGGCTAGTTTCACACTTGCGTTTTTTTGCTGCGCATTTTTTGCGCACACAAACGCATAAAAAACCGCATCATGCGTTTGTGTGCATTTTTTGCGGGTTTTGGTGCATTTTTAAAAAAAAAAGCACATGCTTTTTTGCTGTAAAAAAAAGCGCATTGCGTGCGCATGCGTTTTTTGGGGCAAGTCGGACGCACAAAAAATGCAACAGGATGCATTTTGTGCGCCCGAGCGCACACTGCAAAGAAATGTATGCGCATACAAACGCGTACGTGCGCATAAATATGCGCACCCATATTAAAGTATAGGGGAAAAAAGCATGTTTTTTTGCGCTAAAAAGCAGCGCAAAAAAACGCAAGTGTGAAACCAGCCTAACACTTACAAGATACTCCAATCAAATTAAAAGTGAGATCTTGCCTTCTGTATCATGTTAGTAGCATAATTTTTTTTTTAAATGTGAATGAGGCCTGTATAATCTAGAAGATTGTCCATGGTGTTGGACCGCCCTCTTTTATACACAGTTGCTGCTAGGAAGGTGCAGGTTTGCAGGGTAAATTTGGCCGACGTGTCGTAAGATGAGATGATCAGAAAAAAGTTCATGATGACTAGAGATGAACAAATATTTCAATGTTTGGTTCGCACTACAAACTCCGAATTTGCAATATTTGCCAATTAATTTGTCGGATATTCGCCGAACATAACCAAACGCCATTAAGCTCAATGGGATGCAAAAACAAACGCATGCACAACACCTTATAACGGCCCCAAATGCTGCCAAAACATCAAATGAGGGACAGACACCTGGAAAGTGGCCTCAATTCACCCACAGTTCAAATTTTAGCACATAACTGCAGCAATCAGTCAGGCATGAGGTATTGTGGTCTGGGACAACATTTACAGCTTTCAACTGAACATCACAGTAAGATAAGGTTGGTGAGGGATCAGTGTAGGCTCGCTTTGCTGGGAGCTCTGATACCACATTCAACACCTCTACCTGCTTTCATGCTGAGCCACACTCAGGTAGCATACTGTAAATATCAGTTTTGTAGACTAATATTGTCAGAAAAATTTAAGGATAGTAATATGGGTAGTTGAGTCCAAGGAAGTGGAGGCCTGACAGCGTAGGAGGCTACTGCCACAAGCAACACGCATTAAGGAGACCCGGCCAGAAGTGTTCACATTTCCAAAAAATATTGGAAAACATCACCAAAGCAGCATCAATTTCACCACAGTAAAAATAGTATAATAGGGACTGACAGGTCTTCCACTACACCCAATCCAACAGATGGACACCCAATCATGAGTGTTCACATTTAAACAAATAAGGGCCTGACACCACCGAAGTGTTATCAATTTCATGAGAGTAGAAACAGTATAATAGGGTCCAATAGTTTTTTCAGTTAACCCAATTCAGCAGATGAACACCCAACCAGGAGTGTTCACATTTCCAAAAATTACTGGCAGACACTGCAAAAGTGACATAAATTTCACCATAGCATAGGTAGTACGAGTATAATACGGACCAACAGGTCTTCCATTACACCCAATGAAACCAATGGATACCCAACCAGGAGTGTTCACATTTATACAAATGAGGGCCTTACACAACAAAAGTGGCATCAACATCACCACAGAAAAACCATAAAAACTGAACTGGAGTAGACTTGAATGACATGCATGATGTAAAAGCATGTTCACACTGGCCATAAAAGCAAGCAAAACCAAAGGAAAAAGCAATGTGTGTATATACCCTAATGAAAATAAGTAAAAAAGCAAGTGCATTAAATAACAGGGTACTTGGTAAACACTATTTTGATCAAAAAAGTATAAAGCTGTCCCACCACGGCAAGGTGTACCCATTTGAGACCGTAACTACACTAACGGTTAAAACCTACCCAGAGTGAATAGTGGCAGAGTCTCTGGGTCCCAAACGGACACCCAGCTTCAGAGGGACTAAGTGAACTACACAGCTCAGTAGAAAGGAGGCCACACCCTATTTGTACTGAATACAAAAATGCTGAAGAAAAACCAAAAAAACTGAACTGGAGTAGACTTGAATGACATGCATGATGTAAAAGCATGTTCACACTGGCCATAAAATCAAGCAAAACCAAAGGAAAAAACAATGTGTGTGTATATACCCTAATGAAAATAAGTAAAAAAGCAAGTGCATTAAATAACAGGGTACTTGGTAAAAACTATTTTGATCAAAAAAGTATAAAGCTGTCCCACCACGGCAAGGTGGAGTATAATAGGGACCAACAGGTCTTCCATTACACCCAATGAAACAAATGGACACCCAACCAGGAGTGTTCACATTTATACAAATGAGGGCCTTACACAAAAAAGTGGCATCAACATCACCACAGTAGAAATAGTATAATATACACCGACAGGTCTTCCACTAAACCCAATCCAGCATATGGACACCCAACCAGGAGTGTTCACATTTTAAAAAATGAGGGCCTGACACCACCGAAGTGGAATAACTGTCACGAAAATAGAAATAGTATAATTGAGACGTCTTCCACTACAGCTAACCCAGCAGATGTAGACCAACCATGACTGTTGGTATCTGATAGAAAACACAAAAGTGATGCCATTCTTAAAACTGCACCCCTCAAGGTGCTCAAAATCACATTCAAGAAGTTTATTAACCCTTCAGGTGTGTCACAGGAATTTTTTGAATGTTTAAAAAAAATGAACATTTACCTTTTTTTTTACAAAAAAAGGACTTCAGGTCCAATTTTTGTATTTTACCAAGGGTAACAGGAGAAATTGGATGCAAAAGTTATTGTGCAATTTGTTCAGAGTACGCTGATACCTGATATGTGGGGGGGACCACTGTTTCGGCGCATGGAAGAGCTCAGAAGCGAAGGAGTGCCGTTTGACTTTTTAAATGCAAAATTGGCTGGAATTCAGATCGAATGCCATGTCATGTTTGGAGAGCCCCTGATGTGCCTAAACAGTGGAAACCCACCATAAGTGACCTAATTTTGGAAACTAGACCCCCCCAAGGAACATATCTAGTTATGTGGTGAGAACTTTGAACCCCGAAGGGCTTCACAGAAGTTTATAACGTACAGCCATACAATTAAAAAATCATTTTTCCACAAAAATGATCTTTTCACCCCCAATTTTTATTTTCCCAAGGACATCAGGACCCAAAAGTTATTGTGCAATTTGTCCTGAGTACACTGATACCCCGTATGTGGGGGTAAACCAATATTTGGGCGCATGGCAGAGCTCGGAAGTGAAGCAGCGCCATTTGACTTTTTTGGCTGGAATTGAGATCGGACGCCATGTCATGTTTGGAAAGCCCCTGATGTGCCAAAACAGTGGAAACCCCCCACAAATGACACCATTTTGGAAACTAGACCCCCAAGGAACTTTTCTAGATGTGTGGTGAGCACTTTGAACCCCCCACTGCTTCACAGAAGTTTATAACGTACAGCTGTAAAATTAAAAAATCAAATTTTTTCCACAAAAATTATCTTTTCACCCCCAATTTTTATTTTCCCAAGGTTAACATGACCCCAAAAGTTATTGTACAATTTGTCCTGAGTACTCTGATACCCCACATGTGGGGGTAAACCGCTACTTTGGCGCATGGCAGAGTTCGGAAGGGAAGCAGCGCCATTTGACTTTTTTGGCTGGAATTGGGATTGGATGCTATGCCGCATTTGGAAAGCCACTGATGTGCCAAAACAATGGAAACCCCCCACAAATGACACCATTTTATTTATTTCAATTATAACTTATTTAGATGTATGGTTAGCACTTTGAACCCCCAAGGGCTTCACAGAAGTTTATAATGCCCGGGCGTGAAAATAATAAAATCATATTTTTTCCACAAACTTGTTCTTTTTGTCCTCAATTTTTTATTTTGCCAAGGGTAACAGGAGAAACTGGACCCCAAAAGTTGTTGTCCAATTTATCCTGAGTTCGCTGACACCCCATATGAGGGAGAAAACTACTGTATGGGCACAGGTCGGGGCTTGGAAGGGAAGTAGTGACGTTTTGGAATGCAGATTTTGATGGAATGGTCTGCGGGTGTCATGTTGCCTTTGGAGAGCCCCTGATGTACCTAAACTGTGGAAACCCCCCACAAGTGACCCCATTTTGGAAACTAGACCCCCCCAAGGAACTTATCTAGATGTGTGGTGAGCACTTTGAACCCCCCAGTGCGTCACAGAAGTTTATCAGGCCCGGGCGTGAAAAGAACAAAATCATATTTTTTCCAGAAACATGATCTTTTAGTCCCCAATTTTTTCTTTTCCCAAGGGTAACCGGAGAAATTGGAGTCCAAAAGTTGTTGTCCAATTTATCTTGAATACGCTGATATCCCATATGTGGGAGAAAACTACTGTATGGGCACACGTCCAGGCTTGGAAGGGAAGTAGTGACATTTTGGAATGAAGACTTTGATGAAATGGTCTGCGGGTTTTATGTTGCATTTGGAGAGCTTCTGATGTGCCTAAACTGTTGAAAACCCCCACAAGTGACCCCATTTTGGAAACTAGACCCCCCCAAGAAACTTAGCTAGATGTGTGTTGAGCACTTTGAACCTCCCAGTGCTTCACAGAAGTTTATAAGGCCCGGGCGTGAAAAGAACAAAATCATATTTTTTCCACGAACATGATCTTTTAGTCCCCAATTTTTTTATTTTCCCAAGGGTAACAAGAGAAATTGGACTCCAAAAGTTGTTGTCCAATTTGTCTTGAATACGCTGATATCCCATATGTGTGAGAATACTGTATGGGCACACATCCAGGCTTGGAATGGAAGTAGTGACGTTTTGGAATGCAGACTTTGATGGAATGGTCTGCGGGAGTCATGTGGCGTTTGGAGAGCTTCTGATTTACATAAACTGTTGAAACTCCCCACAAGTGACCCCATTTTGGAAACTAGACCCCAAAAGGAACTTATCTAGATGTGTGGTGAGCACTTTGAACCCCCAAGTGCTAAACAGAAGTTTATAACGCCTGGGCGTGAAAATAAAAAAATCATTTTTTTACACAAAGGTTTCAAAGGATTTTGTCCCACCTTCCCCTGATGACACATAGGTTGCCAGAAAAATGGCTCGCTTTTGTCCTCCTCTTCCTCGGACTTCTCCAGTTCCTCCATTTGCAGCTGCTGAATGTCCAACATCAACATATGCCATTTTTTAAACCTCCCTAAGTGGGCTGCCCCCCACCATGGCCAGGGTCAGCACCTAGCGCACGCAACCGTGCGAGTGCCATTGCCCTGTACAGGTGGGTGGGCCAACTCTTGGGCGCCGGCACTGGCACAAGTTCCCTCCTAGTGCCAACAAGTGTCTCTGATGGTGGGGGTGCCCACCCGCCGTCAGACACACCGGCGTACTATAAGGGGCCCTGTGCCAGTACCGACGCCCACGAGTGGGCCCCCCTTGCTTGGCCAGGGCCCCAGCATTTGCAATATTTACCTCTCCCTGCTCCTCCACTGTGTAGTCTGGGTTGTCAAATCCTTCCCTGGGACTGCCACTACAAATTTGGTGAACTGATAGATGATAGTTAAGACGTAGCTATGCCCTGTCCTGCTTGCTGGGCACTAGCTTAAGATGATCAATGGCTTCCATTTCTTATGGACGTCGACTCACAATGAGATGCAGTGGTGGTTTATCATCAGCTTTCACAGTTTTCCTATTCACAGACGTGTGACATTCCTACCCACATTTTTAAATGTGCCCTCTCATGCCAATCCAATAGAATCGCCTACGGCCTGTGGCTCCCGTCTTTTGCACTGCAAAGTTACCTGACAGATCATGATAGACAGTGAGGACCATGTCTACATCTCTCCCTGTGATCAAAATTTGATGGAGATGAGTAACGGTGATGGGATCAACGGTACTGCGATACAGCAACCCTTTCTTCACAAAGAACTGTTTTCGCTGTCTCCACACACAAAGTAATTGAGGGTCAGCATCGCCTCTGAGAATTCTCCCGGGAGATTTTCCCCTGATTTGTAATTCCTAAATTTCTGCAATCACACTTCTTTCTGTCTGTACTTTTATCCATCTCGTTTCCTCTTGTGGAGAGTCTGGACTGTCTTACTGAGACAGAAATATATATGAAGATTTAAAAATACCCCAACAGTGTATACTGGTGTACGCTTCAAAAACATTTCATTTTTTCTACTTTTTTGATTATTGTCTAATCCATACTGAGGCTGTGACTGTCTTTGTCGGACTCCAGAAATAAACAAGGAGATTTTAAATGTTTAAACTATGCTATATATACCTGTTATCCGGTGATACTCTACCCTTTCTCAACTTTCTGCAATCTTGTCGAATCCATACTGTGCCTGAGACCGTCTTAGTCTGCCTCCTGATTACAGATGAGTGGTGTTTGAGTGGAACTGTTGGCCAAGTTTAAATTCTAGCTGTTTTTGGCGGTGTTAGATCCGTTCGTCGAACTACAACACTTTGATTAAAATTCGGCTGTTCGAGTTTCCGTTCGAGAACGTTTCGTTAAACAAAAGCGTATCTATTTTTTCACATTAATAATGCTTTTCAATGATAATTGACAGTTTTAGGGCATAGTAGCGGTGTCTGGTAGCCACCGGTGTAGTACACCTGTGAAGGAGCTACACCGTGTGTTTTTTTTAATAATTTTTTACCGCATATTGTCCTGAAAATCCTTTTGGGCCTAGTAACTGTGTCTGCTACTCAGC
This sequence comes from Dendrobates tinctorius, assembly GCF_039654945.1. Classification (NCBI taxonomy): domain Eukaryota; kingdom Metazoa; phylum Chordata; class Amphibia; order Anura; family Dendrobatidae; genus Dendrobates; species Dendrobates tinctorius. The sequence goes on from NW_027361683.1 coordinate 12,080,876, forward strand.
AGAGTTGGCCAGCCGTGAACCAAGCTATGCTGCCTGTTTATGTAAGAACTGTGTGCTACTCAGCAGAAGAGCCCAGCTGTTAAGCAAGCTACAGCACCTGTGGTTTGGACACTTAATTTTTTCAAATTCTTTCTGGAATGCCGTTTAAGCCTAATTCCGGAATTATGGTTGACCTGCACTTACTGGGAAATGCTTGTTCACGGGGAAGAATTGTAATCCCAGATCCCCATCACTAATGGGGTTCAGAGTGTTATCCGCACCTGTAAGCGATACATGCTGGTCCTTTCATTGTAGCACGCGTGCAGCCCCGGACATGTAAGGGCATGACAGACCTGTTATTGGCCGATCTCGCATGCCAGAGCCTCGCGTGTCCCTCTAGTAAGCTGGACGCGGACCGCGGGGGCATGCCTGAGTCTCGTTCGTTAACGGAATTAAGCTTGCAATCTGTGCAGCTTTTTTGTGGATGGCATGGTTGAGGTTGCCCGTGTTGAGTCCAGTTAAGCCGCAGGCTCCACACCTGGTGGTGCCCTTCTGGACATTCCTTTAAGGTTCAGCTTTGCAACCATACTGCCCCCAGAAACCAAACACTTTTCCTGACAGTGACATTCTGGTCAAAGAGCGCGATGACATCACGTCTGTACGCCCTCTGCCTAAACAGTCCAAGTGCAGAGAGATGGAAGATGGTTACGATGAGGAGTCCAGAGTACAGGGATTCCCTAGCGAGGAGACTTATTTAATTGTTTTAAAGGTTGGGAGCAATTTTTGAGGAGCACGATACTCTGGAGAATGATATCTGGGGCCCACCATACACTGGAGCATTCCAAAGGTGGACATCAGTCACTGGAGCAGCATTTACAGGGCCCATTATACAATGGAGCATTAGAAATGGGGCCCATTATATATGGAGCATTATTTGGGCCCATAAGACACTGGAGCTTCATCCATGGAGAACAACATATACTGTAGCATTATGTGGAGCTCATCATATACTGTATCGAACATTATATGGGACCAATGATTCTGTATGGAGAATTATATGGGCCTCATTACTCTGTATGGCGCACTATGCGGTGGCCATAATACTGTATGGAGGAATATATTGTCTGTTTTTGGAGCTATTGGAGAATTTAAAATGGATATCAGTCATGTGATGTAAGAATTGAAGTATTTTTCATTGTGCTGTACCGCTATTTCTGTGCCGTATCAAAGGATCATGAATTGTGTCATGTGTTAAAGGAGCCCAGTGACACTCTTTGGCCCTGGGCCCACGAAAATCTGGAGCCAGCACTACCCCCCCACAACTTTAGCCAAATAACCCCCAGTTTTCAATGCCTAACTATTATTATAAAGTAAATTAAGGTTGACAAGCTTAAGGAATAAGAATTGATGTTTTTGGCATTAAAATGGGCACTGTAGGTGTGTTTCCTGTCCTCCACTCACTGCCGACTTTTCTTCCCCATTGACTTACATTGGGTTTCGTGTTTCAGTTGGCCTTTGACTTTTCACTATAATCGGCCGATTTCGTTCGACTCGACTTTTGCGAAAGTCGGGTTTCGTGAAACCCGACTCGCCCCGAAAGAAGGCAAAGTCCCTCATCTCTAGTTCCCTACTTTATGACACTAGGAACAAAATAATTTTTTGTGGCCTATGGATCAGGCCTCTATAACACACTAGATGCTACAAACTATTTAAAATCATGTCGCCTACTACATCACACTAGGAACAAAAGAATTATTTGTTGCCTCTAGATCAGGCCTCTATAACACGCCAGATGCTACTAACAATTTTAAAGTCAGATCCCTTACTGTATGACGTTAATAACAGAAGAATATTTTGTGACTTATGGATCAGGCCTCTATAACACACTAGATGCTACAAACTATTTTAAAGTCTGATCCCTTACTGTTTGACGTTAATTACAGAAGAATTTTTGTGGCTTATGGATCAGACCTCTGTAACACACTAAATTCTGCAAACTATTTTAAAGTCAGGTCGCCTACTATAAGACACTAGGAACAGAAGAATTTTGTGGCCTCTAGATCAGGCCTCTATAACACACCAGATGCTACAAACTATTTTAAAGTCAGATCCCTTACTGTATGATGTTAATAACAGAAATTTCTTTTGTGGTCTATCGATCAAGCCTCTATAACACATTAGATGCTACAAACTATTTTAAATGTTTAGGGCGGATTCTGACTTAGAGGCGTTCAGACATAATCCCACAGATGGTAACTTCACCCCATTGGCTCCTCAGCCAAGCACACTCGCCAAATATCTGAACCTTTGGTTCCTTTCATACTGAGTAGGATTACTATTGCAACAACACATCATCAGTAGGGTAAAACTAACTTGTCTCACGATGTTTAAAGGACTATTTTAACCCCTTTCTGTCATGTGACGTACTATCCCGTCCATGTGGCCTAGGACTTAATTCCCAGGGACGGGATAGTACGTCACAGCGATCAGCGGCGCCCACATGGTGAGCGCCGCTGATCGCGGCCGGGTGTCAGCTGATTATCACAGCTGACACCCGGCACAATGTATCAGGGGCGGTCACAGACTGCCCCCGAAATGTTAACCCCTTGCACACCGCGATCAAACACGATCGCGGTGTATCGGCGGTTAAAGGGAAGCATTGGCAGGGAGGGGGCTCCCTCCGTGCTTCCCTGAGCCCCCCACAGCAGCGCAATGTGCAGTGCTGCTACGGGGGGCTCCATCCCTGCAGGTCCCCGAATCCAAGATGGCGACGGGGACTTTCGGGGGCCTGCAGGGAGCTGGCTTCCTCATGCCTGCAAAGCGCAGGCAAGGAGGAAGCCTTGTGCAGTGCCTGTGACAGATCGCTGATCTGTCACAGTGATCTGTGATGTGACAGATCAGCGATCTGTCACAAGACAGGTATGTCCCCCCTGGGACAATGTAATAAAGTTAAAAAAAAGAAAAGTGTAAAAATAATTTAAAAAAAAATCGCTAAATAAATTTTAAAAAAAAATCCCTAATAAAATCATTTTTTGGAAATAAAAAAAAACAATAAAAGTACACATATTTTGTATTGCCGTGTCCGTAACGACCCGCCCTATAAAACTGTCCCATTAGTTAATCACTTTAGCGAACCCCTTAAAAAATAAAAATAAAAAAAGAAGCAAAAAATAATGATTTATTATCATACTGCCGAACAAAAAGTGCAATAACACGCGAACAAAAAGACGCATATAAATATCCATGGTACCGCTGAAAATGTCATCTTGTCCCGCAAAAAACGAGCTGCCATACAGCATCATCAGCAAAAAAATAAAAAAGTTATAGCTCGCAGAATAAAGCGATGCAAAAATAATTATTTTTTATATAAAATTATTTTCTTTGCATAAAAGCGCCTAAATGAGGTATCGCTGTAACTGTACTGACCCAAAGAATAAAAGAGCTTTATCAATTTTACAGCAGGCGGAACGGTGTAAACGCACCCCCCAAAAGAAATTCATGAAATGCTGGTTTTTGTTCATTCTGCGTCCCAAAAATCGGAATAAAAAGCGATCAAAAGACGTCACGTGCCCAAAAATGATATTAATAAAAACGCCAACTTGTCCCACATACAAAAATAAGACCTCACATGACTCTGTGCGTCAAAATATAGAAAAATTATAGCTCTCAATATGTGGTGATGCAAAAACTATTTTTACAATAAAAAGCCTCTTTTAGCGTGCGACAGCTGTCAAAAATAAAAACCCGCTATAAATAGTAAATCAACCCCGCCGTTATCACCCCCTTAGTTAGGGAAAAATAATAAAATTGAAAGAAAATGTATTTATTTCCATTTTCCCGCTAGGGCTAGGGCTATAGTTAGGGCTGAGATTAGGGTTAGGGGTGTGTTGGGGTTAGGGTTGGAGTTAGAATTGGGGGGTTTTGACTGCTTGGGCACATCAGGTGCTTTCCAAATGCAACATGGCGTCTGATCTCAATTCCAGCCAATTCTGCGTTGAAAAAGTCAAATGGTGCTCCTTCCCTTCCAAGCTCTGCCATGCACCCAAAAAGTGTTTTACCCCCACATATAGGGTATCAGCCTACTCAGGACGAACTGCAAAACAACTTTTGGGGTCCAATTACTCCCGTTTCCCGTAGGAAAATAAAAAATTGGGGGCAAAAATATCATTTTGAAGCACTTGGGGGTTCAAAGTGCTCACCACACATCTAGATAAGTTCCGTGGGGGGTCTAGTTTCCAAAATGGGGTCACTTGTGGGGAGTTTCAATAGTTTAGGTACTTCAGGGGCTCTCCAAACGCACATGACACCCGCAGACCATTCCATCAAAGTCTGCATTCCAAAACGTCACTACTTCCCTTCCGAGCCCCGATGTGTGCCCATACAGTAGTTTTCTCCCACATATGGGGTATCAGCGTACTCAGGACAAATTGGACAACAACTTTTGGGCTCCAATTTCTCCTGTTACCCTTGGGAAAATAAAAAATAGTGACTAAAAGCTCATGTTTGTTGAAAAAATACGATTTTTTTATTTTCACGCCCGATCGTTATAAACTTCTGTGAAGCACTGGGGGGTTGAAAGTGCTCACCACACATCTAGATAAGTTCCGTAGGGGGTCTAGTTTCCAAAATGGGGTCAATTGTGGGGGGTTTCCACTGTTTAGGTACATCAGGGGCTCTCCAAAAGCAACATGACACCCGCAGACCATTCCATCAAAGTCTGCATTCCAAAACATCACTACTTCCCTTCCGAGCCCTGACGTGTGCCCATACAGTAGTTTTCTCCCACATATGGGGTATGAGCATACTCAAGACAAATTGGATAACAACTTTAGGGGTCCAATTTCTCCTGGTACCCTTGGCAAAATTTAAAAATTGGTGACTAAAAGATCATGTTTGTGGAAAAAATACGATTTTGTTTTTTTCACGCCTGGGCGTTATAAACTTCTGTGAAGCACTGGGGGGTTCAAAGTGCTCACCACACATCTAGATAAGTTCCTTGGGGGGGTCTAGTTTCCAAAATGGTGTCATTTTTGGGGTTTTTCACTGTTTTGGTACATCAGGGGCTTTCCAAACGCGACATGGTGTCCGATCTCAATTCCAGCCAAAAATGTCAAATGGTGCTGCTTCCCTTCCGAGCTCTGCCATGCGCCCAAATAGTTCTTTACCCCCACATGTGGGGTATCAGCATACTCAGGACAAATTGCACAATAACTTTTAGGGTCCTGTTACCCTTGGAATGATAAGAATTGAGGGTGAAAAGATCATTTTTGTGGAAAAAATATATTTTTTTAATTGTACGGCGGTACGTTATAAACTCTGTGAAGCCCTTGGGGGTTCAAAGTTCTCACAACACATCTAGATAAGTTACTTGGGGGGTCTAATTTCCAAAATGGTGTCATTTGTGAGGGGTTTCCACTGTTTTGGTACATCAGGGGCTCACAAAACGTGACATGGCGCCCGATCTGAATTCCAGCCAATTTTGCATTGAAAAAGTCAAACGGCGCTCCTTCCCTTCTGAGCTCGGCCATGCGCCCAAGCTGTGGTTCCCCCCACATATCAGGTATCAGCGTACTCAGGACAAACTGCACAATAACTTTTGCAGTCCAATTTCTCCTGTTACCCTTGGTAAAATAAAAAAATTGAACCTGAAGTATTTTTTTGTGAAAAAAAAGTTAAATGTTCATTTTTTTAAATATTCAAAAAATTCCTGTGAAGCACCTGAAGGGTTAATAAACTTCTTGAATGTGGTTTTGAGCACCTTAAGGGGTGCAGTTTTTAAAATGGTGTCACTTTTGGGTATTTTTTTATCATATAGACCCCTCAAAGTGGCTTCAAATGTGACGTGGACCGTAAAAATAAAATGGTGTTGCAAAAATGAGAAATCGCTGGTCAACTTTTAACCCTTATAACGTCCTAACAAAAAATAATTTTGGTTTCAAAATAGTGCTGATGTAAAGGAAACATGTGGGAAATGTTACTTATTGAGTTTTTTGTGTGCCATATCTCTGTGATTTAGGCTACTTTCACACTAGCGTCATGTGACGTACGTCGCAATGCGTCGGGCCAACGTACCGACACAAGTTGTGAAAGATTTGCCCAACGGGGGCAGCGGATGCAGTTTTTCAACACATCCACTGCCCCATTGTAATGTCCAGGGAGGACGGGGCGGAGTTTCGGCCGCGCATGCGCTGTCGAAAATGGCAGACACGACGCACAAAAAAAGTTACATGTAACATTTTTGTGCGCGTCGTGGCCGCCAAAACATGACGCATCCGTCGCACGATGGATGCTACGTGTGGCCATACGTCGCAATGCATCGCTAATGTAAGTCTATGGAGAAAAAACGCATCCAGCTGGCAACTTTGCAGGATACGTTTTTTCTCCAAAACGACGCATTGCGACGTACGTCACACGATGCTAGTGTGAAAGTAGCCTTAAGGGCATAAAAATTCAAAGTTGGAAAATTGTGAAATTTTAAACATTTTCACCAAATTTCCATTTTTTTCACAAATAAGCACAAGTTATTTGAATGAAATTTTACCACTAGCATGAAGTACATTATGTCACGAGAAAACCATGTCAGAGTCACCGAGATCCATGGAAGCATTTCAGAGTTATTACCTCATAAAGGGACAGTGGTCAGAATTGTAAAAATTGGCCCGTCATGAACGTGCAAACCATCCTTGGGGGTTAAGGGGTTAAAGTCAGGTCCCTTGCTGTATGATGTTAATAACTGAAGAATTTTTGTGGCTTCTGGATCAGGCCTCTACAGCGTAATTTCAACCCAACCAAATGACAAACTTTGATACGGCGTGTTGTCTAACCTTTTGCACCTGTAAAATTATATATTTTTTTAATGTGCCTTAGGTGTGCAGACAAGTTCATATCACTGCCTCAAAATGACAAAGTGGGATACAGCAGGCTGTTTCACATTTAGCAACAGAAACAATTATAACTTTTTTTAATGTGCCTTAGGTTTGCAAACAGTTTTATATCACCACAGCAGTAAATGACAAGGTGGGATGCAGCAGGCTGTTTCACATTTAGCTTGTGAAAAAATATTAATTAGAATGCTATACTCGTGCATGGAGCACAATAGAATCAGTGCACTTGTAGGACATGTGTCCTGCTGGCTTTCTTGTGGACCTCAGTAATGTCCACAAAAGAAAAAAAAAGTGCTGTAAGGTAAATTTAACAGCCACACTGGACAGTAGCTAGCTACTCTACCTGACTGATATACAACCACCTAACTAACTAGCTAAAATCTTGCTGTTAACATTGCAAGCGTCAGGAGCAACCTCTCTGCGCTGTTACAGCATCAAAATGGTGCTAAAACAAGATGTCCGTTTTTTGTATGGAGAGGTACATGTGATTTCAGCAGCCATTGACACAAACTGTTGTGTCAGGACATTGTGGGTGTTTCGTGCATTCTGATTGGCTAGCCTCAATGTGCATACATAAAGTTAAGAGAATTACAAATGACTGTTTACAAGAACTCCGCACCTCTGAGCTTTGCAAACCCCCTCCTCTCATCAAACACATGCCAAACACTCATGATATGCCACCTTTATCATTCCTAAAGTGCTGAAAATACTTTTGTGGCAACGCAAATATTTTCCCGCACTTTTACCGAATGTTACCGATTTTACAAATTTTATAAAAACTTGCTCATGTTTCCAATCACGAATCCGAATATGCCATATTTGTGTTGAATTTATGCTTGGTGATCATTTTCTGAATAAATTCACTCATCACTAATGATGAGAGCGGGAATCTGAACGTATAACAGGATCAATAGCAGGGGGGTCGTGGGAGGTCTAAGACCCCGGATCCAGCTTACAACGATTAGTCGTTTACCCAACACCAATTATCAAAGAACATTTGATGCTCATCAGAAAATAGGTGTAACAGATGCGCATCTCAAATAAGGTACAAAAGATGCCCGTGAGAAATTAGTCACCAAAGATGCGCATAATCTATAAGATAGGCTCAAAGTAATTTCAAATTTCGATCTCAGCTGCTGTATGAGGTTTGCAAAAAAAATAGTGTGCAACAGCTCTGCACACAGAGCAATTTTAACGCCACTAAATGACAAGGTTGGATATGGCGTACTGTGTCACGTTTAGCAACAGAAAAGAAATATTTTAATGTGCGTGAGGTTTGCAGACAGCTTCATATCACCGCCACAAAATTACAACATGGAATACGACAGGCTGTATCACGTTGACCAACAGAAAAAATTATTTTTTTAATGTGCATGAGATCTCTTGACAGCTTCATATCACTGCCACAAAATTACAACGTGGGATAAGTCGAGTTGTATCATGTTTAGCAACATAAAAATTATTTTTTTATTATGTGCATGAGCTCTACAGACTGGAATTTCACTGCCACTAAACAAAGTGAAGATATGGCATGGTGAATCACAATAGCAACTGCTCCCCAAAAATATTTTTTCATGTATATGAGCTCAAGTCACAGTATAATGTCACCACAGCACTAAATGACAAAGTGGGATATGGCATGCTGTTTCACATTTAGCTAGTGAAAAAATAAGATTTAGAATGGTCCCCTCATGCATGAAACACAATAGAAGCAGTGCACAACTCAACTGAATGAAATGTGCCCTGCCGTCTTTCTCTGTGGACCTTGGTAATGACGTAAAAAAATGCTGGAAGATCAATTTCCCAGCCACACTGGACACTAGCTAGCTAAACTATCTGAGCAAGAAACAACCGAATGGCTATCTACCTAAAATTTAGCTGCTAACACTGCCAGCATCAGGAGTGGACTCTCTTCAATGTTACATTGTCAAATGGTGCTAAAACAAGATGTCCTTTTTATGTGGAGAGGGGCATGTGATTTCAGCAGCTAATGACACAACCCGTTGTGGCATTACATTGTGTTTACAACTATGGTGGTACTGGGGCGCCCCTGAGGGTTAAATCGCCACAGAGGTACTGCACCTCCTCCTGAGGTGTGGTACCCCATTATCCAGGTAAGGTGGAGACACCTGACCACACTCCAACACTCGCATCTCACACGCACATCAGTAGTGTAGCAGAGCAACCTTTGTGGCTCACTGCTTGGAACACGAAGAGTGCTGGGAGGTGGGTGGAGCTTAGACTGCACAAGAGAGCGGGAGAATAATAGGAAAGGGTCAGTCTGTGAGAGAAGATCCCCTGAGAGGGATGGAGTGAAGGAAGTGCTGCAGCAGACTCCTGTGACCTGGAGCTGCTGGCATAGGAAAGAGCCATAGAAAGCCTGATTCTTCAGAAGGAAGATAGTTTAGTACGGAATGTATGGAGAAGAGAACTAAGGACTAGGGTCAGAGCAGAGCTCTTACTCAAGTTTGAAGCGCATGGTTGGGGTCCGGTCCCCGAGGTTGTATGGATACTGATGTTCCTGCAGCAGAAACCGGAGAAATAGAAGTCATCACCACTTTATTCCCATCTAAGACTTGGGGGCACAACAGCAACGTGGGTGAGCCGGGACATGATAGCAAGGAGTCCCCGAAGCAGGCTACAGCTGTCTGCCGTACAAGCAGAGTTCCAAGTAACATCAAGAAGGAGGAATTTGAGTTTAATACGCAACTACAAGTACTTCAGATTAGGCGCTAGCGTGCAGACGTTCAGAGAAGGCACATGTTGGAGGAGTGCTGGGAAGGTGTACTTTACCTTGCCTGGGAGTTGGCTGAGCCCCTGACCTGGAGGACACGGCACTGAAGTGGGCATCTGAACGCACCAGACTGTGAATAAAGCCTTGGAACTACATGCCCTTGTGTCCTCCACTTATTCCTGCACTTTACGCCCGGCTCTGCCACATCTACTTCTTTACACCATCTCCCCACGTGCCAACCTCATCTACTCTGCCCTGGGACTACAGCTCCACCTGTGGGGAACTTCAACATCATTGCTGCACCACACCATCTGTCCCAGAGAAGCAACCCTGCAGCGCAGGTCAAACTGACCAGAAACCACAGGTGGCGTCACAAATAATCTCAACAACTTTATCCCCATCACTCTACCCCCTTTTACATTGACCGCCTGAGACCACGGACCGGGTCACTGCCACTGTGACATCTCCCATTGAAATCAACGGGCCCGGCACTGAGTACCCCACGGCCTCTGGTGGCGAGTCAGTACAACCAAACCATAGTTAGTCAATGGTAACCTCAGCAGATAACTATACTGTTGCTGACAAAAAAAAAACTACACAAAGACCAAGAACGATATTACTTTCATATGATGACCATGTAGTGGTAAATACCATGCAGAACGACTTTCTACTGATGGAGTTCTTCACTTTTCCCCTTTTTCCAACTGGCCCAGAAAAACATAACAAATTCTTCCAGCCATGACTCATGTGAAGAATTAGCACAAAAACACACTTGATTTCTCACATTTCCAGCTCCATCCAGATTTATTCCCAAATTGCAAAAACTCCTCATCATACTGATTTCATATTTCTGAGTCTACTGCTGCCGTATTTGTCCCTAGCACAGCACCTGCTGAGTGGCATGGTAATAGTGCTCCTATTTGTGCTTGCCATAATAATGCCCACCAATTTGCCCAGTACAAAGTAAAATGCCCCGCTTGTGCTCTCTAGGTGATAACATTTTCCCCTAAAAAATATTAATGCTCTCTGTGAATGCTGTAGAAAGTAAAAATGCCTCCTGTATGCCTCTAATAATGGGTATCCATATGTGGAGACACAGGGGGTCAGTGAGTGCTCTCATGGTAACACAATCCCCATTCATTCATAAATAATTACACGTGACACCAATAAAATGTGGAATAAAATGGCCATGGCGTATATTTTTGAGTTACTTTAAAATTCAGATTTAATCAACCATAACAGGTAAACCATTTAGATTCCGTAAAATGAATTAAATCGTAACCAGCTCATCCAAATCCACCCGGAAGCCGAGTGATTTTCCCACAAAAAAAACAACACTACATCAATCAAGAAAACAAGGGAGGGTGAGATCTTTAGTCTTCTTGTGATGAATGAGGTAAATCCTACAAACAGCTGTTATTTATAGCATCAATCTTGCCGCACTTTTTGACAGGAGTCAATCAAATTGACAGAAAAAAGCGGGAAGAGGAGCCAGACCAAACCAGGTTTAACCTGCTCATGCATAGCACAGCTTATACAGGTCCCTTAACCCTTTGCATACCCAACCAATGATAAACATCTTACATAACCTATAAACAAAAATGGGGGCCGTGTGATCATGCGACCCCCCTCATATCCATTCGAGGGGAGGATGTTCATTCGCTGGCTCAAGACCTTATGGACCAAGGATCATCCCACTGAATGCCTGCTATAATTTTACTGTGGGCATAATACAACTCAAATGACAGAAAAAACTGACGGCACATCAAGAACTAATCTGAATAAGTGCATACCAAAAAACAGCTTACATATCAAAATGAGAAAATGGTTGCACTCAATTACATTAAGGCATGTCAATATGAAATATATGAAGTGTGAATAGCGTAATGGCTTTTGAAATTTAGAAAAAATACGAGATGCTTAGCACAAAATTTGGCCAAAAAATGTAAGTCCATTCACCAACGTCAAGGTAATCTCATAATCGAATGGGTCCCTATTTTACTGCCTAGTGTGAACACTTACCTCTGGCTAATAACATGGTAAAGCCTATATTTATAGGAAGATAGGAACCAAAATGTGATTGGATGTAATTAAAATCACAGCTTGATGAAGGGCGGAGTGCTCAGTCAGAAAGCTAACATACAAATGTATCTCATATGTTTTTTCTAAATTTCAAAAGCCATTATGCTATTCACACTTCATATATTTCATATTGACATGCCTTAATGCAGTTGAGTGCAACCATTTCCTCATTTTCATAATACAACTCAGACAACACAGGGTGAGGGTAAAAAGGGACAAAAGGGTGTTTTCAACAGTCCAATAGTCTGAACAGACCTAAAGCCCAAGAGACTGAGCTGCATCCTGTGCCCGGCCAGTCAATCTAGTCCACAAGTAATTGGCCCAATCAGCTCAGAGCACCTGGTCAGCATTAGGGTCTCAAAGTTTTGCAGATGTTCATCAACATCTGTGTTGGACTCATTAAACATTGGCATATCTCTGGAGCGAAGATGATTTTCTTAGAGATAGGGTCCGGCGTTGGTGGTAGGGGTACTTGAACTTCTAAAACGGATTCAATAACACAAGCCATCTCCTAACTTGAGGCTCTAGGCCCAATTCAATCAAGAATTCCTGGATTCGGCCTGCTTGTGACTGGGTATTTGATTCCACACTACCACTGGATCCTGGATTTGGCAAGCAGTATAATTCCTCTGGGTCCACTTCAGCGTTATTTTCATCATCCGCCATGATTTTATGGGCATCCAAATGTGTCAATTCCTGTACCACATCTGACTGAATCTCAGCGGCCCTGTATTCAATCTATCGATGCTGGCACAACTCCTGCAGTTGCTGCTTCTTGTTGTGCGCAATGACCAAATAAAATACGGTAAGTAATGTAATAAAAACACAATTTTATTAATAATAATGAATGGTAAAACCAAAAAACAGTAAAAGCTGAGTGAGGTATGGAGCACGTTTACACATATAATGTTGTAATCGTGGTAAAAAGGAAAAAATGTTTCCTATGCCCCTAATAGGTTTATACAAAATTAATATTGCATGATGTCCAAAATTAATCATTAAGTAATTAGCATTATAGCACCTTAAGAGTACAACATATGTCAAACAAACCCAAAGTGAAAACCGAATTGTAGTGAAAATTAATTCAAATAATATATATAGGGTAAGTGCACAAATATGTGTAGAAAACGGTGTACAAAATAATATAAATCCAAAAATACATGTAATGTGGCAAACCGTGTAAACAAATGAGGTAACATGTAAAGTACAAAGAGTGCAAGAGGTTAATGTGACAATGTTAGCAACTATTGTGCTGAATAATACAGATAAGGAATATCAGCAGGGTATTATTTACCTAAGGGAAACGTGCTGCCAGGTCCCCTATGTGCACTTCGAGGCTGTGCCTTCTTCTGGGGGGGGGGTGCTCCACACCTGACTCAGCTTTTACTGTTTTTTGGTTTTACCATTCATTATTATTAAAGTTGAGCAAAACAGATCAGTCAAATTCAAAAATAGCCAACTTTAGCTAAAGTCAAAGTCAGGTTTCGCCGATCGAAACCCGAACATAGCGTGCGATCGGCCATGAGGACGCCGATCAGAGCGCCAAAGTCGCGTTTCAAATAATGCTTCCAGCGCCTTTTCTCAGCCAATGAAGGTGGACGCACACTGTGGGCAGCGCGATGACATGGGCAGCGGCCACCACCATCTAAGAGAAGGGCATTGAAGTGATTAGCTGGCTTTGTGTATAGCAGTGGGTATAAAAGGCTGTGACCGCCAACCGCCATCTTACTTCTGCCGATCTTAGAATAGGGAGAGGTGCTGCTGCTGATTCTGAATAGGGAGAGCATTAGGCAGGGAAGAAGAAAAAAAAACTGCTTCTGCTGATAGCGCTTTTCACTGTACAGTTAGTGTGCAGTGAAAGGGGAGGATTTTTGTTGTGTGCAGCAGCGCTGGTGGTGATTAGGCTGCCTTTTAAGGCTACCTGCTAGCTGCATTGCTGTGTGCACACTGCTGTTCAAACTGCTTTTTTCAAAGCCCTCCAACTTTTATTATTTTGCCCTGGTAAGTTACTGATTGTTAATTTTTTCACACACCGTATAGCAGTGTACGCTCCTCACACACTACCGTGTACTGGCTGGTATCACGGACAAATAGAAGCTATCTGGATGTGATTCTGGAAGAAAAAGCCGAGGAGTTGTTCCGTTTTTCCAGACCTACACCTTAGAGTGATGTCCGCTTTTCAAACAGTTTCGTATATCTGCTGTTTGATAACGGTCAAAACTAGACAGAGACAGCGTGTGTCAGTCCGTATACAAATAGACTGAGATTGACAGTTTTCCATACAGACACCGCATAGTGCTGTCCGATTCTCAAACAGTTTTGTATATCTGCCGTTCGTATTACAGTCACAGCTGTTCAGAGTCAGTGTGTGTGTGTGACACTCCATAAATACATATACGGAGATTGTTAGTTACACAAAAAACATATACAACTGTACAATTCTGATACAGTTCCGTATATCTGCTTGTTGGATTACGGTCCAATACATACTGTGAAAGCGTCTGTGACTAACAAAATATATACGTAGAATTAATTTTTTTAATACACCTTACACAGCTGGATGCCCCTCATACAGTACCATCTCTCTGCTGGTATTTTTGGTACACTTTCCCAAACATGAGGAAGTATGGTGGAAGAGGCCACGGACGTGGGCAGGGGGGCGCAGCTGGTACTGATGGTGGTGGTGCATCGGCTGGTTCTAGCGAAAGCACAATATCAGCAAAGGCAGGAGGTGTTGAGCCTGCGTCATCATCTGGCCCAAGAAGGCCTGTAAGGTTGCCTTTACTTGAAGTAGGAAAACCGCTTTTAAAGCCGGAGCATCAGGAACAGGTTTTGGCGTACATTGCCGAAACAGCCACCAGCTCTATTGCCTCCTCTTCTGAACGTTCGAAACCTGCAAGCACGGAGTCGTCAGTGCAGGGTTCTGGTCAGGAAAAACACCTTTCCTTGTGTCCTTCACCCCCACCAAAAGTTAAGGATGCGGCAAGCCACACTTCAGATTACTCTATGGAGCTCTTTTCACATACCATGCCTGGGTTATCCAGTCAAATCCAGAGTTCCCCAGTGCAAGATGAATCTGACATGGAGTGCACTGATGCACAGCCACTGCTAGATGATTCTGCTGGTACATCGGCCCAGAGCACTACATTGCCCTCGCAGTCTATTGAGCCAGAATCTGACCCTGATGAAACTCGGGTGCCCCTTCCCGCTTACTATACCACCTTACACGGTGACACAGACAGAGGAAGGTAAAGCGGAAGGTGCAGATGACTTTGAAGAGGAGGTGATGGATGACCCAGTTCTTGACCCGGATTGGCATCCATTGGGTGAGGAGGGTGGCACTGGCAATAGTTCAGATAAGGAGAAGGATCCGCAGCAGGCATTGACATCGCAGCAGCGGTTATCTGCCAGGCCCATAGCTGTCCAAAAATGTGGAACAAAAGCTAAAAGAGTTGCAGGACAGCTCAGCCAGACGGTCAACTTAGCACAGAGTGCAAGGCCAGAAAATGTATACCATAGTAGGAAGAATGCAGTGTGGCACTTCTTTGTCCAAAATCCTACTGATGAGGGAAAGGTTACCTGTAAGAAGTGCGGAAGGACCTTTAGCCGAGGTAAACAACTCAGAAATTTCAATACCAGTTGCATGCTTAGACATTTAATCAACAAGCACTTGCAAGCGTGGACGAACTACAAAACCTCAGGTAGCACATGTGCACCTGCTCTGACTGAAGGTAGCGAGCAACGCTCCATCGCTTCCCCCACTGTAAGACCACCGCGAATGTTAAGCACACCACCAGCACTAAATGTGGAGGTGTCGTCGCAAGGCCAAAGCACTCAGGGAATCACAATGGTTTTGCAACACAACACTGAATCTAGGCCATCACCACCAATGCCATCACCAACCCCCTCTCACTCTGTCCGGACCACCGCTACTTCCCCCATATGCAGCTCTCCAGTCCAGCTCACCCTACCAGACACTCTGAGTAGGACAAGAAAGTACTCATCCTCTCATCCGCATACACTTTGTTTGAACGCCTACATTGCCAAACTAAACTCATTAGAGATTGGTTGAAAACGAAGCTTTCTGCGACCTCATGGCCTACGCTGTCCCAAGCTATGACCTACCCAGCCTGCACTTCTTTTCTCGAAAAGCCATCCCTGCCCTCCACCGGCATGTGAAAGACAGCATTGTCCATACACTAAAACAGTCAGTGAGTGGAAAGGTGCACCTCACAACAGATGCATGGACCAGTAGGCATGGCCATGGCCGTTACATGTCCATCACTGCGCACTGGGTTAATGTGGTGGATGCAGGCTCCACTGGGGACAGCGGCGGAGGAACAGTGCTGCCTAGCCCACGGTATAGGAAACATTTGGCTGTAGGCTTTCGATCCTCCTCCTCTATCAGTGAGAGCTCGTCCACAGAGCGCAGTCACACGAGCACTCCATCCGCAGCTGGCGGTGTTGCACAAAAGGTGTCCCACTATCGAACAGCTAGTGGTAAGTGTCAGCATGCTGTGTTAAAGATGATGTCTTTGGGCGACAACAGACACACCGCGGAGGTACTGGCCCACTACCTGCAGTGACAAACTGAGTCATTGCTGGGCAGTCTACATCTTGAGGCAGGCAAGGTAGTCAGTGATAACGGCCATAATTTTATGGCAACCATAGCCCGTGCAAAACTCACACACATACCTTGCCAGGATCACACCTTGAACCTGGTGGTGCAGTGCTTCCTTAATAATTATCCGGAATTAACATCCCTGCTCCAGAAGGTGCGACGACTGTGCTCACACATCCGTCGCTCAAACGTCCACTCGTATGCAGAAGCTGCAGCGATTGCTCCACCTCCCAAGCACCGCCTAATCATAGACGTTGCAACAAGGTGGAACTACACCCTGCACATGGTTGAGAGGCTGTGTGAACAGAGGCAGGCTGTAATGCATTTGAGGGAGGATACACTGGCAGGCAGTTTGAGGGAAGACATGGAATTGTCGGGTGTGCAGTGGTCAAAGCTGAAAGACCTCTGTAAAGTCCTTCAGTGTTTTGAGGAATGCACACGGCTGGAAAGCGCAGGCGACGCCATCATAAGCATGAGCATCCCACTTATGCGTCTACTCATGCAAAGTTTGACGCACATTATGGATCAGGCGTCTGCAGCGGAGGAGGAGGAGGAGGGAAGCCTTTATGACAGTCAGCCATTGTCTGTTCAGGGAACTGTCCTGAACGAGGTGGAGGAAGAGGAGGAGTAGAAGGAGGATGAGGGGGATGATTATTTTGGGCAGGAGGATGCTTCTCAGGGGGCAAGAGAAAAAGTTGGCATTCCAAGGTCATGTACAGTGTTTGTGCATGACTGTAGGGATGCGGATTTGCCAGAAAGTGCTCCTCCACCCAGCACTCGCAGTGCATCATTGACACCTGGAACATTGGCCCACATGTCAGATTATGCCATGCGGATCCTAAAAAGGGACCCCCGCATTGCCAAAATGATGAAGGATGACGACTACTGGCTGGCCAGCATCCTCGATCCACGCTACAAAGGCAAATTACACAACATCATGCCACAGGAGAACCTAGAGATAATATTGGCTAACAAACGAGCAACTCTGGTAAACCGTTTGTTTGAGGCTTTCCCAGCACACAGCAGCAGTGCTGGTTCTCCCACGAGCTGTAGTGGGCACAATGGAAGAGGTGTTCGTGTTGCACACAGCTGAAGTGGCATTGGAGACAGGGGTTTAATGACCATGTTGTGGAATGATTTCTCAAGTACCGCTCACACGACTGCTAATACTGCATCGATTAAAAGTGACAGGAGACAGCAGTTGTCAACTATGGTTACAAACTACTTCTCCTCCCATATCGATGTTCTCCCTCACAGGTCATTCCCCTTTGACTATTGGGCCTCTAAACTTGACACCTGGCCTGAATTGGCACAATATGCCTTACAGGAGCTCGCTTGCCCAGCTGCTAGTGTGTTATCTGAAAGAGTCTTCATTGCTGCTGGATCAATCCTGACAGAAAAAAGGACCCATCTGTCTATCCAAAATGTTGATGATCTAACCTTCATTAAAATGAACCATGCATGGGTTTCAAAGGATCTTGTCCCACCTTCCCCTGATGACACATAGGTTGCCAGAAAAATGGCTTGCTTTTGTCCTCCTCTTCCTTGGACTTGCCCAATTCCTCCCTTTGCAGCAGCTGAATGTCCAGCCAACACATCAACATATGCCATTTTTTAAACCTCCCTAAGTGGGCTGCCCACCCCCAATGGCTCGGGTCAACACCTGGCGCACCCGGGCAAGTGCCGTTGCTCTGAACAGGTGGATGGGCCCACAGATGGCCGACGGCTCTGGCATAGGGCCCCTCATAGTACAATACAGCATCTCTGACGATGGGAGGGCCCACTCGCCATCATACACACCAGCGTACTATGAGGGGCCCTTTGCCAGTACCGTCGACCACGAGTGTGCCCCCCTGCTTGGTCATGGCCACATCACTTGCAAGTTGAAATACTTAACTCTCCCTGCTCCACTGCTGTGTAGTCTGGGCAGTTAAATCCTTCACAGGGACGGCCACTAGAAATTTGGTTTATTGATCGATGATGGGTAAGATGTATCTATGGCCTTTCCTGCTGGTCTCTACCTTCAGATGATCAATGGCTACCATTTGTAATGGACGTCAACTTACAAGCAGATGCAGTGGTGCTACATGATCACCTTTCACAGTTGTGATAGTCACAGACGTGTGACATTCCTGCCACCATTTTTCAATCTCTCCTCTCATGCCAATCCAATAGAATCACCTACGGTCTGTGGCTTCTGTCTTTTGCACTCCATAATGACCAGACACATCATGATAGGCAGTGAGGACCATGTCTACATCTCTCCCTGTGATCACAGTTTGATGGAGACGAGTAACGGTGATGTGATCCACAATACTGCGATAAAGCAATCCTTTCTTCACAAAGAACTGTTTTCTGTTATGAATGAGTCACCGAGGAGGAAACACAAATACAAGCTAAGCCAGAGAAAACCAGAGAGGTTGGTATCTAAGCCGATTGCAGACCCTTGATCCTATCCACACAACTAGCAGTAGCCGTGGAGCGTACCTACCATGATCCTAGACGCCTCGTCACAGCCGGAGAACTAAATAAGCCTAAAGCAAGTAAAGGGGAAATCTAAACTGCCCCAGAGCAGACCCCAAATCAATAGACAGCCCCCAAACATGTATTGTCGGTGAGACAAGATGAAAACACAAACACAGATAGAAAAATAGGCTGAGCAAATGATGGGGCCCAAACTAACTAGAAAGGACAGGAAAGGAAAGATGCTGTCTGCAATCATGCACAAAACCCTGCCAAAAAATGTCCAACACTTTCTGATAACAAAAACCCTGAAGTCACTAGACTTCAATTCCCTATATCAGCACTCTGGTATATTCTGAAGACAGAGCAAAAAGAGACCAATCTGATCAGGGACAAAAAGCAAACTGGCATAAACAGACACATAAGAATGGAAATTCAGCACAGCCACAGCAGGGGCTGGCTGACCACAAAAACGGAGTAAACCAGACAAAATCTCATGTGAAAAAATAGCAGAGCACACTTAGCTTGAGTAGGCAGGAACAGAACTGGAAACCAGAACCTCAGGGCAGGAAAAAAAATCACCGGCACAAAATTAGGGAGTTGGCTATCTTAAATCCAGTCAGAGACTCCTGATGTCCACTCACAATCCTCCTCCTCAGGTGGCAGGTCTCTGCCATTTAGATCAGCTTCATTACCTACTGTCACCACTAGAGGGAGCCCGGATGGAGAACTCACGACTCCTCTGTCAACACAGCCAGCTCCACCACCCTCACCAGAAGCCAGAGGTAAACCAGAAAATGAGTTCACAACAGTTTTCGCTGTCTCCACAGACACAGTAATTGAGGTTCTCTATAGCCTCTGCAACATCTACCGGGAGGTTTTCCCGTGATGAGTAATTCCCAAATTTCTGCTAACACTCAACTTTCCGTTTGTACTTGTATCCATGTAGTTTCCAGCAGCAGAGAGTCTGGACTGGCTTACTGAGATTGAAATATATGCGAAGATTTAAAAGTACCACAACACTGTATACTGTTGTACGCTTTGACTACCTTTCATACATACATAGTTAGCCTGTGAGTGTCTGACTCCGGAAGTATAGACGGAAATTTAAAATTACCCCTAGACTGGATGCACCTGGTAAGTGCTGATACAGTACTGTACATTTGTTAAAAATTTTGTATTACGGTATCATCCATTGTGAGTGAGCACGTATGGTTTACGCCTTCTATATATACGGTGAATCGGAGATACCAATTTTTACCCTATACTCGATACAGCATGTATCTTGTTATACAGTACCTTTGTTCGACATTTAGTACTACGGTCAAATCCATACTGAGTAAGCGTCTGAGACTGACTATGGGACTATGTATATGGAGATTTCAATTGTACCCTATAATATATATACTTGCTATCTTGTTTTCCAGTACCTTTTTTACAACATTTTTTATTATGCTCAAACCCAGACTGAGTGAGCGTCTGAGGGTGACTCCGGAAATATATACCGAGATTTCAAATTTGGCCAACACTGTATATAGCTGTACGCTTGTGTTACATTACCCATTTACGGCTTTTCATATTCTTGTGTAATCCATACTGGGCCTGAGAGCATTTGTGTCTGCCTCCTGAAATGTATACAGAGATTCAGAATGTTTACACTTTACTATATATACCTTGTATCTGGTGATACTGTACCCTTTTTCACCTATTTATTTTATTGGTTAATCCATACTGAACCTGTGAGCATCTGTGTATGACTCATGAAATATATACAGAGATTTACTGTTATCCCTAGACTGTATAGAGCTGTACGCTTCTGATACAGTACCATTTATCTGCTGATATTTTGGGTCAATTTTCTAAAACATGAGGAAGTATGGTGGAAGTGAACGTGGACGTTGGCGTGGGGGTCCACCTGGTACTGATGGTGGTAGTGGTGCATTTGCTGGTACTGCCAAAAACACAATAGCAGCTAAGGCAGGAGGTGTTGAGCCTGCGTCATGGTGTAGCTCTGGAACGCCTGTATGGCTCCATTTTCTTGGAGTAGGTAGACAGCTTTTAAAGCCGGAGCATCAGGAACTGTTTTTGGCTTACATTGCTGAAACAGCCTCCAGCTCTATCGCCTCCTCTTCTGAAGTTTAAAAAAAATGCAAGCACTGAGTTGTAAGTGCGGGCTTCTAGTCAGGAGCAGCCACTTTCCTTGTGTCCTTCACCCACACCAAAAGTGAAGGATGTGGCAGCACACACTTCAGATTACTCCATAGATCTCTTTTCACATACCATGCCTGGGTTAATTAAAAATGGGGCCCATCATATACAGGAGCATTCAAAATGGGGTACATCTGACACTGGAGCATCATCCATGAGGCCCATCATATACTGAAGCATTCCAAATGGGGGACATCAGACACTGGAGCAGCATTTACAGTGCCCATTATACACTGGAGCATTAGAAATGGAGCCCATTATATGTGGAACATTATTTGGGCCCATAACTCACTGGAGCATCGTCCATGGGGACCATCATATACTGTAGCATTATGTGGAGCTCATCATATACTGTATGGAACATTATATGTGGCCAATTATTCTGTATGGAGAAATATATGGGGCTCATTATTCTGTATGGCGCACAATGTGGTGG
This sequence comes from Dendrobates tinctorius, assembly GCF_039654945.1. Taxonomy (NCBI): domain Eukaryota; kingdom Metazoa; phylum Chordata; class Amphibia; order Anura; family Dendrobatidae; genus Dendrobates; species Dendrobates tinctorius. The sequence continues at coordinate 12,102,283 of NW_027361683.1, forward strand.
CCATAATACTGTATGGAGTAATATACTGTCCTTTTTTTGAGCTATTCTACAATTTAAAATAGATCAGTCATGTCATGTAAGCAGTGAAGTATTTGTCATTGTACTATACGTATATTTCTGTGCCGTATTGGAGCATCATGAGTTGTGGTATGTGTTAAAGGGGCGCACTGACACTCTTTTGCCCAGGCACATGAAAACCTGGAACCAGCCCTACCCCCCCACAACTTTAGCCAAATGACCCCCAGTTTTCAATGTGTAACTATTATTATGAAGTAAATTAAGGTTGACAAGCTTCAGTAATAAGAATTTAAGTTTTTGGCATTGAAATGGGCACTGTAGGTGTGTTTACTGTCCTCCACTCCCTGCCGACTTTGCTTCCCCAGTGACTTGCATTGGGTTTCGTGTTTCAGTTGGCCTCCGACTTTTCCCTATAGTCGGCCGATTTCGTTCGACCCGACTTTTGAGAAAGTCGGGTTTCATGAAACCCGACTCGACCATAAAAAAGGCAAAGTCGCTCATCTCTAATTATTAATAATAAAATTGTGTTTTAATTACATTACTTATTTTATTTGGTCATTATTGCACTTCTTTGTTTTATGATCCAGATTTATATGTGTGCTTGCCCTTTTAATTTCTATACAATATATTCTCTTTTTGATAATATTCTTGTTGCAGTTGTATATCCACTCTGGTTCTCCTCCCAAGGCCAAGCTGGTGGGGTAGGACATGGTAACATCCGAAACATTCTATGTATGCCTCACCTATGGTCTTATGGGTCTGTCTATATGCCTCCCTGGTTGTGGAGCCCAGGACAGTGTCTAAGTACACCAGTCCCCTGCAGCTCCCCCAGGATCCGCCGGGATGAGTAGTATCCCACCGCTGCCACCAAGGAAATCATCTTCGCTACAGAGATGTGCCAGTGTTTATTGACTCCAACACAGAGGTTGATGAACATCTGCAAAGCTTTGAGACCCTAATGATTATTCACCAGGTGCCCACAGCTGTTTGAGTCAAATACTTGTGGACTAGTTTGACTGGCTGGGCACAGGATGCCGATTGGTCTCTTGTGCCTCAGGACTGGACTATTGCACTAGTAAGGACACCCTGTTGTCCCTTTTTATGCTCACCCTCTGTTGTCTCAGTAGTATTATGCCCACAGTAAAGGTAGAGAAGGCGTTCAGTGGGGTGATCCCTCGTCGATGCGGTCTCAAGCCAGCTGACAAGAGCACCCACAGACCCCCTGTGTCTCCACGCCATATAATGTAATTAATTATGCTTCTTAAGTGCCCCTTAACTTTTTATAGTGTCCTCTGAGTCCCACTACTTAGAGTAAGAATGTACCCTTAGTCACGGGACACATAGCATAATGTCTCCACAATGCCCCGCACAGGTCCCAACACACTCCATAATCTCCCACACAGTAGAATCCCCCACGCACAGAGAATGATTCTCCCACACTCAGCATGACTTCCCCCACACAAAATAATCCCTCACACAGTATGATCCCACACAAACAGCAAGATCCCCCACACAGGTATAGTAGTTCAGCAGTCATTTCGCACAGCTCCATAGACACAGTATGATGGTCTCACAGCTCATCCATACAATATGATGCCCCATATCACTCAAACACACAGATCAATAGCCTCACACAGTATAATGCCTTCACACATTGTATGATCCCCATATAGCATTTTGCCCTCACATTCAACCTACAATTATTAACTAGTAAAATAAAAAAAAATCCTAACGTGACCTAACCAAGGAACCTGGTGAGTCCACTGGTACAGTAAGAGTCACAGCGGGTGTGGGCCAGCATGACAATGTCATCAAGCTAGGACACATACGGGGAGTTATCATGTAGCTCCACCCACACCATGACTTTGACATCCTATACAACACTTTTCTGATCTGTAGGCTGCTGGTCACTTTATCCACTGAACAGAGAGTGGTAAGGCAGAGAATCCATATTTCTCTGTGGCACCATGCTAGGCATGCCAATACATTTATAAGTTTCAGTCACTCTGGGAGAGCCCCTCTGTGAGTAAGCCTCACCTCACTCCACACACCACACAGCCACTATGCTATTACCTTAGTCCTACAGCAATTTTGTTGAAGGAACTAGAGCAGTTCTTTGAAGAAACCACACCAATATATCAGAGTTGAAGCTGTTTTATCTTATGTAGTAGTAGTAGGTCAAGTTTATGCAGAAATATGTAAAATTCTGAAGGGTTCACAACATTCAAGCACCACTGTACTGTATGTATTGTAACCATAGTATATATGATTTATAGTGAGATACTTTTCTGATTAAAATGGTTTTGTCTCAACTTTGTTTTAACTTTTCCCATGCTGACGTAAATCTCTATTAGTTTTGAAAAAAAAACAGAAAAATCATGGTGTAATGAGTATTTTACATATTTTAGTAAATTAGAAATGCATTGAAAGGTTAATCTAATCAAAACTTCCTTCTGAAGTGTAGCCTTGGGAACTTGGTGTTAAACACAAAATACACAATTGATTTTTCCTCGCAATTTCTACTTGAGCTATAATATTTGAACATTATTCAACTCCTTAAAAAATGCCAAAATACCTTTTTACAGTGGTCATAAAGGGGCCTTATTCCTCTGCTCTGCTTTTTTATGGCACTGATGAATTATTGAGTAGCGCCCCTGATGAGGAAAAATACAACAATTCTCAGCTAAGACAGCTGGCAGCATCAGGGCCGTTTAAGCCCTTAGATGCTATAATTAATTAAGACAGCAGCACCTGGATGATTAAAAGAAGGAGAATATTTCCCTTTTACGCCCAGCCATCCACAGGGTCCATCGTGCGTGTGTGACACTGAAACATCTCATGCACTGCAGTACATGTTAACTGCAATGCATGAGATCAATGATCAATGGGAAAAATATGCAAGACCTATGGGTCTAAGTGGAACTAAGTAAAAATATAAAATAATAGAATTACAAAAATGTAAGAAAAGCAAAAAAATCAACAAGAAACGGGGAAACCAGGTTTTATTTTTAAATAAAAACAAAAAAGCAAATCTATTATTGGTATCACTATGTCCAAACTATAACATTGTTATGTTAGACTGCACCTAAGGTGAACACCGAAAAAACAAAAAAAAAAAACAAAAAAGAAACATGTCAATATTGTACTGGAATAGAGCTGAGACAATTCAGAATGGAGAACTCCAGGAGATAAACTGAACTGATTAACCCTTGCCATGACTGAGTAAGGAAAACCTGCAATATTTAATAGAATGGTAAAGCAGTTCTAATAAGTACAGGCTTTCATGTAGCCAGATGTATAGGTCTTCTGGTCCCTCACTGTCATGTTATCCCCGAGACAGCACCATTTTCCACACTGCTGACACTGACACACTCCACAAGGAGGGTAAGCCACAAAAAGTCATTGCTAAAGAAGCTGGCTGTTCACAGAGTCCTGTGTCCAATCTTATTAATGGAAAGTTGAGTGGAATAAAAAAGTGTGGTAGATAAAGGTGCACAAGCAACCAGGATAACAACAGCCATGAAAGAATTGTTAAGAAAAGGCAATTCAAAAATTTGGGGGAGATTTACAAGGAGTAGACTGCTGCTGGAGTCATTGCTTCAAGAGCCACCACACACAGATGTATCCATGATATGGGCTACAAGTGTGTCATTCCTTGTGCCAATCCACACATGACCAATAGACCATGTCAGAAGTGTCTTACTTTGGCCAAGTAGAAAAACAACTGGACTGTTGCTCAGTGGTCCAAGGTGATGTTTTCAGATGAAAGTAAATTTTGCATTTCACTTCGAAATCAAGGTCCCAGAGTCTGGAGGAAGAGTGGAGAGGCACACAATCCAAGCTGCTTGAGGTCTAGTGTGAAGTTTGTACAATCAGTGATGGTTTGGGGAGACATGTCATCTGCTGGTGTAGGTCTACTGTGTTATATCAAGACCAAAGTCAGAACAGCGGTCTACCAGGATATTTAACAGCACTTCATGCTTCCCTCTGCCGACAAGCTTTTTGGAGATGGAAATTTCATTCTCCAGCAGGACTTGGCACCTGTCCACACTGCCAAAAGTATCAATACCTGGTATAAAAACAACAGTATCACTGAGCTTGATTGACCAGCAAACTTGCCGGTCCTTAACCCCATAGAGAATCTACGGGGTATTGTCAAGAGGAAGATGAGAGACACCAGACCCAACTATGCAGACAAGTTGAAGGCTGCTATCAAAGCAACCTGGGCTTCCATAACACCTCAACAATGCCACAGGCTAATCGCCTCAATGTCACACCACATTGATGCAGTAATTGATGCAAAAGGAGCCCCGACCAAGTATTGAGTGCAATTGCTGAACATACATTTCAGTGGGCCAACATTTTGGATTTTGAAATAATTTTTAACCCCTTCATGACCCAGCCTATTTTGACCTCAATGAATTGGCCATTTTTTGCAATTCCGACCAGTTTCCCTTTATGAGGTAATAACTCAGGAACACTTCAACGGATCCTAGCAATTCTGAGATTGTTTTTTCATGAAATATTGGGCTTCATGTTAGTTTTAAATTTAGGTCAATAATTTTTGCGTTTACTTGTGAAAAAATCAGAAATTTGGTGAAAATGTTGAACATTTCACAATTTTCAAATTTTGAATTTTTATTCTGTTAAACCAGAGAGTTATGTGACACAAAATAGTTAATAAATAACATTTCTCACATGTCTACTTTACATCAGCATGATTTTGGAAACAATTTTTTTGTGAGGGAGCTATAGGGGTTAAAAGTTGACCAGCGATTTTTCATTTTTACAACAAAATTTACAAAACCATTTTTTTAGGGACCACCTCACATTTGAAGTCATTTTGAGGGATGTATATGGCTGAAAACACCCAAAAGTGACACTATTCTAAAAACTGCACCCCTAAAGCTGACCAAAACCACATTCAAGAATTTTATTAACCCTTCAGGTGTTTCACAGCAGCAGAAGCAACATGGAAGGAAAAAAATTAACATTTAAATTTCTAGTCACGAAAATGATCTTTTAGCACCAATTTTTTTATTTTCCCAAGGGTAAAAGGAGAAAGAGGACCCCAAAAGTTGTTGTCCAATTTGTTCTGAGTACGCTGAAACCCCATATGTGGGAGGGAACTACTGTTTGGTTGCACGGCAGGACTCGGAAGGGAAGTAGCACCATTTAACTTTTTGAATGGAAAATTAGCTCCAATCGTTAGCAGTCACCATGTAGAGTTTGGAGAGCCCCTGTGTGCCTAAACTTTGGAGCTCCCCCACAAGTGACCCCATTTTGGAAACTAGACCCCCCCCAAAGGAATTTATCTAGATGCATAATGAGCACTATGAACCCCCAGGTGCTTCACAAATTGATCCATAAAAAAGAAAAACTACTTTTTTTCACAAAAAATTTATTTTAGCCTCACTTTTTTCATTTTCATATGGGCAACAGGATAAAATGGATCATAAAATTTGTTGGGCAATTTCTCTTGAGTACACCTATACCTCATATGTGGTCATTAACCATTGTTTGGCGCACTGCAGGGCTCATAAGGGAAGGAGCGCCATTTGACTTTTTGAATGGAAAATTAGCTCTAATCATTAGCAGACACCATGTCGCATATGGAGAGCCCCTGTGTGCCTAATCATTGGGGCTCCCCCACAAGTGACCTCATTTTGGAAACTAGACCCACAAGGAAGTTATCTAGATGTGTGGTGAGCGATTTGAACCCCCAAGTGCTTCACAGAAGAGCCGTGAAAATAAAAAATCATTTTATTTCCTCAAAAAAATATTTTTAGCCTGCAATTTTTTGCTTTCACAAGGGTGACAGGAGAAATTGGACCCAAAAAGTTGTTGGCCAGTTTGTCCTGAGTACGCTGATTCCCGATATGTGGGGGAACCACTGTTTGGGCACACGTCAGGGCTCGGAAGGGAAGCAGTGATGTTTTGAAATGCAGACTTTGATGGAATGGTCTGTGGGCGTCATGTTACGTTTTCAGAGACCCTGATGCGCCTAAACTAGACCCCCCAAGGAACTTATCTAGATGTTTGGTGAGCATTTTGAACCCCCAAGTGCTTCACAGAAGTTTATAATGCTGAGCAGTGAAAATAAAAAAGCTTTTTTTTTCCACAAAAATAATTTTTAGCCCCCAATTTTTTGTTCTCCCAAGGATAACAGGAGAAAGACCTGGCTAGTCATTGCTTGCGTTGAGAAACATGTGATGGTGTCTCAGCAGCTTGTGTTTTGCATGTTTTTGCATATTTCCCATAAGGGATGGGGGCATTGCTCTAGAATCACTGCGTTGAGAATCATGTGATGGTGTCTCCGCAGTGTTGGATGTTGATCTCCATGAGTTCATTCATCCTCATTTTTCAACAGGAGAAATTAGACCCCCACTGTTGTTGTGCAATTTTTCATGAGTACGCTGATACCCCATATGTTGGGGTAAACCACTGTTTGGGCACATGTTGGGGCTGGAAAGGGAGGAAGCACCGTTAGACTTTTTGAACACAAAATTGGCTGTAATAACTGGTAGCGCCATGCCGCATTTGGAGAGTCCCTGATGTGCCTAAACAGTGGAAACCCCTAAATTCTAACTCCAACCCTAAACCCTAATCCCAACCCTAACCCTAATTCCAACCCCAACTCTAATTCCAACCCTAACCCTAATTCTAACCCTAACCCTAGTGGAAAAATAAAAATAAATATATTTTCTTTATTTCATTATTTAAAGGGGGGGTTATTTACTATTTTTATATTTTGATCACTGTAATAGGGTCTATCACAGTGATCAAAATGTACTTGGAATGAATGAATTTGTCGGCAGGCAGATTCGGCAGGCGCACTGTGCATGAGCCCGCCGTTTTGAAAGATGGCGGTACCCATGGGAGAAGATGGAGGGACACCGAGAAGGACAATGGGAGTTGAAAAGGGGAGGAGGGGGTGGGATCGGACTGCGGGGGGAGAGGAGAAAAGGATGGAGGGGAGGAAAGATTGCCGGCAGTGGTAGATCGCCGCCGTCAGTCAGTGGGGGGACAGATTGCGGTCTCCAGCCATGACCGATGATATTGCAGCATTAGCCATGGTTGGATTGTAATATTTCACCAAGTTTCACTGATAAAATATTACAATCGCTCTGATTGGCTGTTGAAAGTGAAACAGCCAATCAGAACGATTGTAGCCACAGGGAGCAAAGCCACCCCCATGGAGTGAAGTACAAGTCCTCCTGTACCTGCGGGTCAGGTGACCTTTCAGTGACCCTGGTCACCCGACCTGCAGGAACTCGATCTCCCCATGACGCCACATAGGCTTCATAGGTCAGATTGGCACCGACTTTCATGACGCCTACGTGGTGTCACAGGTCAGGAAGGGGTTAAAATTGGTGTTATAACGTATTCTAATTTACTGAGATAATGACTTTTGGGTTTTCAATGGCTGTAAGCCATAATCATATTGATAGAAATAAACACTTGAAATAGATCACTCTGTTTGTAATGACTCAATATTATATATAAGTTTACTTTTTGTATTGAAGATCTGAAATAAATTAACTTGTTAATGATATTCTAATTTAGTAAGAAGCAAGCACATTTATATGGGAATGGGTTAGTTAGGTAATCTAGTGGTAGGATTGAGGAATTAGGTGGCATAGACAAGCACCATGTAAAACTATTTTTCTGTACCATTTGCTAAATTTTTGCATCCGTGATTATTTTCATAGCTACTCAAATGTATGACTGGTTGCATGCCAAATATGCGTAAGCGTTATGACATTTGTTTTCTTTAGTATTATGACATAAATGCTTTTATGTTCTTAGCACTGTACCAGTACTTGGAACAATGCTAGCTGGAACTTAATCCAAGCATTTGCCTTTCATATTAAACACTTTTTCTACTTATTAAAGTAATTTTCACCAGCACAAAGGTTTGAGTTTGATAATTTATTTGACCTATTAATCAAATTACAGAACATTTCTTGACATGAAAAGTACCCTATTCTGTGATTGATTCCCTGAAGAGTGCAATAAAAATTATAAGTTCAGATTACTTTCCATCTTTATAGATAGCAATGAGAATATTATGAGACAGCAATATTTATATTTTATTCTTTCTTATTTTTCATGGCACTGTCACAAATATTCTAAAATCATTTTTGAAAGGTCTTTAATGTGGCTGGAGACCAGATCACAGCTTGTGCTTTCGAAGGAATATTTCTCAACCAAGGAAAACTTATTTTTGGCCTACAAATAAAATTTTCTTTATTTGTCTGAATACAGTATAAATTTATGTTCAGTTATCTGAAGACAACTAGCCAATATTTCTCTTATTTCCAAATGATGCAGTTCCCCAGAATAAAATAGTCCTACATGCAAAATAGTCAAGTCCTGTAGAAGCTACATTGCTAGGCAAGGCCAAAATTAGGGTTTATGCTTTAGTTGGCATTCTTAGGCACTGTTTCAGCTGCAGTGAGTTATTTCTGCAACTTCTGAATATCACAGAAAAAATATGTGAACAATGCCTTAGTGCTCAGTTTTACTGTTAGGTTTTACAGGAATAGATGATGTTCTGTAAGATCAGTATACAGAACCATAGACATTTTTTTTTTTAATTCTTTATTTATAATAGAGTAACAGGAAAAATACATCATGTCCAAGTTACAATCACATCAAATAGCATTGATCAAATCAAGTGACATGAGGGATACGGTGAGGGAGGGGTGATGGGAAGGAAATCATGAGCACAAAGGAGACCCAGGGGGGTGGAGGGGGGACGACATGGGAAAAAGATACAAGGATTCATAACAATTAGGGTTAACAAAAGAAAATCCAAGATGGGTACACAGGTCTAATCATTTCCATCAGTGCTAACCAAGTGCTTGGTTATTACATAGTTTAGCAGGGTGAACTCATATCGGATAATTTAATTTTTACCTTTGCTTTGTAATTCCTTCCATGGAGCCCAGACACCTACACATGAGTCATGATTATGGATCTCCCAGCTTGAGAGTTCCTCATGGCGAGAAATCTGATTCACTTTAAGGGTACCGTTACACTTAGCGATGCACCAGCGATCCCGACAACGATATGGATCGCTGGTGCATCGCTAAGTGGTTGCTAGTGAGCTGCCAAATAGGCAGATCTCACCAGAGAAATAGCAGCGGTCGGGGGTCGCTACTTACCTGTCAGAAGCGGCGATCCTGACGTCCTCCCGCCCACGTCCACGCGTCGCTCGTGGGCGCCACAGGAAGCCCAGCAGGTAGCGCCCAATGAGAAATGGTCCAGGATGTTCTCGCGCGATCAGCGATAATCAGCGGGGGAGCCGGTCGGAGGTAAGTATCACATGTAGCGATATCGCTAGCAATATCGCTGCTACGTCACAAAACTATGTGTAACGGGCCCTTAAGTTTCCATTCAGATATAGATGAGGGGGACTCGTCCTTCCAGTGTAAGGTTATTAAATGTTTTGCTGCACTAACCAATAACGGGAGAAGCCCATGCTTTCTTGGTTTAAAATTTTTTGATGGGCATGAAAGTAAAGCTTCAGAAGCTTGTAAGTCGAATTTGATCAACCTTAGTTCTTTGATCCCATCCCAAAATTCCCTTATCTTAGTGCACTCCCAGAATATATGCGTGTGATGACCTCTCAAGTTATGGCACCTCCAGCAAATGTCTGTGTCCGACAACCCCATGTGATGAAGTTTGACCTGGGTCAGGTGCCATCTGGTTAGTATTTTATAAGAGTTCTCTTGGAGTAACATACATCTGGAGAAACCACGTGCATTGAGAAGAAGACCAGAAATTTGTGTATCAGAGAAATTAGTTTGAAGCCCTGACTCCCAAGAATACAAAATGATGGCTTAAATTCTAAAGGGGGGACATTGAGCCTGAAATACACACGAGATATAAGTTTTAGTCGTGGGGGTGGGTGTTGTGAGTTCATTTTCCCCTTCGTCTCTGAGGTCTGGTGAACTCCCTATTCTGGTAAAGGAAGGTAATGAGCCTGATTATCAGGCACCTGAGCCTAATGAGGATGACTGGCTGAGTGGAGTCACTGACTGGATATAAGGCTGCCGACGCCCTTCTGCCCTGCGGGTGATTTCTCTGTGGACTTCTAGGACACCAGTCTGATTCCTGCTCCTCTAAAGCTAAGTTTTCTGCTTTGCCTGTTAGCATTTGTGTTTTGTTTTTGTTTTCCTTGCTTTTCTTGATTCTGCCATTCCCTGCTGGGGTGAGCTGAATCTCCTTTTGCTGGTTGCTCTGTCTTCAGAATATTCCTGAGTACTGACATAGCTTTTTTGAAGCCTAGCGTCTTCAGGGCCTTTTTCACTGTCAGTCTGTTGGCTCTTATTTTCATAGGGTTTTTTCATGGATTGCAGACAGCAGCCTTCCTGTCCTTTCCTATCTAGTTAGCTTGGGCCCCGTCTTTGCTCAGTCTATCTTTCTGTCTGTGTTAGTGTTTTCATCTTGCTTCACCGTCATTATATGTTGGGTGCTGCCTATTGCTTTGGGGTCTGCTCTGGGGCAGTTTAGATTTCCCCTTTCTTTCTTTAGGCCTATTTAATTCTGCGGCTGTGATCGAGGGGTCTAGGGCATCGTAGGAACCCCCCACGGCTACTGTTAGTTGTTGTGATAGGATCAGGGGTCTGCAATCCGATAGCTGCCAACCTCTCTGGTTTTCTGGACTTAGCTAGCATTTCTGTTTTTGCCTCCTACGGTGACTCAATCATAACAGAATCACCCGCCATACCGCAGATCCTAGGGTACTCAATAGCAGGAAAGAATTGTGTTTAAAAAAAAAAAAAAAAAGTGTGTGTATATTCTTTCCTCTATATCTCTGAGGCCGTAGGGGGAATTTTTTTTTTCTCTCAATGGAGATAAAGCAATTGTCTGATCGTGTGGAGCAGCTCGCTGCGGAAGTGCGGGGAATTTCCGCCTACCTTGCTCGTTCGCATGCTGTTGAACCAAAGATCCCTACACCTGATGTATTTTTTGGGGATCGATCTAAATTTTTGAGTTGCAAAAATAATTGTAAATTATTTTTTGCCTTGAAGCCTAACTCGTCAGGGAGCTCCGCGCAGCAGGTTAAAATTGTCATCTCTTTGCTGCGTGGCGATCCCCAGGATTGGGCGTTTTCTTTGAAACCAGATGATCCTATTCTGACTAATTTGAACGCATTCTTTCAAGCCTTGGGGTTGTTGAATGACGAACCTAATGCTATTGATCAGGCTGAAAAGACCCTGTTGGCATTGAACCAGGGTCGAGATTCTGCAGAGTTGTACTGTCAAAAGTTCCGAAAGTGGGCGGTCCTTACAACCTGGAATGATAATGCCTTGGCTGCTCTCTTTCGGAAGGGTTTGTCAGAAGCCGTAAAAGATACTATGGTGGGATTTCCTGTTCCCTCTGGTCTGGACGATTCTATGTCATTAGCCATTTAGGTTGATCGGCGTTTACGTGAACGCAGGATTGCACGAGAGGTGTTGCCACCGGTTGAACAGACGTATGAACCTATGCAATGTGATAGAGTTTTGTCTAAGGCGCAACGTCAGGAGTTCAGAAGGCGTAATAAGCTGTGTTGTTTCTGTGGAGATGCCTCGCATATTATTTCTGTTTGTCCTAAACGAGAGAAACGCTTTGCACACACGTTTTCTGTTGGTGGTGTTCAACCTAAGTTTCTTCTGGCAATTACTCTGATCTGCTCCCTGTCCACATTTTCCGCCAAGGCTTTTGTGGATTCGGGAGCAGCCTAAACCTAATGGACTTGGATTTTGCTAAACGTTGTGGATTTCCGATGACACCTCTGCAGACGCCTATCCCTTTGAGGGGGATTGATGCTACTCCTTTGGCTAAAAATAAACCTCAGTTTTGGACCCAGGTGGTCATGCGGGTCGCCCCAGACCATCAAGAAAATTGCAGATTTTTGGTGTTGCATGGTCTGCATGATGCCGTTGTTCTGGGGTTTCCCTGGTTGCAAATTCATAATCCAGTTTTGGATTGGAAATCTGTGTCTGTGGTGAGTTGGGGTTGTCGGTGTGCCTTTAGTGAGGCTCCAGTTTTTTCCACCTCTCCTCAGTCGCATGATGTTCCTGACTATTTGGCGTACTTTTATGATGTATTTAGTGAGAATGAGTCTACGTCCTTGCCTCCTCATAGGAGTTATGACTGTGCAATTGAACTAAGCCCGGGGTGTAAATTTCCCAAGGGTCGGCTCTTCAATTTATCTGTACCCGAGCACGAGGCTATGCGGCCCTATATTAAGGAGGCGTTGGAGAAGGGTCATATTAGACCATCCTCTTCACCCTTAGGTGCCGGGTTTTTTTTGTGGCCAAAAAGGATGGTTCTTTAAGGCCTTGTATTGATTATCGTGCCCTCAATAAAATTACTATTAAATATCAGTATCCGTCACCCCTGATTTCGGATCTATTCTCTAGAGTTAGAGGTGCTTGCTGGTTTACCAAGCTTGACCTCAGGGGGCGTATAATCTTATCCTCATTAAGCAGGGGGATGAATGGAAGACGGCGTTTAATACTCCGGAGGGACATTTTGAGTACCTGGTGATGCCTTTTGGGCTCACTAATGCCCCTTCTGTCTTCCAGTGCTTCATGAACGATATTTTCCGAGACTTTGTCGATAAATTTTTGATTATCTATCTGGATGATATTTTGATCTTCTCCAAGGATTGGGATTCTCATGTGGAACATATTCGGACTGTGTTCCGGATCTTGAGGGAGAATTCCCTGTATGTCAAAGGATCGAAATGCCTTTTTGGAGTACAGAGGATTTCATTTTTGGGATTTATTTTGTCTCCGTCAACTATTGAAATGGACCCGGCCAAGGTACAGGCCATTTATGATTGGGTTCAGCCCACTTCTTTGAAGGCCCTCCAGAAGTTTTTGGGTTTTGCTAATTTTTATCGGAAATTTATAGCAAAATTTTCTAGCATTGCCAAGCCATTGACTGATCTGACTAAGAAAGGTGCTGATGTGTTGAATTGGTCTCCGGAGGCTGTTGCTTCCTTTCAGGAGCTGAAGCGAAGATTTACCTCCGCCCCGGTTTTGCGGCAACCTGATGTCTCACTCCCGTTCCAGGTAGAGGTGGATGCTTCTGAGATTGGTGCAGGAGCTGTTTTGTCCCAAAAGGATCCTGTAACATCTAAAATGAATCCCTGTGCTTTCTTTTCCCAAAAGTTCTCTCCATCTGAACGTAACTATGATGTGGGGAATCGGGAACTGTTGGCCATGAAATGGGCATTTGAGGAGTGGAGACATTGGTTGGAGTGAGCTAAACATCAAGTTGTGGTCCTCACTGATCTCAAGAATTTGATTTACCTAGAGTCGGCTAAACTCTTGAACCCTAGACAGGCTAGGTGGGCCTTGTTTTTTACATGTTTTGATTTTGTGGTCTCTTTTCTTCCTGGCACTAAGAATGTCAAGGCAGACGCCCTCTCTAGGAGTTTCTTTGCTGATTCTCCTGTGGTGACCAAGCCTGCTACCATCTTAGGCGAAGGGGTAGTTCTTTCTGAAATCTCGCCCGATTTGAGACTTGCTCTGCAAGAGTTCCAGGAGGACAAACCTGAGCGTTGTCCCAGTGGAAAGTTGTATGTTCCTGACCAGTGGAAGAAGAGAGTGATGTCTGAAGTTCATTGCTCTGCATTGGCTGGTCATCCAGGTATTTTTGGTACTAGAGATCTGGTGAGTTGCTCTTTTTGGTGGCCCACCTTGTCTCATGATGTCAGGAATTTTGTGCAGTCCTGTGGGACTTGCTCCCGGTCTAAATCTTGTTCTCGCTCTAGTGGGTTGTTGATGCCTTTGCCGGTCCCCAGGAGGCCATGGACCCATATTTCAATGGATTTCATCTCTGATATGCCGGTCTCTCAAAGAATGACTGTTATTTGGGTGATTTGTGATAGGTTCTCTAAGATGGTTCATCTTGTACCACTCCCTAAGTTGCCATCTTCCTCTGAGTTGGTGCCCCTGTTTTTGCAACAGGTGGTTCGCTTACACAGGATTCCTGAGAACATTGTATCTGACAGAGGAGTTCAGTTTGTGTCTAGATTTTGGAGGACTTTCTGTTCCAAGCTGGGAATTCAGTTGTCCTTCTCCTCTGCTTTTCACCCTCAGACCAATGGGCAGACAGAGAGAACAAACCAGACCTTGGAGTCATATTTGAGATGTTTTATTTCCGCTGATCAGGATGATTGGGCTCCATTTTTGCCCTTGGCCGAATTTGCTTTAAATAATAGAGCTAGTTCTGCCACTTTGATTTCACCTTTTTTTTTAACTTTGGGTTTCATCCTCGATTTTCTTCAGGGCAGGTGAAGCCTTCTGCCTGCCCAGGTGTTGACACTGTGGTGGAGAGAATGCACCAGATCTGGGACCAAGTGGTGGATAAGTTCTCTCTCTCCCAGGAAAAGGCCCAGCGGTTTCCCAATCGACATAGGACCATTGGTCCCCAGTTTAAGATTGGTGATATGGTGTGGTTATCATCAAAAAATATTGCTATGAAGGTGGCTTCTCCTAAGTTTAAGCCTAGATTTATTGGACCTTACAAGATTTTGGAGATTATTAATCCGGTCTCTTTTCGTTTGGCTCTTCCTGTCACATTTAAAATCCATAATGTGTTCCATAAGTCCTTGTTGAAGAGGTTTGTTGAACCAGTTGTTCCTGGGGTGGCACCTCCAGACCCTGTATTGGTTGAAGGTAACATGGAATATGAGGTAGAGAAAATACTGGATTCCCGTCTGGCTAGACGGAGACTCCAGTATTTGGTTAAGTGGAAGGGTTATGGTCAGGAGTATAATTCCTGGGTCTCTGCCTCTGATATTCATGCCAAAAGATTGGTGCGTGCCTTTCATCGGGCTCACCCTGATCGCCCTGGTGGCGTGGTTGAGGGTTCGGTGACCCCTCCTCAAGGGGGAGGTACTGTTGTGAGTTCATTTTCCCCTTCGTCACTGAGGTCTGGTGAACTCCCTATTCTGGTAAAGGAAGGTAATGAGCCTGATTATCAGGCACCTGAGCCTAATGAGGATGACTGGCTGAGTGGAGTCACTGACTGGATATAAGGCTGCCGACGCCCTTCTGCCCTGCGGGTGATTTCTCTGTGGACTTCTAGGACACCAGTCTGATTCCTGCTCCTCTAAAGCTAAGTTTTCTGCTTTGCCTGTTAGCATTTGTGTTTTGTCTTTGTTTTCCTTGCTTTTCTGGATTCTGCCATTCCCTGCTGGGGTGAGCTGAATCTCCTTTTGCTGGTTGCTCTGTCTTCAGAATATTCCTGAGTACTGACATAGCTTTTTTGAAGCTTAGCGTCTTCATGGCCTTTTTCACTGTCAGTCTGTTGGCTCTTATTTTCATAGGGTTTTTTCACAGGATTGCAGACAGCAGCCTTCCTGTCCTTTCCTATCTAGTTAGCTTGGGCCCCGTCTTTGCCCAGTCTATCTTTCTGTCTGTGTTAGTGTTTTCATCTTGCTTCACCATCATTATATGTTGGGGGCTGCCTATTGCTTTGGGGTCTGCTCTGGGGCAGTTTAGATTTCCCCTTTCTTTCTTTAGGCCTATTTAATTCTCCGGCTGTGATCGAGGGGTCTAGGGCATCGTAGGAACCCCCCTTGGCTACTGTTAGTTGTTGTGATAGGATCAGGGGTCTGCAATCCAATCGCTGCCAACCTCTCTGGTTTTCTGGACTTAGCTAGCATTTCTGTTTTTGCCTCCTACGGTGACTCAATCATAACAGGTGGAAGTTTATTCATAATATCTAACCATGAACAGGTTGACTTGTGGGGGTATGTTTGTTTGAATTGGTTAAGGATACCTTTTACATGTTGCAATTGAAGAAATTTTTTTGGCTGGTTCAGTGCATTGACTGGCCGGTCTCCATTTTTGAGGGTTTTTCCTTCATAAAAGTCATTTAATGATTCCCTGGGTAATTTAGACCAGAGATTGTAAGGGTCTCGGAAACCGGGTTCTATCAAGAATGGTATAGCAGAATAAGGTGTCTGTGTAGACGGATAAGAATCAGGGGGGAAGTCATTGATTATCATACATTTTACCTGTAATGTGGATAAAGTAACTTCATCCTGCTGAAGAGCATCGGGCGGCTTAGCTTTGGTCCACAGAAAAGGCACATTATCTAGGCCTAGTAGTATCAAATCCACACTGTTCTGGTCTCCTTTTTCATAGCTATGTACCATCTTTAATCATCTGCCCAAATGTATAGCTTTATAGTAGAGGAGTGGATCCGGAACACTCAAACCCCCCCAAGGAACCTGGGTATGAGAGAATTTTATAGGAAAGCCTTGCAGGTTTTTTCTTCCAAAGAAAACTAGAAATTAGAGCTTTTAGATTCTTAAAGAAAGTTTGCGGTACACCTACAGGGACCATAGTCATGGTATATAGAATTACTGGCATTACATAAGTTTTAAAAACATTAATGCGTCTGTTATGAGCTCATTTTCTGCTCCACCAGTTGAGAGTTCTCCTTCCATTCTCCCTCTGGTGGTGACAGGAGGTAGTGAGGTTGGTTTAATTGGTAGTGATCTGCCACCTGGTGAGGAGGATAACGATTGGATCTCTGGAGTATCAGACTGTATATAAGACAGCCGACGCCATATCCTGGTGCTGGTGATTCAGTCTGCTTCTCAGGTCTTAGACTCAGCTCCGTTCCAGTCTTCTCAAGTTAAGTTTGTTTTTGCTAATGTTCACACGTGCTCTTGTTGGTCAATTCAGTTTTTTGTGGTCAGTCAGCTCGGCTGGGCTTTGCTGAATTTCCACTCTTATTTATCTGTATTTGCCAAATTGCCTTTTTTTGCCCCTTATTAGATTGGCCTCTTTTTGCTCTGTCTCAGAATATTTCAGAGTGCTGATATAGTGGGAGAAGTCTAGTGACCAGGGTTAATTTTGCTATCAGTTGTGTTGGACATTTTGGTAGGGTTTTTGGCAGATTGCAGACAGTGACTTTCCTTTCCTGTCCTTTCTAGTTAGTTTGGCCCCATTGTTTGCTTAGCCTATTTTCTTACCTTTGTTTGTGCTTTCATCTTGTTTCACCATCAATACATGTGGGGGGCTGTCTTTCCTTTGGGGTCTGCTCTGGGGCAGTTAGTTTTCCTCTTTTCCTGCTTTAGGCTTATTTAGCACTCCGGTTGTGACGAGGCATCTAGGACCACCGTAGGAACGCTCCACGACTGCTGCTAGTTGCGTGTAAGGATCAGGGGTCTGCAGTCTGCATAGTTACCAACCCCTTTGGTTTTCTGAGACTTAGCTTGTGTTGTTTTTCATTTCCTCCTCGGCGACCCGTTCATAACAGGCGTCCCAACCAGGACAAAGTGGGTAGATTGTATGATTTCATCAAATCATCTACTTTCTTCAATAAGGGGGAGTAGGTAGCTCTGAAAAAATCTGTATGGTCTCTAGTGATTAATACTCACAGGTATTTTAACCCCTTAAGCCCCAAGGGTGGTTTGCACGTTCATGACCGGGCCAATTTTTACAATTCTGACCATTGTCCCTTTATGAGGCAATAACTCTGAAACACTTGCATGGATCCCAGTGATTCTGACATTGTTTTCTCATGACATATTGTACTTCATGATAGTGGTAAAATTTCATTCAAATAACTTGCGTTTATTTGTAAAAAAAAACGGAAATTTGGCGAAAATTTTGAAAATTTTGCAATTTTCCAACTTTGAATTTTTAGAATTTTTATGCCCTTAAATCACAGAGATACAGCACACAAAAAACTTGATAAGTAACATTTCCCACATGTTTACTTTACATTAGCACAAGTTTGGAACCAAAATTTTTTTTTGTTAGGAAGTTATAAGGGTTAAATTTGACCAGCGATTTCTCATTTTTGCAACACCATTTTATTTTTACGGACCACATCACATTTGAAGCCACTTTGCGGGGTCTATATGATAGAAAATACCCAAAAGTGACACCATTCTAAAAACTGCACCCCTTAAGGTGCTCAAAACCACATTCAAGAAGTTTATTAACCGTTTAGGTGCATCACAGGAATTTTTTGAATATTTAAAAAAAAATGAACATTTATCTTTTTTTCACAAAAAAAATACTTCAAGTTCAATTTTTGATATTTTACCAAGGGTAACAGGAGAAATTGGATGCAAAAGTTATTGTGCAATTTGTCCTGAGTACGCTGATACCTGATATGTGGGAGGGAACCACTGTTTCGGCGCATGGCAGAGCTCAGAAGGGAAGGAGCGACGTTTGACTTTTTCAATGCAAAATTGGCTGGAATTCAGATCGGATGCCATGTCGCGTTTGGAGAGTCCCTGATGTACCTAAACAGTGGAAACCCCCCACAAGTGACCCCATTTTGGAAACTAGACCCCCCCAAGGAACTTATATAGATATGTGGTGAGAACTTTGAACCCACAAGGGCTTCTCAGAAGTTTATAACGCACAGCGGTGCAATTAAAAAATCATATTTTTTCCACAAAAATGATCTTTTCACACCCAATTTTTATTTTCCCAAGGGTAACAGGAGAAATTGGACCCCAAAAGTTGTTTTGAAATTTGTCCTGAGTAGGCTGATACCCTATAAGTGGGGGTAAAACACTGTTTGGGCGCATGGCAGAGCTTGGAAGGGAACGAGCACCATTTGACTTTTTCAACGCAGAATTAGCTGGAATTGAGATCCGACGCCATGTTGCATTTGGAGAGCACCTGATGTGCCCAAACAGTGGAAACCCCCAATTCTAACTCCAACCCTAACCCCAACACACCCCTAACCCTAATTTCAGCCCTAACCCTAGCCCTAACCCTAGCCCTAACACTAGCCCTAGCCCTAACCCTAGCCCTAACCCTAACCCTAACCCTAACCAAAGCCCTAATGGGAAAATGGAAATAAATACATTTTCTTTTAATTTTATTATTTTTCCCTAACTAAGAGGGTGATAACGGGGGGTTTGATTTACTATTTATGGCGGGTTTTTATGTTTGGCAGCTGTCATAGGCCAAAAGACGCTTTTTATTGTAAAAATAGTTTTTGCATCACCACATATTGAGAGCTATAATTTTTCCATACTTTGACCCACTGAGTCACGTGAGGTCTTATTTTTTGCGGCACGAGGTGATGTTTTTATTGGTACCATTTTCGGGCACATGACATTTTTTGATCGCTTTTTATTCTGATTTTTGGGACGCAGAATGAACAAAAACCAGCGTTTCATGAATTTCTTTTGGGGGGTGCGTTTACACCGTTCTGCATGCGGTAAAATTGATAAGGCCGTTTTATTCTCTGGGTCAGTACAGTTACGGTGATACCTCATTTATGTCTTTTTTTTATGTTTTGGCGGTTTTATGCAATGAAAACTATTTTATATAAAAAATAATTATTTCTGCATCGCTTTATTCTGCGAGCTATACTTTTTTTATTTTTTCACTGATGATGCTGTGTGGTGGCTCGTTTTTTGCAGGACAAGATGACGTTTTCAGTGGTACCATGGATATTTGCATGCGTCTTTTTGATCGCGCGTTATTACACTTTTTGTTTGGCAGTATGATAATAAATCATTATTTTTTGCTTCGTTTTTTATTTTTATTTTTTAAGGGGTTCGCTAAAGGGGTTAACTAATGGGACAGTTTTATAGGGCAGGTCGTTGCGGACGTGGCAATAGCAAATATAGGTACTTTTATTGTTTTTTTCTTTTTTTCTTTCCAAAAAATGAATTTATTGGGGAATATTTTTTTTTCTAATTTTTTTAGCGATTTTTTTAGAATTATTTTTACACTTTTTTTTAACTTTATTAGGTTGTCCCAGGTGGGACATCACTGTCCTGTGACAGATCGCTGATCTGTCACATCACAGATCACTGTGACAGATCAGCGATCTGTCACAGGCATAGATGCAGACTTCCTCATGCCTGCGCTTTGCAGGCACTGAGGAAGTCAGCTCCCTACAGGCCCCCGAAGTTCCCCGTCGCCATCTTGGATCCAGGGACATGTAGGAAAAGAGACCCCCAAAGCAACGCTGCACATTGCGCTGCTGTGGGGGGCTCAGGGAAGCACGGAGGGAGCCCCCTCCCTGCCGATGCTTCCCTTTAACCCCCGATACACAGCGATCGTGTTTCATCACGGTGTGCAAGGGGTTAACGTGTCGGGGTGGTCCATGACCACCCCTGACACATTGTGCCGGGTGTCAGCTGTGATAATTAGCTGACACCCTGCCGCGATCAGCGGCGCTCACCACGTGGGCGCCGCTGATCGCTGTGAGGTACTATCCCATCCCTGGGGATTAAGTCCCAGGGTACATGGACAGGATAGTACGTCACATGGGATTAAGGGGTTAAAGACTTTGTGGACCAGAAAAAAGGTGTTTGTCTGCGGAGGTCAGCTAGCTGATTGTCTGTAAGGGTTATATTAAGGGCTTCCGATTTTGTGGTATTAATCTTAAAATTAGACAGTCATTCGAATTGGTAAAGTATATTAAGAATATTAGGGAGTGCCTTTGAAGGGTTGGTTATGAGGAAGAGTAGATCATCCACAAATGCCAACATTTTTATCTCTAGTGTGTTTACCTTCAGCTCCTTAATCTGGTCTTCCTGCCTAATCTTCTGAATTAATGTTTTAATGACCAAAATAAATAGGGATGGGGACAAAGGGCACCCTCACCTGGTACCATTATTAATGCTAAAGCTGTTTGACAGGGTGCCTTTTATCCTCACTTTGGCCATTGGTTGAGAGTATAACGAGACTATAGCTGAGATGTATTGGGGAGGGAAACTAAACTTAGTCAGTACCATATCCATATACCTCCAGCTCACCATCAAATGCCTTTTCAGCATCGGTAGACAGGAGGATCAATGGGATGTCGTGACTTCTAGCGTACGTTATTGATTGGATGATTTTAGCCATATTGTCTTTACCTTCTCGCCCCCTCACCAATCCCACCTGGTCTTTATGGATTAATTTAGGGAGTATGTTACCGAGACGTCCTGCGAGTGTTTTAGCCCATAATTTAGTATCAGCATTGAGTAATGATATAGGTCTATAACTAGCACAGAGGTTAGGGTCTTTTCCTCCCATTGGGAGGACAGTGATAATAGCCTCCAAATATTGTTTTGGTAAAGGGAGCCCGCTTAAGTAGGAATTAAACAGGGTCACTAAATGTGGTAGAAGGAATTTGATTAGTTTTTTATAATATATAATGGGTAGCCATCCGGACCTGGCGCTTTCCCGTTAGGATAAGTAGAGTTGAGCGAAACGGGTCGGTCAAATTCAAAAGTCACCAAATTTCGCTAAAGTCGGGTTTCGCCGAGCGAAACCCGACCATAGCGTGAGGTCGACCCGAGCACCAAAGTCGGATTTCCCAGAATGCTTGCACGTGACTTTTTTCAGCCACTGAGCAAGGACGTACACTGAGGGCAACGAGATGACATGTGCAGCATCCGGGGAGAGAGAGAGTTTTCATGCACTTTAAAAAAGCGGTCGGGCATGTAGGTGTGTTTACTGTCCTCCACTCCCATTGACTTGCATTGGGTTTCATGTTTCAGTCGATCCTTTGACTTTTCACGATAGTCGGCCGATTTCGTTCGACTCGACTTTTGAGAAACCCGACTCAACCCTAAAAAAGGCAAAGTCGCTCATCTCTAATGATAAGGTATTTAAAACTTCTTTAGGCGTAACAGGAGCTGTCAGCAGCGAAAGGTCTTCTGGAGGAAGTTTAGGGAGCTTAAGGGGGTCAAGAAAGTATTTTACTTTATCTACAGCTATCCCATGGTCCTTAATGTCTTCAGGTATATCTAGATTATATAATTTTTCATAGAAGGCTCTAAACTCCCTGGCAATGTCGGCAGTTTCCCTGAACAGCGATCCATCTGGAGCTGTGAGCTGTTTAATGAAGGATTTCTCTTTATGTTTTTTTTTTACTAAAGATGTCATAAGCTTGCTGCCTTTATTACCATGAAGGTAGAACCTTTGCTTACTTCTCATGTATATTTTAGCTGATTGAATATTTAAAAGGTCTTCCAGGTTTGTCTAAGCCCTACCAACTCCTCTTGAATCTTACTCGCTTGCAACCTCTTGTGTATCTTTTCGAAAGTATTTATTTGGTGTAAGATTGAGTCAATCTTTTTTTATCTTTCTTTTTTGAAGTGCGATCCTAATGATATGAATTCCCGTCTCATGACGGCTTTATGTGCTGTACTTTTTTATGTCTGCAAAAGTAAGAATACAAGAAGGCATGTACTGTATAAATAGGATGCTGAGACTCAGATAATCAATACTTAGAGAAGGATCAGACCTGTCATCCTAACCAAAGCAGTTTTCTAATTTGAGATACATACTTTTGAATTTGCTTAAAATCTTAAGTAAAAAAATATAAAGAACTTAAAGTGAACCTGTCAGTAGGATTGTGCTGAGTAACCTACAGACACTGTCAGGACGGCACCGTTATACTAATTAAAATAATACCTGGGTTGTTCAAATCTGTCTTATGACTGTTGTTTAACCCCTTTACCCCCAAGGGTGGTTTGCACGTTCATGACTGGGCCAACAATTTTTACAACTGTGACCACTGTCCCTTTATGAGGTAATAACTCTGGAACACTTCCATGGATCCCGGTGATTCTGACCTTGCTTTCTAATGACATATTGTTCTTCATGTTAGTGGTAAAATTTCATTCATATAACTTGCGTTTATTTGTGAAAAAAATGACATTTGGGAAAAATTTTGAAAATTTCGCAATTTTCCAGCTTTGAATTTTTATGCCCTTAAATCACAGAGATATGGCCCACAAAAAACTTAATAAATAACATTCCCACATGTTTACTTTACATCAGCACAATTTGGGAGCCAAATTTTTTTTTTGGTAGGAAGTTTGGTAGGAAACCTCCCACAAATGACACCATTTGGAAACTATACCCCCAAGGAACTTATCTAGATGTGTGTTGAGCACTTTGAACCCCCAAGTGCTTCACAGAAGTTTATAATGCCCGGGCGTGAAAAATTAAAAAAAAATCTTTTTTTTTCCACAAACATGTATGGGCACACGTCGGGGCTTCGAAGGGAAGTAGCGATGTTTTGGAATATAGACTTTGATGGAATGGTCTGCGGGTGTCATGTCGCGTTTGGAGAGCCTCTGGTGTGCCTAAACTAGAACCCCCAAGGAACTTATTTAGATGTGTTGTGAGCACTTTGAGCCCCAAAGTGCTTCACAGAAGTTTATGACGTAAAGCCATAAAAATAAAAAAATCACAATTTTTTCCACAAAAATATTTTTGCTCCCAATTTTTTATTTTCCCAAGGGTAACAGGAGAAATTGGACCCCAAAATTTGTTGTGCAATTTGTCCTGAGTAGAATGATACCCCATATGTGGGAGTAAACCACTGTTTAGGTGCATGGCAGAGCTTGGAAGGGAAGGAGCACTGTTTGACTTTTTCAATGCAAAACTGGCTTGAAATGAGATCAGACGCCATGTTGTGTTTGGAGAGCACCTGATGTGCCTAAACAGTGGAAACCCCCCAATTCTAACTCCAACCCTAACTCCAACACATCCCTAACCCTAATCTCAGCCCTAACCGTAGCCCTAACCCAAGCCCTAACCCTAACCTTAGCCCTAACCCTAGCTCTAACTCTAACCCTAGTCCTAGCCATAACCCTAACCCTAATGGGAAAATGGAAATAAATACATTTTTTTAATTTTATTATTTTTCCCTAACTAAGGGGATGATAAAGGGGGTTCAATTTACTATTTATGGCAGGTTTTTATGTTTGGCAGCTGTCATACGTTAAAAGACGCTTTGTATTGCAAAAATAATTTTTGCAACACCTCCTTTTTGAGAGCTATAATTTTTCCATATTTTGACCCACTGAGTCATGTGAGATCTTATTTTTTGCGGGACGCATTGACGTTTTTATTGGTACCATTTTCGGGCACGTGACTTTTTTGATCGCTTTTTATTCCGATTTGTGGGATGCAGAATGAACAAAAACCAGCATTTCATGAAGTTCTTTTCGGAGATGTGCTTACACCGTTCCACGTGTGGTAAAATTGATAAAGCGGTTTTATTGATCGGGTCAGTGTGATTACAGCGATACTTTATTATGTCTTTTTTTATATTTTGGCGCTTTTATGCACTGAAAACAATTTTATATAAAAAATAATTATTTTGCATCGCTTTATTCTGCGAGCTATAACTTTTTATTTTTTGTTGATAACGCTGTATGGCAGCTCACTTTTTTGCGGGACAAGATGATGTTTTCAGTGGTACCATGAGTTATGTATATCCGTCTTTTTGATCGCGCGTTATTGCACTTTTTGTTTGGCGGTACAATGATAAAGCATTGTTTTTTGCTTTGTTTTTTATTTTTATTTTTTAAGGGATTCACTAAAGAGGTTAACAGTGGGACAGTTTTATAGGGCGGGTTGTTACGGATGAGGCGATACTAAATATGTGTACTTTTATTGCTTTGGGATTTTTAATTTACAAAAAAAGAATTTATTAGGGAATATTTTTTTTACATTTATTTAGGGATTTTTTATAAATTATTTTAACACTTTTTTTTAACTTTATTTTATTGTCCCGGGGGGGACATTACTGTAATGTGTCAGATCACTGATCTGACAGTTTGGACAGCACTCTGTCAGATTAACGATCTGACAGGCGCTGCACAGGCTTCCTCCGTGCTTGCTCTCTGCAGGCACTGAGGAAGCAGCCTCCCTGCAGGCCTCCGAAGGCCCCCGTGGCCTTCTTGGATCCGGAGCCTAAAGGGAAGGAGGCCCTCAGAGTAGCGCAGCACATCGCGCTGCTTTGGGGGTCTTAGGGAAGCACAGAGGGAGCCCCCTTCCTCTCGATGCTTCCCTAATTCCCTGTTACACTGCGATCATGTTTGATCGCAGTGTGCCAAGGGTTAACGTGCCAGGGGTGGTCCATGACCACCACTGACACATAGTGCCGGGTGTCAGCTGTGATAATCAGCTGACACCCGGCCGCGATCAGCGGCGCCCCGCCCGGGAGTGCCGCTGAACGCGTAGACGTACTATCCCGTCCCCAGTCATACGGGCCTGGGTAGATGGGATAGTATGTCTAATGTCAGAAAGGGGTTAATCTTTATTTTCAGTTTTGAGTTAATGATATGCTCATGCTCTGGAGTAGGTCTGTGGGGGTTGTCTTCATGTGGACCATTCACCAGTATGGCTTCTGACAGATCACTGATCCCTCAGTGACCTAGCCCCATTTTACTTATTGAATATAAAATATAGTTGAAAAAAAAATCACCTTCTGCAGGCAGCGCTGGCGGTGGCGCCTGCACTGCAACGTGCTCACATATATAATGTCAATTTAATTATTTTCTTGATGGTGTATATAAATTAAAAATAATAAATAAAGAAGTCTGAAAATGGCGCCAGCCAAGCCTCCACAGTAGCAGATATCGGCGATCCGATAGCTGCTACTGAGTAAGCACCGGTGGCACCTTCTTGCTAGAGAAAAAAATTGCCTCCTCCAAGTTGGCAGACCTGGCACCTGCACAGCAGCAGCTATCGAATTGCTTATAGCTGCAAATGTGCAGGTGCCTGCGGTGCCATTTTGTTAGAGAAAAAAAATTGTCTCCACTAAGATGGCATGCTATCTTGGAGGAGGTAATTATTTTTTACTCTAGCACGATTGCCCCACCAGTGCCCGCACAGTAGCAGCTTTCAGACTGCCGATAGCTGCTATTGTGCAGGCGCCCCGGCACCTGATTTTTTTTTCATTTATCTATACCATCAAAAAAATAATTAAAAACACATTACAGATGTGATCAAGCTGGTGGAAGCGACGAGACAGACGGTGGAAGTCACGTCCTACATGCCCATACCCATGAATCACCAATGTATTACAGGGGCCTTATATATGTTAGCACACCAACCTAGCATTTGCAGGGGCCTGATACAAAGCCTATTCACAGGTAATTAGCGCCCAACATCTGCAGGGGCCTGATACAAAGCCTATTCACAGAAACCGTCCCAATACAAAGAGCCGACACACTTTCTACACTCCATACCACAGAATTTAAACTAGGAGCTGATACAAAGCTTCATTACCTATCCACCAATTTTTAAACAGTAGGACTGAGGAAGGCCATATAGGCCAAAAAGTTGTACAGACTGCATTAATAAAAATTTACTTCTGATTAAGGACATCTTAAGTTGAGTGCCAAGTTATTTTCACGATTTACTGAGGGATCAGTGACCTGTCAGAAGCCATACAGATAAATAGTTAAGCAGAGCATCACAGGAAGACCCCCGTCCCCCAATAGGCCCGCAATGGAGCACGAACATGTCATTAACTTATAACTGAAAATAAAGGTTAAACAACCGCAAGACGGATTTCACCAACAAAGGTATCATTCTAATCAGTATAGCGCCGCCAACCTGACACTATCCGTAGGTTAGTCAGCACAATCCTGCTGACATGTTCCCTTGAAATACACATTCAATAAAACCTAAGGTTTTACCTTTAACCATTTGTAAATCATATTTAAATGGAATCTGTGACCTGACTTTTGCTACATCATCTGAGAGCAGCACAATTTAGAGAAAGAGACCCTGGACCCAGCGATGAATCACTTAATATGCTGGGTGCATTAGATATGATGCAATCAGAATTTTTAGATGTAGCATGTGACAAAGCTCAAAAAGCTAACTCCACCCACACACCTATACAGCAGCTTTCCATGTATATTGTACATTGGCAAAAAATCTTCAAACCATTGGTGGGGGTGTGGTTGGATCATAAGGCATGAGGGAGCTAGTCTGACAGCGATAATATCCTGCTGATAAAATATTCATTGCAATGAAACAACAGAACACAGCCTAATAAGTGACACATTGCTGAAATCAGCGACTCAACCTCTATTTCTTCCTGTCATCAGATTAGATAGCAAACACCTGCTGACAAGCTTCCCATTAAGAAATGAGTAAAAGCTTTGCATGGTCAGGTCATAAAAATATAAATAAACTCTTTTCTTAATGTTTCACCTTCTGTGATTCAAGATGTAAATTAAAGGAATTTTTTTTCTATGAGAAGATAGATATTCAAGTAATTATTGACCATTCTTATGTTATGTAAATATGTCAAAATGACAGATGCCATTTTTAGATGAAGTGTTGTGCTGCATAGGAAGATACGCTTACAAATTGTTTTCAAAAAGTTTAAACAAGTTCTATCAATAAATATATTTTGGCATAAAAAGAGTAAAATCGCGTGTGAAAATGTATGTTTGAAAGTATGGAATTGAGGAGTAAAAATTAGAAATCAAAATCTGGTTATTAAATGCTCATTACTTTTGCCTATTTTGAAGAAATCATAACAACATAGGAAGAGTTAATTGTGGAAACAATTTTTAAAAATGCACAAGACAGATCTGATCTTTTCTCCGAAACTCTTTGAAGGTATAATGTTTCTTCCACACAAGAATATGTGTCTCACTACTTGCTGCAATTTCATGTTATTACCCATAATATCTTTCCTTGAAGATTTTGCAGCGGATTTTTTGCCTTTTTTTATTTTTTTAACACTTAAATTATGTTTTTCAACACCATGAGTTATCAGCTAAACAGCAACAAGATCTAACAGCTAAAGAGCTGTGTTTCCTTCAGAGAAGAAAGATCTGGACATAGAATACATTACAGTTAATTCTTCTCTAATCAGTATTCTGCCATCTTTCACTTAGAAAATACATGTTATATTTTCTGGATTCTTCTGAGAGATGATGGACAAGTGCCAAAACAGTGAGTTGATAGTTTGTATGATGTTATTTGACTCAAATACTTTGGAATAAAGAATAAAAAATAACTTAACTCCTTGCTAACTAGTAAAAAAAAAATGGCATTATGCTATATAGACCAAAGATGAGATTTGATTCTCAAAATTCCAGAAAAATGGCTGAATGCTATTTTGCTGGATTCTTTTGAGGATCAGGTAGGTGATTAAAAAATAATAAAATGTTACATACACACCTGTCCCAGACCTGCCACAGCTCCACAACCCATATTATTCCAACTCCCCCACTCTTTGGATTTTCTGACATTGACTAGGCTTTGTTTGTTGTGAATGGAGGACTGGGTGAGGAGAATAGGTGAGGGGCAGGCCTAGGACATGTTAACCCTGCTGTTCTGTTCGCATTTGCTATACACTTGTACTGTTCCCGGGTCCATATGACCCGACCTATTAATTCTTGATTTTTAGCTACTCTAATTGTTTTATTTGAATACTTTTTTCATTAAAATACTGTATGTGAACATGGTTGATCATAAACAAATGAAAAATTTAAATTCAAACTTAATTATTTTTCTTTTTTTCATAAAAAGGTTACACAGGCTTTTTGCAATTATCTTCGATTGTTGACATTCTGCACACAAATAACAAAGAAGCTTTACATTACTATTACTTAAACATGAAATTTTTAACTTTTTGAAAACAAATTTTATAAATCAACAAATGAAAAATCATAAAAACATCAACCTTTTTAGAAAGAAAAAAGAAAAAACTGAACATGTTCATGCGTTTTTACACTGAACACAATAATAAGACACATGTCCTTTACACAGATATTTTGAACATCCAGCACCTGTCAGATTAGTCTTATTGTCACAGGAAGACGGACAGAAGCTACATCTCTTCCTTTTTTTGCTGGTAGCTGTGCTGGTGGAGGCCGTGGATGTGGAGTCTCTTTCTTGAGCATGCTGGACACTTTTTACAATGGCTGTTGCTCCATCACTTCTGGGGGTCACTTTTCTGCTCTCAATATATGGCCTCACCAGGGATTTTCCCAATTCCTCAAGAAATAATCTTCTTTTATGCAGCTTATTCCGGTTCCAATCGGGGTCGATTTCTCTCCATAAGACAAATGCATTGTATGCAGAAACGTCCAGTATGTTATAAAATAAAATCATTGGCCACCGATTGGTTTTGCGTTTGCATGTATATGTTGATATTGCTTTTGGTCTAAAGTATCAACTGCTCCCTTTGTGGCATTATAATCCAAAATAATGTCAGGCTTTCTGTCTTCTCTATCACTTGCGGCATTGTCATGGTGCATTGTGCTCATTAGAATTACCTGTTTGTTTTTTTTGGAACATAAGAAACAACAGTTGTATTTCCAGAAAAATAAAAAGTAGAACTGTACACCTCTCTCTTGCTAACGATACCTTGCGGTAGTTCAGGTTTGTTTTTTCTCATAGTACCCAGCATGGTAAGTTGTTTTTTCTTCAACATCTGGCCTAGTTGATAGGATGTAAAAAAGTTGTCACATGTGACATTTTGTCCTTTTAGTCCATGAGTCAAATCGAGAACAACACGCATACCCTGATTTTTTTCAGGTCTTTCATCAGTGGTTTTTCCTGTATACACTTGAACATTTAGAGCATATGAACTTTTTCTGTCGCAAAGTGTCCAGATCTTGATGCCATATTTTGCTGGCTTACTTGGTATATATTGTCTGAATGGGCACCTACCTCGGAATGCCACCAGTTGCTCATCAACAGTTACAGTTTCACCACTATTATACAATTTTGGTAGAATCTCTACCCATTGATTCCAAACATTTCTAATAGGGGCTAGTTTATCTTTAGCTCTTCTTTCCATTCTATCTGTTTTAGAATCAAACCGCAGTACTCTAGAAATCTCATGAAACCTTTCTCCTCTCTCACAAACAGACTAGATAATGACTTTCTTACTGATAAGAACAGTGAAACCACCACCATTTTTAGATGAAGTACACATAAAAAAACATAACTTTTGCAGTCAGAAATAATCAGAGACCTGTAGAACAGTATAAAATGCTATCGGGTCATATTGACCCGAACAGTACAAGTGTAACAATCAGCGTGTAGCAAAAAGTAAACAAAAAAAAAAAAAATGTAGAGCTCCACAAATGAGGAGAAGTCAAGGAACCACTAGTTTCAAATCCTCATTAAAAAAAATCTGCAGGGTCTCAAAAATCATTTCGGGTCATATTGACCCGAACAGTACAGCAGGGTTAATATTATCTTTTCCTATTTTTTAACCCCTTCCCTCAACTTAATTTATTGTGGTTTGGAATCTGGAGAGATCTTACAACTTGCATGCCTTAAGAGTTTGCTACCAATGCCTTGGTGCCAAGCACGTGGCGAACCAAATTATCATTATCCACTATTGGAAGCCCTTTTTGCAATTGTCGACAAATGGCATCCCATATGGGAAACAAGTCTAGAGATGTTGCAGGTAGTGATGGGCGAGTAGCATTGTTGCTCGGGTCTCCCCGAGCATGCTCAGGTGTCCTCAGACTATTTTGGAGTGCTCGGAGATTTAGTTTTCATTGTCTCAGCTGCATGATTTGCGACTTGTAGACAGGCTGAATACATGTGGGAATTTCCTAACAAACAGGCATTCCACACATGTATCCAAGCTGCCTAGCAGTCGCAAATTATGCAGATTAGACGACGAAAACTAAATCTCCGAGCACACCAAAATACTCGCTCACCACTAGTTGCAGGCAATAGTAGCATGTTTAAGCCCCTCAGGCTGCTTACATTAGTACAAGCTTTTTTATTGTTATACAGTAAAGTTTGTTTCAACACTATGATATGGTAGCAAAAACATAAATGTGATATATTTCAAATGGAATCATAGCCTAAGACCTATGAGCAAACATCTTAACTGTGTAACACAAGAAAAGCACAATATGTTCATTGTAGGACTGCTTCATTGAGCACACACTAAAATATTCAAAGCCACAGTGTACTATTTTCAAAGAGATTTCTAACCCATTTATTTAATTTTACAAGTATGTAATTTTAAGAAATTTCCCATTAAAGATGAGTTTGCAAAGTGACTGCCATTAGTTATGAGTATATAAAAGAAGAGTAGATGGTTGTAAATCCTTAAGAATTACTATTCATTTATGATGTGGTAGTAAAATACTTTACATTTATAAATGTATTTTGCTATGGTGAATAAAGAATCATATTTTAAACTGAGGGCCTCATTGAGCCAATGATTGATTTTGAGTTAGGGCCAGCCAGAGATTGCAATTCTTTTATCTTCCTTCCTTAGGACTGCATTTAGGTTATTTCGGGCAAATCTATTGTATTGTTCAGTATAATGACAAATTGTCTCCTTTTTACAAAAAAAAGTCACCATCAAAGCTTCTTTTTTCATGATTTAGTAGGAAATTGTTATTAGGAGCACCATTTCATATATTCATCTTTAGCAGGGGCAAATCTTTGACAAAACTAGTCCATGTATGTTTTAACAAATATCCACCATTAAGGACATGTATAGACATCTATGAATCTTATATGTGTTCCATCCATGTTTTTCACAGATAGAATACATCCCCATTAAGGTCTTTGATGCTATTCACATGTCAATATTTTTTTAAAGACTTTATGTCCATTTTTGATCCAGTTAATGGATCAAAATTACCCAGACCCTTAGGCTGTGTGCACACGTTGCGATTTTTAAGCTTGTTTGCCGTGATTTTTGCCGCAAAAATGCTTAAAAAACACATACAGAACACATTCCATGCATTCCTATGGCACTCCGCACATGCTGTGCTAATACTACAATTTTTTCAGTGGCGGAATCGCATCGCAGAAAAAAACGCAGCATGCTCATTCTTTTTGCGGAATTGCCGCAATTCCGCACCCATAGGAATGCATGAGATCCGCTTACTTCCCGCATGTGGCTATGCCCACCATGCACAAAGTGAGTGGCTCATGTGCGGATGGTACCTACAGTGTGGAGGAGAGGAGACTGTCCTCCAGGCCCTGGGTACTATATCCCTGTTAAAAAAAGAATAAAAAATAAAAAATTGGATTATATTCACCTTCCTGCGTCCCGCGCAGCCTTCCCGGGCCTCAACGATGCTTCCGTACCCAGTAATGCCTTGCAAGACCTTTGATGACATCGCAGTCTCACGATAATGTAGCGGTCCCTATTCCTCGAGAGACCACTACAGCATCACGAGACCGCGACGTCATCAAAGGTCTCGCAAGGCATTACTGGGAACGGGAGCATCGCTGAGGCCCGGGAAGGCTGCGCTGGATGCCGGAAAGTGAATATTACCTGATTTTTTTTTTTTTTTAACATTCTATCTTTTACTATTGATGCCGCATAGGCAGCCTCAATAGTAAAAGGTTGGTCACACTATGTTTGATGAGTATGGCCAACCTGTCAATCACATTCCAAGCGATGCTTCATATCGTTTGGTAAGTGCTTGAATTTCGCACGTGAAAATCGTGGGAAAAACGCGAAAAAAACGTGCAAAAATCACGCAAAAATGCAGAAAAAGACGCAAATAAAACACACGTTTTTCCTGTGAAGTGTGTTTTTTTCTGCATACATAGGCACATAGCCTAATTCTTACACGTGTGTTTATTGATTATTGTTTATCCGGTGGGACATGAGTGTCTCAATCTTTTTGTTTGTTTTTGAACTCCATTTTGGATTATTTTAGATTATTATATTCACCCCTTTTTTGTTTGTATATTCTTTTAAAAAACTTTTTAATTGTCTGTGTTTATTTGTTATTTAATATTTATTTTTTCTAACTATTGTCTTTATATGGTTGTGCACTATTTTCATCTGACAAGACCGCATAGGAAACCATGGAACTGCGTGGGGCTTTGGCCTTTCACAAAATTTTGGCAGAGCCCCCCGCAGCACTCAACACACCCGCAGCACTGGAGACCTGTAGCACCATACACACCCGCAGCACAGACCACCCACAGCTCCGGACACCGGCAGCCGCATCGGACACCCGCAGCAGCGAGCAGCACATCTGAACACACCCTCATCCCAGCAGCCACCACCCCGGTAAGCAATAAGACGCATGGATTATAAGAAGCACCACTATTTTATTAAAAAAAAGTTTTTTCCTATTTTTCTCCTCAAAATTTGGGGTGCATCTTATAATTCGGAGCATCTTATAATCCACAAAATATGGTATATTTATTCCTTCAGGAATATTGTGGACATTTGTTGTTGCAATGGAGAAGATATCATTGTAATAGGACACGCAGTGGTGGTTTGACAATGATGAAGAAAGCAATGATGACACCAGTCACAAATAAATTATGGGTGTGGCCAGGCTGACAAATAGACTAGCATGGCAAGTAGTGTAACAAGTACATTTGTACCTCATGTATATGAGCTGGGACATTCACAACTTATTTTCCTCATGCAGACTGACAAAGAATCATCTAGTGGCAATGTGCCAAAGTACTCCCACACATGTGGTGCATGTATGTTTAAGTCTCCACCACTGCAACTAGATATTTCAAGGAACTGTTGAGTCTCCTCCTCCAACTGCACAGGCATTGTCACTTACATCAGCACAATTTTGGAAACCAAATATTTTTTTGTTAGAAAGTTATAAGGGTTAAAAGTTGACCAGCGATTTCTCATTTGTACAACAAAATTTCCAAAACCATATTTTTAGGGACCACTTGTCATTTGAAGTCACTTTGAGGGGTCTATATGGCAGAAAATACCCAAAAGTGACACCATTCTAAAAACTGCACCCCTCAAGCTACTCAAAACTACATTCAAGAAGATTATTAACCCTTCAGGTGCTTCACAAGAACTAAAGCAACGTGGAAGGAAAAAATGGACAATTTAATTTTTCCAACAAAAATTTTCTTTTAGCATCAATTTTTTCATTTTATCCTGTGTAACAGGATAAAATGGATCATAAAATTTGTTGGGAAATTTCTCCTGAGTACATCGATACCTCATATGTCGTCATAAACCACTGTTTGGTCTCAGAAGGGAAGGAGAGCCATTTGACTTTTTGAATGGAAAATATGCTGGAATATTTAGCGGTTGCCATGTCGCATTTGGAGATCCCCTGTGTGACTAAACATTGGCGCTCCCCCACAAGTGACCCCATTTTGGAAACTAGACCCTCCAAGGAACTTATCTAGATGCATAACGAGCACTTTGAACCCCCAGGTGTTTCACAAATTGATACGTAAAAAAATAACTTTTTTCACAAAAATTTTCTTTTAGCCTCAGTTTTTTCATTTTCACATGGGCAACAGGATAAAATGGATCCTAAAATTTGTTGGGCAATTTCTCCTGAGTACAGCGATATCTCATATGTGGTCATAAACCACTGTTTGGGCGCACAGCAGGGCTCAGAAGGGAAGGAGCGTCATTTGACTTTTTGAATGGAAAATTAGCTCCAATCGTTGGCGGACACCATGTCGTGTTTGGAGCACCCCCATTTTGGAAACTAGACCCCCTAAAAAACTTATCTAGATGCATAGTGAGCACTTTGAACCCCCAGATGCTTCACAGAAGTTTATAACGCAGAGCCGTGAAAATTAAAAAAATTTTATTCCTCAAAAAATGATTTTTTAGCCCGCTATTTTTTTATTTTCACAAAGGTAACAGGAGAAATTAGACCCCTAATGTTGTTGTCCAGTTTGTCCTGAGTACGCTGGTACCCCATATCTGGAGGGGAACCACTGGGCACACGTCGGGGCTCGGAAGGGAAGTAGTGACGTGTTGAAATGCCAACTTGATGGAATGGTCTGCGGGCATCATGATACATTTGCAGAGCCCCTGATGTGCCGAAACAGTAGAAACTCCCCACAAGTGACCCCATTTTGGAAACTAGACCACCCAAGGAACTAATCTAGATGTGTGGTGAGCACTTGAACCCCCAAGTGCTTCACAGAAGTTTATAATGCAGAGCCATGAAAATAAAAAATACTTTTTTTCCTCAAAAAATTATTTTTAGCCCACTATTTTTTATTTTCCCAAGGGTCACAGGAGAAATTAGACCCCCAAAGTTGTTGTGCAATTTTTCTTGAGTACGCTGATACCCCATATGAGGGGGTAACTACTGTTTGTGCACATGTTGGGGCTCGGAATGGAGGTAGCACTGTTTGACTTTTTAAATGCAAAATTCGCTGGAATAAATGGTGGCGCCATGTCGTGTTTGGAGACCCCATGATGTGCCTAAACAGTGGAAACCCCGCAATTCTATCTCCAACCCTAACCCCAACACACCCCTAGCTCTAATCCCAACCCTAATCATAACCCTAACCACAATCCTAACACCAACACACCCCTAACCCTAATCCCAATTCTAACCCTAACCACAATCCTAACCCTAATCCCAACCCCAATCCACCCCTAATTCTAATTTTAACCCTAATTCCAACCCTAATTCCAACTCTAACCCTAATCCCAACTGTAATCCTAATTCAAATCGTAACCCTAATTCCAACCCTAACCATAATTCTAACCCTAACCCTAATTCTAACCCTAATGAAAAAATAAAAATATTTTCTTTATTTATTCTTTATTCTCTCTCCTCTGCTATGATCACACATCAGGGAAGAGAGAAAATGAGGTCCCCGATTCCCCCCGGTTCCCCCCCCCATGATGTCCCCCGGGTGAGGGCATCTTCTTCCGGGAAGAAAATGACGGGCGCATGTGCAATGCGCCCGTCAAGATCTGCAGGCTGGCACCCGGCAACTATAGGAAACTTTTCCTATTGGTTCATTCTGATCACTGTGATAGACCCTATCACAGCAATCAAAACAAAAAAAATTGTAAATCAAACCCCCTTTATCACTCCCTTAGTTAGGTAAAAATAAAATGAAAAAAGTATTTATTTTCATTTTTCCATTAGGGTTAGGCTAAAGTTAGGGTTGGGCTAACGTTAGGGATGGGTTAGGGTTACGTTTGGGCAAGGTGTAGCGTTGGGCTAAAGTTTAGGTTGGGCTAATGTTAGGTTATGGATGGGATTACGGTTAGG
This sequence comes from Dendrobates tinctorius, assembly GCF_039654945.1. Classification (NCBI taxonomy): domain Eukaryota; kingdom Metazoa; phylum Chordata; class Amphibia; order Anura; family Dendrobatidae; genus Dendrobates; species Dendrobates tinctorius. Next base: position 12,138,044 of record NW_027361683.1, read on the forward strand.
GTTGGGATTAGGGTTTGGGGTGTGCTAGGGTTAGGGTTGTGGTAAGGGTTATAGTTAGGGTTGGGATTAGGGTTAGGGGTGTGTTGGGGTAAAGGTTGGAGTTAGAACTGGGGGATTCCATTTTTTAGGTCTCCAAACACGACATGGTGCCACCATTGCTTTCAGCCAATTTTGCATTCAAAAAGTCAAACTGTGCTCCCTCCCTTATGAGCCCTGCCATGTGCCTAAACAGTGGCTTTACCCCACATACAGTATGGGGTATTGGCATACTGAGGAGAAATTGCACAACAAATTTTGTGGCCCGTTTTCTCCTGATACCCTTGTGAAAATAAGAAAATGTGGTTCCAAATTAAACATTTTGTGAAATAAGTAAAATGTTATTTTTTTTTCCTTCCATATTGATTTAGTTCTCGTGAAGCACCTGAAGGGTGAAAAAACTTCTTGAATGTGGTTATGTGCGCCTTGAGGGGTGCAGTTTTTAGAATGATGTCACTTTTGGGTATTTTCTGCTATATTGACCCCCCAAACTCACTTCAAATGTGAGATGGTCCCTAAAAAAATGGTTTTGTAAATTTTGTTGGAAAAATGAAAAATCGCTGGTCAACTTTTAACCCTTATAACGTCCTAACGAATAAAATATGTTTCTAAAATTGTGCTGATGTGAAGCTGACATGTGGGAAATGTTATTTATCAACTACTTTGTGGGAGATCACTCTCTAATTTAAGGGTGCAAAAATTAAAAATGATATTTCCATTTTTTTCATAAATAATCTCAAGTTATATCAAATAAATTTTACCACTAACATGAAGTACAATATGTCACAAAAAAAATTCTTAGAATCAGTGGAATACATTGAAGCATTCCAGAGCTATAACCTCATAAAGTGACAGTGATCAGAATTGTAAAAATTGGCTTGGTCATTAAGTACCAAATTGGTTCCGTCACTAAGGGGTTAACAAATACAAACTGAATGAATTAACAGTATCAATTTTATTCAGTACACTCGTACACAGTTTTTGATGAAACTCAGCAGGGAGGTGGTTACAAACATTTTGGAGAACTAGCCACACCTTCGGATTAACTTTAGACAAGCGGAAGAAGCAAGAGTGCAGCAGCAGAATAGTTTGGCTGCAGGGCTCATGTGGCACAGCAATGTCACGCAAACTCCAGGAAAACAAGAGCCCACTTTCCTGGAGCAGCGCCAGTTCAGGAGTTTTGTATTTGGGGTTTAATTTTCCAAAATAAAATGCTAGCAGTAGTTTTCCTGAAGGGACTTCATAGCGGTCTTTATGCCGTTCTTGCGGCAGCTCCAAAGCCGGCAAAATTTATTGTGAAGTAGAGGAAGCCACCTGAAAAATTAGAACTTCAATTCATTTCTTTTAACTGTTTCAGGGATTCTGAACACTGATGTGACAAAAAATAAGTGACATAAGACAGAACATATAGCCAAGCATCGTCATTTTGACATTGCTGTGAATTATGTTCATTTAATGAAGCAGAATGTGCATGAAAAGGATGATGTGTCTACATAGACTAACATAGCAAATTTGGGTGTAATAATAAATGGGTATCACTTAGAAGCAATTAAGATTAGAATCCTGAGGTTTATTTTATTTGTAATGAAAATGTGCATGGGATGAAGTAATAACCAAGTACAAATTTATCAATGGACAGTACAGAGCTCAGTCTAATGATTTTTTTATAACCATGACCAAAGATTACAAGTGGCCATTTTTGCTGTACGGACATTGGAACAAGGAAACTATAGACGTATTGTGAGAATTATACAAAGACATGCAGCTGTTTGATGTCTTTCAAAAGGGTCCTTTCTTTCTCTTATAAAACTGACCCATATCTGACTTAACAAGGCCAGTATCTACTACACAGGCAATTGAACAGGGCATGTTTTACTTCTCTCAACCAGTTGAATAAGGTTTTTATGATTGTAAACATTTTCCATTTGCTAGAATAATTTCAGTTGCATGTATAACTACTACTAGATGTATTATAGTACATCAACGCTAGGGTTACTGTGTGTGTGGGGGGGGACTCAAGAACTGAGCCATCTTCACACATGGTAGATGCTGGCTATGTTACTTACACGCCATCTGTCTCTAACAACAGTGACCGGAGTTGAGTTCTGATCACTCCTGTTAACCGATTAGGAGAGGCTGTCAATTGGTAACATCATCATTTAAACGGAGTGGTTCATGTGGGATCAATGGGTTTCCATGGCAGCTGGTGGCCTGCTAAAGGCCATTTTGCTTCTCCTGTGACAATCAGCCAAAAGCTGTCTCTTATAGGAGACATTGATTTAGACAATGAACTGCAGTACATGGCATAATCAATCAAACAATTGTAATTCAAATCCCCTCAAAAGACTAAAAAATTTAATAAAAAATTAATTATTTTTCCTCATTAAAAAATAAAGCAATAATAAAAAAAAGATATATTTGGAATTGCCATGTCATTGAAAGTTTGATCTATCAAAATATAAAATTAATGAACTTCTACAGAAAGTAAGAAAGAAAAATCAAAATGTCATTTTTGGATTTGTGGCAGCTCTGGTTCCACTGTAATTTAAATGTCACTTTTTTCCTTTCAGGCCAGCAGTGGTTAATGTCAGTTTTCCTTGCTGGTAGTGTACTGCAGTTGCTGAGTTGCTAAGTCAGCTGATGTGGGTCGTGATCACTCCCACCAGCCTTTAAATAGTCACCTGATACATCAGCTGACTGTTGGTGATAGAGTAATTCTATGGAGACCAGCCTTGCAGTTGCAGATCTCTGGTGTCAGCCCGGTATCAGCTACTTCTGAGTTTGGGGTTCTGTTTCCGTGTCCTCTGCAGTGTGGAGCTTGGCAGCGGAGTCTAGAAGATAAGTGTTGTGATTTTACCTTGTCTGTTTCATGCTTGTAACCACTCTCTGTGCTGTACCATCTGCAGTGGTGATGCTAGCGCCCTTGTTTGCCAGTGCACTAGTCAGGGCAGTGCGAGGTAACTGTGAGAGATGAGGTTCCTGATGGCAGTGGGGGAAAGGACCCGCTTAGGGCTTTAGGGGAGTGCAGGGACATGCTCAGGTTGGAGCTCAGGAGGTGTCCCATCCCACATTCCCTATTGGTTAGGGCCTTCCTCTCCCCTTTACCATCCCTTTGAGTGTGCGTTGTGCCGTCCTCTGACCGACCAAGTGGTGGGATCATGACAGACAGCTTCATATATTTCTATGAGGCTGTCACACTCAGGTCGGGAGACCCATGACCAGTCTGTACATTCCAATCTGATAACAAACCAAAATGCACCGACATCTGAATGAGCCCTTAAGATGATCAAGAGGTTGTATGATGTACCTCAAATTGTTATCAATAAACCATCAACTTGCCAAGCAGGAAAAAAAGCTCAATCGGCAGAAAAATAAAATCATTACGGTTCTCAGAGAATGATGACATACACCACATTTTTTTTTACAAACTTCTGAAATTTTTTGACTATATATTTTGGTATGACGAGTGGCCATATGGTTAATGGTTGGTATGTATCACAGAGGTGATGGCCCTGTGATGGGAGCCTGGGCTTGCTTTTCTCTGCAGATCTACTTCTAAAGGTTAGTATACATTTTGAAGGCTTCCAGGTGACTTGGAGAGATGGGTGGGTCCTGTCACCTTCATACCCCACCAAAGGGGGGATGTCTGGACATCCAAGATGGAGTCTGTGTGTTGTGAGGGAGAAGGCCTCCGGTGTGTGTGGCTCCATACTGAGCCTGTATGATGGAAATTACCCCTATCCTGTGTGCTCACAAGCCTGGGGGAGCAGAGCCCTGTTAAGGACAGAACCGCTGTGCTATATGAACTGTTTGTTTTTTCTGTTTGTTTCCATTTTGTGCCACAGGAGGCCATCTTTTGTTTACTTGAACTTAAGCAGGTTTATGGTGTCCCAGAGTTAAGGGTGACCAGTAGAGTTGAGCGATACCAGCCGATACTTGAAAATATCGGATCGGAATGGATCGGCCGATCTTAAAAAAAAGTATCGGTATCGCCGATTCCGATACCGGGAACCAATGCAAGTCAATGGGGCCAAAATATCGGAATTAAAAAAAACCCTTTCTTTCCTTGTAGGTTAATTCTACATGAAGAAAAACAACTAAGAATAATGTAGAATGTATTGTGGGAGGTGGAGGAGACATTAAAGCCATAGAGGTTTAGCCCAATCAAATGGAATAGCAGGAATTAAACTTTTTTTTTTAAAGATGTTAGGAGTTACAAAGATATTGACTATGTTAGCCTCATTTATATTTTGCCAGACATGTATGTCTTCTTCTTCTACTTCCTTTTTTTACATTCTTCTTCTTCTTCTTCTACTTCCTTTTTTTACATTCTTCTTCTTCTTCTTCTACTTCCTTTTTTTACATTCTTCTTCTTATTCCTTTTTTTACATTCTTCTTCTTCTTCTTCTACTTCCTTTTTTTACATTCTTCTTCTTCTTCTTCTTCTTCTTCTTCTTCTTCTTCTTCTTCTTCTTCTTCTTCTTCTTCTTCTTCTTACATTCTTCATATTCTTCTTATTCAACAATTATTATTCTACATATTCAGCTTCTTCATCTTCTTCCTATTCTTCTTCATCATATTCTTGTTTGTGTCAGGCATTCCTGTAGTTGTTATCTAGAAAAGTTAGAAGTTTACACCTTCCGTTCTGCCTGTCACAAAAGATTTACAACAGGATTTGTCCGCGTTCAGTTTGGCCTGCAGAAGCAGGCCTTTTCCAGGGGCACCACGAGGAGGAACGGACTCACCCCCATACACTGCTTAGTCTTCTTCTGCTTATAAATAAGATAATATCATTTGCTCAGAGTATTAGTCTTATGCTTAATGTTCTTCTGCTTTGTTTTTTTTATGCTTCTTTGTCTTCTCTCTCTTGTTGTTCTGCATCTTGGTGGTTGTCTTCCTGTTCTTTGTCCTCTTGAACCAGCTGACGGTACTGGCACCCGGAGGGGCAGCAGAAGGAACAAGAGCCAATGGCACTACCGAGGACCAGCTGACGGTGCTGGAACCCGGTTACTAAGCAGGAGGTACCTGTGCTACAAAGCACTACCAAGGACCAGCAGACGTTGCCGGAACTCGGATACCGAGATGGAGGCACCTAGGCCAAAGGCTCTGACGAGAACCAGCTGACGGTGCTGGAACCCGGAGGGGTAGCATAAGCTGCAAGAGCAAATGGAAATAGCGAGGACCAGCTGACAGTGCTGGCACCCGGAGGGGCAGCAGAAGGAATAAGAGCCAATGGCACAACCGAGGACCAGCTGACGGTGCTGGAACCCGGTTACTAAGCAGGAGGTACCTGTGCTACAAAGCACTACCAAGGACCAGCAGACGTTGCCGGAACTCGGATACCGAGATGGAGGCACCTAGGCCAAAGGCTCTGACGAGAACCAGCTGACGGTGCTGGAACCCGGAGGGGTAGCATAAGCTGCAAGAGCAAATGGAAATAGCGAGGACCAGCTGACAGTGCTGGCACCCGGAGGGGCAGCAGAAGGAATAAGAGCCAATGGCACAACCGAGGACCAGCTGACGGTGCTGGAACCCGGTTACTAAGCAGGAGGTACCTGTGCTACAAAGCACTACCAAGGACCAGCAGACGTTGCTGGAACTCGGATACCGAGATGGAGGCACCTAGGCCAAAGGCTCTGATGAGAACCAGCTGACGGTGCTGGAACCCGGAGGGGTATCAGAAGTTACCCCTGAAAAGCAAAGTTGGCATGCCGCAAGCTGGCCGCAGTTACCGAATCACACAGTCCTACAGGGGGTGCTTGTCCTACTGGCACTATGGAACAAACCTTTCTTACCAGAACCCGCAGTCCACATAGGAAGCACCTAAACTGCTGGCACCCTAGCCTCGGCTAACCCAACCGCAACACGACATGGCAACTTGGGGTGGCAAACTGACATTGACACTTCCCGGAAACAGCAGGCAGGGCTGGAACCAAGCTGGGCAGGAGGGAGTACCCGTGCCAAAGTCAGTTATGAGCAGCAACTGGCGATGTTGGAGCCCAGGACAAGCACTTAGCAGGCTGAGGCCTGATGTGCTGTCAATTGGGAGGCAGCAGGACAGATTGCCATCAAAACAGCAGGGGAACAGCTGACGTTACTGAACCCCACAAACACAGGAGCTAGTGTTTTACTCTGTGAAGACGGCACTTCCGAGCAACAACTGGCTGTGTTGAAGCCCAGGGACAAGCACGGAGCAGGCTTAGGCTGCATTGAAGAAATTTTAAGATCGGTTGTAGACTACTAATTTGAACCAAGCTCCACTTAGGCCTGTGGATTCATTGATTTTCGTATTTCCCCTGTCCTCCAACCCCGCCAGTTACAGCTCCGAAGTGGCGTCTGCACAATCCACACTTGTTCCTGTGTTACAGGTGTTCAGTCCGGTCAGTTAATCCCCTGATGTGTGTCCGGCAATGTCGCCTGCTCTGTCCACATTCCGATAATGGGAATGTGGACAGAGCAGGCGACATTGCCGGACACACATCAGGGGATTAACTGATCGGACTGAACACCTGTAACACAGGAACAAGTGTGGATTGTGCAGACGCCACTTCGGAGCTGTAACTGGCAGGGTTGGAGGACAGGGGAAATACGAGAGACAGTGGAGCCACAGGCCTAATTGGAGCACGGTTAAAAATCAGTAGTGGTACGACTGTGTAGGCAGCAGGAGACTTTGCCATCCACACAGCAGGGGATCAGCTGACATTACTGAACCCCACTGAGACACGGGAGCAAGTATCTCTTTCCGTGTGGACGGCACTTCCGAACTACAACTGGCTGTGTTGAAGCCCAGGAAATAGGAGGGTGTAGGCAGAGGCCTACTGAATTTTGAATGAGGTGACAGCAGGAGAGACTGCCATCCACACAGCAGGGGATCAGCTGACGTTACTGAACCCCACTGAGACACGGGAGCAAGTGTCTCTTTCCGTGTGGACGGCACTTCCGAACTACAACTGGCTGTGTTGAAGCCCAGGAAATAGGAGGGTGTAGGCAGAGGCCTACTGTATTTTGAATGAGTTTACAGCAGGAGAGACTGCCATCCACACAGCAGGGGATCAGCTGACGTTACTGAACCCCACTGAGACACGGGAGCAAGTATCTCTTTCCGTGTGGACGGCACTTCCGAACTACAACTGGCTGTGTTGAAGCCCAGGAAATAGGAGGGTGTAGGCAGAGGCCTACTGTATTTTGAATGAGTTTACAGCAGGAGAGACTGCCATCCACACAGCAGGGGATCAGCTGACGTTACTGAACCCCACTGAGACACGGGAGCAAGTGTCTCTTTCCGTGTGGACGGCACTTCCGAACTACAACTGGCTGTGTTGAAGCCCAGGAAATAGGAGGGTGTAGGCAGAGGCCTACTGTATTTTGAATGAGTTTACAGCAGGAGAGACTGCCATCCACACAGCAGGGGATCAGCTGACGTTACTGAACCCCACTGAGACACGGGAGCAAGTGTCTCTTTCCGTGTGGACGGCACTTCCGAACTACAACTGGCTGTGTTGAAGCCCAGGAAATAGGAGGGTGTAGGCAGAGGCCTACTGTATTTTGAATGAGTTTACAGCAGGAGAGACTGCCATCCACACAGCAGGGGATCAGCTGACGTTACTGAACCCCACTGAGACACGGGAGCAAGTATCTCTTTCCGTGTGGACGGCACTTCCGAACTACAACTGGCTGTGTTGAAGCCCAGGAAATAGGAGGGTGTAGGCAGAGGCCTACTGAATTTTGAATGAGGTGACAGCAGGAGAGACTGCCATCCACACAGCAGGGGATCAGCTGACGTTACTGAACCCCACTGAGACACGGGAGCAAGTATCTCTTTTCGTGTGGACGGCACTTCCGAACTACAACTGGCTGTGTTGAAGCCCAGGAAATAGGAGGGTGTAGGCAGAGGCCTACTGAATTTTGAATGAGGTGACAGCAGGAGAGACTGCCATCCACACAGCAGGGGATCAGCTGACGTTACTGAACCCCACTGAGACACGGGAGCAAGTGTCTCTTTCCGTGTGGACGGCACTTCCGAACTACAACTGGCTGTGTTGAAGCCCAGGAAATAGGAGGGTGTAGGCAGAGGCCTACTGTATTTTGAATGAGTTTACAGCAGGAGAGACTGCCATCCACACAGCAGGGGATCAGCTGACGTTACTGAACCCCACTGAGACACGGGAGCAAGTGTCTCTTTCCGTGTGGACGGCACTTCCGAACTACAACTGGCTGTGTTGAAGCCCAGGAAATAGGAGGGTGTAGGCAGAGGCCTACTGTATTTTGAATGAGTTTACAGCAGGAGAGACTGCCATCCACACAGCAGGGGATCAGCTGACGTTACTGAACCCCACTGAGACACGGGAGCAAGTATCTCTTTCCGTGTGGACGGCACTTCCGAACTACAACTGGCTGTGTTGAAGCCCAGGAAATAGGAGGGTGTAGGCAGAGGCCTACTGAATTTTGAATGAGGTGACAGCAGGAGAGACTGCCATCCACACAGCAGGGGATCAGCTGACGTTACTGAACCCCACTGAGACACGGGAGCAAGTGTCTCTTTCCGTGTGGACGGCACTTCCGAACTACAACTGGCTGTGTTGAAGCCCAGGAAATAGGAGGGTGTAGGCAGAGGCCTACTGAATTTTGAATGAGGTGACAGCAGGAGAGACTGCCATCCACACAGCAGGGGATCAGCTGACGTTACTGAACCCCACTGAGACACGGGAGCAAGTGTCTCTTTCCGTGTGGACGGCACTTCCGAACTACAACTGGCTGTGTTGAAGCCCAGGAAATAGGAGGGTGTAGGCAGAGGCCTACTGTATTTTGAATGAGTTTACAGCAGGAGAGACTGCCATCCACACAGCAGGGGATCAGCTGACGTTACTGAACCCCACTGAGACACGGGAGCAAGTGTCTCTTTCCGTGTGGACGGCACTTCCGAACTACAACTGGCTGTGTTGAAGCCCAGGAAATAGGAGGGTGTAGGCAGAGGCCTACTGTATTTTGAATGAGTTTACAGCAGGAGAGACTGCCATCCACACAGCAGGGGATCAGCTGACGTTACTGAACCCCACTGAGACACGGGAGCAAGTATCTCTTTCCGTGTGGACGGCACTTCCGAACTACAACTGGCTGTGTTGAAGCCCAGGAAATAGGAGGGTGTAGGCAGAGGCCTACTGTATTTTGAATGAGTTTACAGCAGGAGAGACTGCCATCCACACAGCAGGGGATCAGCTGACGTTACTGAACCCCACTGAGACACGGGAGCAAGTGTCTCTTTCCGTGTGGACGGCACTTCCGAACTACAACTGGCTGTGTTGAAGCCCAGGAAATAGGAGGGTGTAGGCAGAGGCCTACTGTCTTTGTAATGCGGAGACAGCAGGAGAGACTGCCATCTCCACAGCAGGGGAACAGCTGGCAGTGCTGAACCCCACTAACACTTGAACGAATGTGTTTGGCTCTGTGGAGACGACACTTCTGAACACCAACTGACGCTGTTGGAGCCCAGGATTAGGCGAGGAGCAGGCTGGGGCCTACTGGATTTTGGCAGGTGAATGCAGCAGGAGACTTGCCATCTCCACAGCAGGGGAACAGCTGGCAGTGCTGAACCCCACTAACACTTGAACGAATGTGTTTGGTTCTGTGGAGACGACACTTCTGAACACCAACTGACGCTGTTGGAGCCCAGGATTAGGCGAGGAGCAGGCTGGGGCCTACTGGATTTTGGCAGGTGAAGGCAGCAGGAGACTTGCCATCTCCACAGCAGGGGAACAGCTGGCAGTGCTGAACCCCACTAACACTTGAACGAATGTGTTTGGTTCTGTGGAGACGACACTTCTGAACACCAACTGACGCTGTTGGAGCCCAGGATTAGGCGAGGAGCAGGCTGGGGCCTACTGGATTTTGGCAGGTGAAGGCAGCAGGAGACTTGCCATCTCCACAGCAGGGGAACAGCTGGCAGTGCTGAACCCCACTAACACTTGAACGAATGTGTTTGGCTCTGTGGAGACGACACTTCTGAACACCAACTGACGCTGTTGGAGCCCAGGATTAGGCGAGGAGCAGGCTGGGGCCTACTGGATTTTGGCAGGTGAAGGCAGCAGGAGACTTGCCATCTCCACAGCAGGGGAACAGCTGGCAGTGCTGAACCCCACTAACACTTGAACGAATGTGTTTGGCTCTGTGGAGACGACACTTCTGAACACCAACTGACGCTGTTGGAGCCCAGGATTAGGCGAGGAGCAGGCTGGGGCCTACTGGATTTTGGCAGGTGAAGGCAGCAGGAGACTTGCCATCTCCACAGCAGGGGAACAGCTGGCAGTGCTGAACCCCACTAACACTTGAACGAATGTGTTTGGCTCTGTGGAGATGACACTTCTGAACACCAACTGACGCTGTTGGAGCCCAGGATTAGGCGAGGAGCAGGCTGGGGCCTACTGGATTTTGGCAGGTGAAGGCAGCAGGAGACTTGCCATCTCCACAGCAGGGGAACAGCTGGCAGTGCTGAACCCCACTAACACTTGAACGAATGTGTTTGGTTCTGTGGAGACGACACTTCTGAACACCAACTGACGCTGTTGGTGCCCAGGATTACGCATGCCGCATGCAGAGGCCAATGGGCAGCGGTTTTTATGGAGGTTGTGGACTACTACTGATTCTAACCATGCTCCACTTAGGCCTCTGGCTCCACTGTCTCTACTATTTACCCTGGCCTCCAACCCCGCCAGCTACATCTCTGAAGTGGCGTCAGCACAATCTACACTTGTTCCTGTGTTACTGGTGCTCAGTCCCATCAGTTGATCCCCTGATGTTTGTCCGGCAAGTTCGCCAGCTCTGTCCTCATTCCCACTACTGGTTATGGGAATGTGGACAGAGCAGGAGACCTTGCCGGACACACATCAGGGGATAAACTGATGGGACTGAGCCACAGGAACACAGGAACAAGTGTAGATTGTGCTGACGCCACTTCAGAGATGTAGATGGCGGGGTTGGAGGTCAGGGGAAATAGTAGAGACAGTGGAGCCAGAGACCTAAGTTGGGCACGGTTAAAAATCAGTAGTGGTTTGAATGTTGATGGAGCTGGTGACTCTGCCGTCCACACAGCAGGGGATCAGCTGGCATTACTGAACCCCAGTAACACAGGAGCTAGTGTGTTTCTCTGTGCAGACGACACATCTGAGCGACAACTGGCTGTGTTGAAGCACAGGGATTATAGTTCAGGTGGTAGAAAAATGAACACACCAGCAGACCTGGATACAGTTGCCAACCACTAATTTAGTCTGTAAGAGGAATGGCAAAGTCTTTGGAGATCCAGGCCTTGTTCATTTTCAGAAAAGTCAGCCGGTCAACATTATCGGAAGATAGTCGCGTGCGACGGTCTGTTAGTACACCACCTGCGGCACTAAAGACACGTTCCGATAATACACTGGCAGCAGGGCAAGCCAGCACCTCCAATGCATACTGGCTAAGCTCTGGCCATGTATCCAGCTTAGAGACCCAAAACTTGAAGGGGGAAGAGCCATCTGGGAGTACAGCGACAGGGCAAGACATGTAGTCTGACACCATCTGACGGAAGCGTTGCCTCCTGCTGACTCGAGGCGTCGCTGATGGTGTAGACAATTGTGGTGGACACACAAAACTTTGCCACATTTGGGCCATAGTGGTCTTGCCTTGTGCTGCGGCACTGCCTCTGCTCCCTCTTTGTGCAGAGTTTCCTCCACTGCCTCGACGCACAGAGCTGCTTTGTAAAGCACTTGCAACAATGCTGTCGGGTGGAATGGAAAACATTATGGACTGCACCAGTGACTCTTCGTACTCCCGCATTTTACGCTCCCGGTTCAACGTTGGTATGAGCCTTTGTACGCTGTCCCGGTAGCGAGGATCTAGGAGGGTGTACACCCAATAATCAGCCGAGACGAGAATGTGGGCGATGCGGCGGTCGTTTCTCAGGCACTGCAGCATGAAATCAACCATGTGCTGCAGACTCCCAACTGCCAAAGAACCGCTGTCCCCTGTTTGAGGCGTGACCTCGACCTGCTCTGCATCACCCCACCCTCGCTGTACATACTGAGTAGAGGTTTGTGTACCTCCCTCCTCTGGAGAGATGTCTTCCTCCTCCATCGACTCCTCCTCATCCTCCTCACAAAGTGTCCCCTGCCTAGGCCTTTGTGAGGAAACACGTAGCGCAGACTGTCCAGAAGCAGATGGCATTTGGGACTCCTCATCCTCCACCTCTTCTGAAACCTCATCCCTTAGTGCTTGCAGTGTTTGTTGAAGCAGGCAGATAAGGGGGACAGTCATGCTGACTAGTGCATCATCTGCACTCGCCATCCGCGTGGATTCATCGAAGGCACGCAAAACGAGGCAGATGTCCTTCATAGAGGCCCACTCAATGGTGCTGAAGTGTGAACGGCGCACAGTGCGACTTGTTTGCGCCTGATGCAGCTGGTACTCCATGACTGCTGCCTGCTGCTCACACAACCGCTCCAACATATGTAACGTTGAATTCCACCGGGTGGGTAGGTCACATATGATGCGATGTTCTGGAAGGCCAAATCGTCGCTGCAGAGCAGCGAGGCGCGATCTTGCCGTGCTGGAACGTCGCAAGTGAGCGCACTCTATGCGGACCTTGTGCAACAGTGCATCAAGATCCGGATAGTCCCTCAGAAAGCTCTGCACGACCAAGTTAAGAACATGTGCCAGACATGGGATGTGTGTGAGGTTGCCTAGGCCAAGAGCTGCCACCAGATTTCGGCCATTGTCACACACTACCAAGCCCGGCTGGAGATTCGCTGGCCCAAACCACACATCGCTCTCCAGCTTGATAGCATTCCAGAGCTCCTGCGCTGTGTGGCTTCGATTCCCCAAAGAAATTAATTTGAGTACAGCCTGTTGACGTTTGGCCACGGCTGTGCTCATATCGGTCGTAACAGGCTCCTGCTCTGCTGTTTCTGAGGAACTTGAGTAGGAGGAGGAGTCTATGTGTACAGACTGGAGTCCTGCAATCCGTGGCGTTGGAAGAACACGTACAGCGCCACTCTCCAGATCCGTACCCGGCTCCACAACATTGACCCAGTGGGCAGTGAGGGAAAGGTATCGTCCCTGTCCATGGTTACTGGTCCACGCATCGGTGGTCAGGTGGACCTTGCTACTAACGGCGTTTAGTAGCGCATGTTTTATTTTGCCCTCAACATGTTTCTGCAGGGCAGGGACGGCTCACCTGCTGAAATAAAAGCGGCTGGGCACGTTGTATTGGGGGACTGCCAATGCCATTAAGTCCCGGAAGGTGTCAGTGTCCACCAGCCTGAATGACAGCATTTCAACTGCCAGAAGTTTGGCAATGCCAGCATTCAGAGACTGTGCTCAGGGATGGTTTGCCGAGTAAGGGCTCCTTTTATCCCATGCCTGTGCTACCGATGGCTGTGATGGATGGGAACGTGCTGTTATGGGTGGAATCTGACAGGGTCTCCGGACAACAGTGGCAGAGGTTCTTCCTTGGCGATCCTGTGAGGAAGCCGAACCAGCAGTGTGTGAGCTGGAGGAAGAGGGCCCAACACGAACTGAAGAGGTGGTAGGTGGTGCTGTACGTTGGCCCACGTCTTGAGGGTGTCTATGCAACTCCAACTCATGCTTGGTGCGCACATGTTTCCACATATTTGTGGTATTGAGGTTGCTGACATTTCTCCCTCTTTTGACTCTCTGATGACACAGCTTGCATTTGACAAAGCAAATGTCATCTGCAACTGTGTCAAAAAAGGACCACGCACTGCAACTCTTGTGAGCGCCCGGTTTGCCTTTGGAAGGAGGAATGCTCCTAACGGGTGCCGAAGTGGAGGGTACAGGCAACCAAGTCTTCCCCCTCCCTCTGCCTCCTGTTTTGGCCGGTAGGGGAATCTCTTCCTCCGAGCTGCTCCCACCACCTTCCTGTTGCTCACGCCATGATGGGTCAAGGACCTCATCATCTTCCCTCCCCTCTTCAAACAGCTGCTTCTCCGGGGTTGTCTCGCCAGCACCGTACGCACCAGAAAGTGGCAACTGAGTCTCGTCATCATCTGATGCGTACTGAGGTGTGCTGACCATAGGCACTGGCCCACTCGCCTCTTCAGATTCAGAGGGACAAAGAAGTTGCGCATCACTGCATACTCCCTCTTCTTCACATTCAGGAATGCTGCTTGGCTGGCCCCCTCTTTCCAAGCCAACAGATTCCGAGAACAGAAGTAGAGATTGTGATGGCTCCTGTCCATGTCTCTCTGACTGCCTGGGCACTTTGGCAGGTGGTGAAGAGACAGATGGTTGCTCTTCGGTGCTCTGACCCTGAGAGGATGCGGAAGTAATTGAAGTCGATGCGTTAGCTGCCATCCATCCGACAACGGCTTCAATTTGTTCCTCCCGCAGCAGTGGGGTACGTTGAGGTCCTACAAAGCTGCGCATAAAGGACTGTTGCCTGCTAAAACTGGGGGATGCTGATCCACTGGTGCCCGCAGCAGGCCCAGAATCCCCACGTCCTCTACCTGTAGAATCCCCACGTCCTCTCCCTGCAGAATCCCCACGTCCTCTCCCTGCTGAAACTCCACGCCCACGCCCACGCCCCCGCGCCTTACTCCCTGCCTTCTTCATCTTGCAAGACTGCTTAAGATAGGCAAAAAAGGACAAAGGGGGGCCTTAGTGTGCTTATTCCTGAACAGCTGGTTACAGGTACAAGAAACACTAATTTTATGAAGTGTGTGTGTGTGGACTAGACTTTAATAGGAGCTGATGTGGCCTACACAAGTTCAAAATGTAGTGTTTGGTGAACTTTTTATGTGGTTTCTTTGTTTGAAACAAACTCAAAGTATGAGAACAAAGAATTGAAACTGATAGTATCACCAACTTTTTGGAGCTATTACAATGCAGGCAGGTAACCTACAATGCAAAAGATGAGGCTCCAAAAAAATTGGGTAATACTAATCTGGCTGCGCCGGCAGGGCACAAGCCAGAAAAAAAGGCTCCTCTATCTACTCCTATATAGTGTTTGCAACCAACCAATGTTGATGGATACGGATGGATGCACACTAATAGGAGAAGAAAAAATGAGCTGCACTCAGAGACAAATATGTGTGAGGCAGTGACGCACGTTGAGCGTCCTACAACCAGACGTAGCTGCAGGACACTCTACTCAGCGTGAGCTGCACTCACACACAGTCAGAGACCTCTCAGACAGCCGTCAACAGTGCAGCTAAGTGGGCACTGGCACTGACAGGCTGCAGAAAGGCTCCGCTGTGTACTCCTATATAGTGTTTGCAACCACCGTAGATGGAGACGGATGGATGCACACTAATAGAAGAAAAAATGAGCTGCACTCAAATAAAAATATGTGTGAGGCAGTGACGCACGCTGAGCGTCCTACAGCCAGACGTAGCTGCAGGACACACTACTCAGCGTGAGCTGCACTCACACACAGTCAGAGACCTCTCAGACAGCCGTGAACAGTGCAGCAAAGTGGACACTAGCACTGAAAGGCTGCAGAAAGGCTCCGCTGTCTACTACTAGTGTTTGCAACCAACGTATATGGATACGGATGGAAGCACACTAGATTGAAATTATTTAAAAAATGCAGCTCAAAAAATAAAAGATGTATGAGGCAGCAGTGATCACACTGGGTGGCCTACAGCCTGACGTGGCTGCAGGACCCACTCCACAGCGTGAGCTGCACTCACACAGCCCTTGCAGACAGCTGAGAAAACAGCGCTGCTAGGGAAAAGCAAGCTACAGTGGTGGTTTATGTAGCCTGGATAAAGCACAATATTGTTTTTAGAATCGCTATTTCTAACTGTCCCTCACAGTCTTCTACAGCAGCCTGTCCCTAACTGAATTCACAGCAGAGTGACCAGAAATGGCGGCTGCGGTGGCTTTTATAGTGCATCATGACATCATTTCGGCAGCCAATCACAGCCATGCCAATAGTTAACATGCCTACATGCCTAACAGGATGTGCCCACACTTCGGAGGATTCCCATTGGCTTAATCAAAGCAAGCAGGCTCATAGCATGATGGGAACTTCCTATTCCGATTCCGATCCCGGAATCCGATATGAAAAAAGTATCGGAATTAAGTATCGGAATTCCGATACCGCTGATATCGGCCGATACCCGATACTTGCGGTATCGGAATGCTCAACACTAGTGACCAGGAAAAAGCATGGGACTGACCAACTTTGGGACTTAGCATAGGTGACCAACAATGTGACTGTTGATAACGGGGTAGCTGCAAAGTAATGCCGAAAGATCGTAGATAAGTCTGGTGTGGTGAGAGTGAGGAATGTGGCTAATGATGAAGCCCACCTAGCTGGTGAAGGTGGGGTGGTTCCATTCTTCGATGTCAGATCAATCAAGAGGCTACAGAACATCCAAAAGCTCCTGGAATATCGCATGGTGTACCTAAGAGAGGTACAGCAGCTAGACTAGTGAGATTTCAAATTAATAAACAGCTGCAGGAAAGGCGAAGAAGATAGTGGCCACTTCCACCCAAGAGATGGAGAGACGAAGGGGTTCTTTAAAGGGTGGAAGTACTCAACCGGAAGATAAATGGAATGACTGGTCTCTGGGTAATAAAGACAAGAGGAGAAATTGTCATCAGAGAGACAACCGAAGGTGGCCTGATGGAAGAGGACCAGGTAGCTTTTGAAGTAGTGACTCTTCTGTGAGCTCAGTCCTGAGTGACCTAGGTGGGAGACCCCATAGCGGGCGTGGTGACAAAGGGTCAGGCCAGACAGAAGGTAAGGGTGCCAGTGAATCACCACACCTTACTGACTGCCGGGGATGGGGGTGGTCCAACAAAGTGGCAACTCTATCAGGAGTCAGATGACGGATAGTTCTAAAAGGGCACAGTGACAGGGCCCGATTGAGACAGACGGTGTGACTTTCAGAGGCGACCGAGAAGGGTCTCTGGCCAGTTAATAGAAAGTGCCAAGCCCTGCAGCTTTAGGCAGAGGGGGAGGTATGTGGTATGCAGAGTGGCCATGTGGTTAATGGGCGGTATGTATCACAGAGGTGGGTGGCCCTGTGATGGAATCCTTGGCTTGTTTTTCTCAGCAGATCTACTTCTGTAAGTTACAATACATAGGGAAGGCTTCCAGTTGACTTGGAGAGATGGGTGGGTCAAGTCACCTACATACCCCACCCAAGGAGGTGTGTCTGGACACCCAAGATGGAGTCTGTGTGATGGAAAGGAGAAGGCCTCATGTGTGTTTGGCTCCAGACTGAACCTACATGCTGGACATTACCCCCAGCCTGTATACTCACAGGCCTGGGGGAGCAGAGCCCTGCTAGGGACAGAGCCGCTGTGCTATATGAAATGTTTGCTTTTTCTGTTTGTTTCCATTTTGTGCCACAGGAGGCCATCTTTTATTTACTTCAACTTAAGCAGGTGTATGGAGCCAATAAACCTGACAGACACTTTTATGAAAACCGCATCCTGTTCTTACCTCAACCCACGACGAAATGAGTAAAACCCTACTATATATATATATATATATATATATATATATATATATAAAGCAACGCTGAACTGGGATACTCACCTCTTTGCTTTTTGTGTTTTCCAATTTTCTCTCTTTCTTTTTCTTTCTTTCTTTCTTTCTTTCTTTCTTTCTTTTCTTCGTTTCCTTTCCTTTCTCTGCTCTAGGAAGCCCATGGTTGATCTCAGTTATGAGGCAGTTCTCAGTTGAGTGACCACAGATTACTGATGTGGCTGATGGACTTGCAGCTGGAAATCAATTTCAAACCAATCTAGATCACTTGTAAGGAGGTATGGCCAGCTGGAATCCCTAGCTCATTATGTCCTGCAGTACATGCATGACCTCTATTCATAACGTGCATTGTGCAAATACAGTTATTCTACACAGTAGCAAGCGTGATCAGACAAGCATGAAATCTATATCTGCCTGCCTGGATCTACTAGGGGAATCAGATTATGATTCTGGGCCTGGTAGACAGCATACAGTAAGTCATAAATTCTGTAGCAGTGATCTCCATTTCCCGGCTACCAAAGTTCAACATAAAGGAGAGTCTGTGGCTTTTCCCATTTTGTGAATTACAGAAAGAGCCAAGCAAGCAGTTCTCAGCATTTTCCATGACTCCCACAGGCTCCTATCAACTGTTTGGCAACTGGGACAAATGATAATTGGGGAACAGGAGCCATAAGTCATTCATTCTCCTAATAGTTGAGGGTCTCAAAGGAGAAAAGAAGACTGTGCATATGCCTTACATGCCTAAGTGAAAATACATATAATACTTCTCTGCAAATACAGGATCTCATTCAGTACAAACCATGTTTGTTCAGTGAAATCTTAGATTAAGGAAACTGAAATGTTAACAATTTTGACAGCCCTATGAAGTGTGTGTATAAGTATGTACTGTATGTATATATACTGTATATACACTGTATATATTGACAGTAAAAAGAATACAGTACATACCAATAAATGTACTCAATTTAAATGGGCATATATCACCATGTATCACTTTGGATAATGATATAAGTGGTACTGGAAATGTTCTAGAAAGAAATTTAGAAATGAGACAGTTAATAATGTTAGCCTACAATGTGTTAGAAAGAAAACAGTCACCAGTATTAAATTTTAAAACCATAGTCTTTCTACGGCATAAATCGCATTGCAGGAAGAAAGTTTCATTGCTAAGCCCCACTGCCTAAAACTTTTTATCAGAGACGCTGAGCTGCATATAGCTGATTACATCAATTACTTTTCCGAACATGATTGTGATCCCACCGCTGCTTCACTGGATCAGCAAATAGAAAGTAGTCTCCGAGCAAATGGCATTTTTATAACCTTGGCAAAATGATACCGCTGCTGATGAAACTCAGCCACCTAGAGAGTGAGATATAGGAAATATGATACATAACTAACAAGAAGAATAATCTTCTAAATTGAAAGCCATAATGTTTGCTGTTAAAACTAAATATTAAGTGGGTATTCAGTGTCTATGAGACTCCTGAGGATGCTAACGTAGCTGGATATGGAGATCATATTAGGAAATCTGATTACATTTTTTGCAATTGAACCTAGAAAATGAATGGTTTTATTGAACAAAAAAAATGTACACTGTGTAGATGAAGCGCACAGATGGATTCTTGAAGCTGCATCAGTCTGAATGTTCATTACGAATAGATGCAAGAATACCCTTGAATATGTTTTCCCGATGAATGTTTCCTATATTTCTGGGAACTTATGCTCAGATTTTTGAATTGATCTAGCTTTCCAATTATAAAGTGGAAATTGGAGAGAGTTAAGGACTCCCTTGAAATGTAATGACAGTCAAATATTTCGCTCCTTCAGAAGAGAACAGTAGCATGAAACTTGATTTTTTGTTTGCCATTATGCTCCACTAGGAGGTAAAGACAGCAATGCAGAGCAAATAAATTCATACTGGACACAGAAGGGCAGTCTCAGGGAGCAGTGGTGAGGAAGGATAGTAAAAGAGCAATGTTATTGAAAATGAGTATATATTGCAAGGTACAAGGTACATACAGTCAAGACAACAAAGAAGTGGCTCAAAAAGAAGCACATTAAGGTCGTGGAGTGGCCTAAGCCAGTCTCCAGACCTTAATCCCATAGAAACTTATGGAGGGAGTAGAAGCTCCGAGTTGCCAAGCGACAGCCTCAAAATCTAAATGAATTAGAGATGATCTGCAAAGAGGAGTGGACCAAAATTCCTCCTGACATGTGCGCAAACCTCATCATCAACTACAAAAAGTCTGACTGCTGTGCTTGCCAACAAGGGTTTTGCCACCAACCATTAGGTCTTGTTTGCCAGAGGGATAAAATACTTGTTTCCCATTGCAAAATGCAAATAATTTTATATAATTTATACAGTATGATTTTCTGAATTTTATTTTTGCTATTCTATCTCTCAATGTTAAAATTAACCTACTCTTAAAATTATAGACTGTTCATGTCTTTGTCAGTGGGGAAACTTACAAAATCAGCAGGTGATCAAATAATTATTTCCCTCACTGTTTATTCCAGTAGAGTAGAGGAACATGAGTCATATGCTCAATGTACAGAGAAAACACTTAAATCTCATGCAGGTTTAGGAGACATCAGTGTTTCGCTATAGTAGCCACTGGACACGACATGTAGGGGAAGGAGGACATGACTCTGGAGGGGAGGAAGTGACCTATTTATGATGCAGGGAAATAGGATAGAGGAGGGGGAGAATGAATGGGGGAGATTGACTGAAGGTAGCCAATGGAGATGGGACTAGGAGAGGGAGGAAGTGACACAGGCAGATGTGGGGGCTCAAGAGACAAAAGAACAGAGCAAAGGGGGATTTGGTCTCTTCGACCACGGACATCTGGACATCAGGACCCAGCAGGACCCACAGTAAGAAGACCAGCTCAAATCCCTTTCCCCCTCCTTATTTAGGGCCCTCTCCCCTCCTTAGACAAAGGCACCCGCAATCCTACTAATTAGTTATATATTAGACAAGGGCCCCACAAACCCATTAATTATTTATCTTTAAAAAGCTCTGCCCTATCCTTACCAGGATGGATGTGGAAAATCTTGTCAGCAAGCTGCAGGCAGTTGCCAGGGATTGCCCACCAGGCTGGCTAGAGGGGGCGATTAATAGACTCTTACAGGAGGGCTCGGGTGGTGCTGTTATCGGGGCCAGGCAGCCGGCCGCCCGGAGAATAGATGCAGGGTCCCGGAGGAGGCAGGGAGCGGGGTCAAGAAATAGGAGGTCCATGGCCCATTCAATGAGGAGCAGCGCCAGACAGGAACGGGGGGGTCCTGCAGTAGAATCCATACCGACGGATGCTACACACTCCGTCGGTGAGACACAGCAAATGCCTGAAGCAGGTCACTTCCGGTGTCCTTTCCAAAGAACCCCAGAAAACAGGTCGCCCAGGGAGGCGCTTGTATCAAAACAACACACAGAAAGGGGGAGTCCCGGAGAGGAAGTATTAGGATGGCCCAAAAGGCCGACTCGCATATCTAGGCCCCCAGGCAGGCTATCGTTAGAGATGCCTGTGCAGGGGCAGCGGCGAGCAAGAAGCTACTCTAGAGACCCTCCAGTCCCGGGTCATGTTAGAAGAAGCAGGCCCCGGTTGAGGAGGGAATCATTAAATAGGAATGATGATAGCCCAGGGGACGAGACTGGGTCCATGCCCCCCCAGGGCAGCTGTGGAAGGACAAAGGCAGTCACAGCAATCACGGGGGGGCCCCAGCCATCAAATCGACAGAAGCCCAGAGCTAGCACATTTGGTCCGCCAAGATACAGACAGACGACCACGTCAGGATGTGGAGACGGGCTGGACAAGACCACTTTTCCGGCCGACACAGGACCAATTCGAGGAGGAGGACGACGTGGAGGATTCCAGAACCACAACGGCCGATGGGATGATGACTCCCAGGCGGCCTGGTAATTATAAATCCACATCTTGTATGTCTCCCTTTGCAAGTTCATCAAAAGGAGATGGGGGTTATCAGGGATCCTCGAGAAGAAATTTAAATTACACTTCATTTACTGCAGAGTCACCCAGCAATGAGTTGGGAGTATTGTTATCAACCCTAATGAGGAGGAGAGACTGCTTAGAGGGGTCAGAACCAGCGCATTTATCCACCTGGACTAGCCCCTACACACCTCAAAGGGAAAACATTGGTGACGGTGCTGTAACCGTGTCTGAAACTATGTCAGCTGGGGAGAAATTAAGTGATCACTTAGATGACAGGGCCCGAGGTGAGGTATATATTTGTTTTTCTGGTCCACTGGGAGCTCATCTTAAAAAGAAGTTAGTGAAAAAATTTGGAAAGATGAGTATGTTGACATCTTTTCATTGTTACCATTAGATAAGTTGCATGGGGAAAAGTTAGGAAAGGAAGGTAGTAAAAAGGATGAGGATGAAAGGCGACGAGGTCAGATACCTAATAAGTTCTCAAATTGGTTACAAGCCTTCTCAATCTTAGCCAGCGTCATAAGGGAGAAAGTGCCGTAAAACTTCTCACCATTGGTCTGCTACATGGACTCCATTGGTGAAGCTTACAGAGCGTATGGAGGACAAGCATGGTTACGATACGACGAGCAATTTCGTCAGCGAAAAGCTATTCGACCTTCTATTATATGGGATCAGAAAGATATTGGACTTTGGCTTAAGATTATGTTCCCTAACAACAAGTATGGGAATCCCTTTCATGGGTGGGCCGGTAATGCCGGCCATCCAGGGTATGGATGAGGAAGTCAGGCGGCAGGAAGTTTTCAGGGTCGTAACTTCACACAGAAATCTGGCTTGTGCTGGCAGTTTAATGAAAGCCAATGCAGGTTCGGCCTTGGTTGCAAATTTAGACACCTGTGTTCCATCTGTAATGGAAAATCACACGGGACCATTAAATGTCTCAGAAAGAACAACGGTAAGGCAGGAGGAGCTAGTTATGGCCAAGGGCCGAACACCAATCAGACTTCATGCGATGCTGCATTACCTAAATAGATATCCAGATTAGAGTTGAGCTACTTTGGTCGGATTGGGTTTCATGAAACAAAATCTGTTTCAGATGAAACTGGTCTGACTAGGGCAAAAAAAGTCGGAGTTTCCTTCGAAACCTGACCCCAATGGAAGTCAATGGGGAATAAAAGTCGGCATTGAGTGGATGAATGTGGTTGTGGCTTATTGTTTGTTTGGGGAGTGGGGGTGATTGGGGGGAATGGGAAGTCACGGGAAATCGACCTTCCAGGGTCATGAATCTTGAAGTCTTAGATAAGATGAATCAGAAAAACACATACTGTATATCTTTACTACACTTAGCACTAGAGAAAAGTTGATCAGCCAGTCAATGTTGAGTCAGCACAAAAAAATAAACAACCAGGTAAAGGTGCGAATGCATGAATACCACAGCTGGAACTGTCCCTGATCACTACTGTTTAAACATTTATATGCTGTTGTTAATTTCTAAGGCTGCGTGTACACGTTGCGTTTTTTAAGCATTTTTTTCCGCTTTTTTTCCAAGTGGAAATGCTTAAAAAACGCTATTAAAACGCATACCATGCAATCCTATGGGATTCCGCAGTTGCTATGCCCATGCTGCGGATTTTACCTCTGCAGAATCGCATAGCGGTAAAATCCGCAGTGTGTTCATTATTCCTGCAGAATCGTGGCGATTCCGCCGCCATAGGATTGCATTGAAATGCTCACTTTAGGCATGTGACTATGCCCACCATACGTAAAGTGAGAGCTTCATGTGCAGATGGTACCCAGGGTCTGGAGGAGAGGAGACTCTCCTCCAGGCCGTGGGTACCAAATAGCTGTAAAAAATAGAATAAAAATAAAAAATAGTGATATACTTACCTTCTGATGGCCCCTGCAGTCCTTCCCGCCAGCAGCCACGCTGCCAGCATCTTCCGGTCCGAGGGATGCATTGCGAGAATCACCTGAGATGACTTCGCAGTCTCGCGAGCGTGACGTCATCTGGGGTGATTCTCGCAATGCATCCCTGGGCCCGTAACATACCGGGAGCGTCACTGAGGACATCAGGGGCTGCTGGAAGGTGAGAATAACCATATTTTTTTATTTTTTACATTCTATCTTTTACTATTGATGCTGCATAGGCAGCATCAATAGTAAAAAGGTGGTCACACTTGTCAAGCACTATGCTTGAAAAGTTTGACCAACCTGTCAATCACCTTTTCTAGTGATGCTTGAAATCGCTTGAAAAGCGCAAGCTTTCTGCAAGCTAAAAACGCTAGTGTTTTGCGGGAAAATGCATGCGAATTCCGCATGCGTTTTACCCGTGGCAGGGAGTTGCGGAAATGCTGCGGATATGTCCGCAGCATTTCTGCAATGTGGGCACGTAGACTAACAGTGGTATTTAAATGGCTGCTATTGAAGAGCAGAAGATGCTCATGCAGGGGTCTACTAACCCCCCCCATAAGCATGTAACCACCGGGTGCTAATGGGAAGTGTTTGCAGTAAGGGATCTAATGGAGGCCATTTGAGAGGAATCAAATGATGGCAGATTCAAGTCCTTAATGGGATTATAGAATTAAGTTTTAATGTTGCTTAAGAATTTTCCATATTTCTGTATAAATCTTACCTAACATTAAGTCATAAAAACAGTTAAAGAGAACCAAATCAAACAAATGAGTCAAAAAAATTAGACTTTGTCATTTTTGAATAGGGATAATAATTCAATATGAAATAGCATGTGAACCTTTTCTTTCATTATCTGATGCTACCCCCTTGTGAAGCTATTTCTGCATCTAAATGTTTCTCGTCAATGTTGATTAGTCTTGCACATCCATTTAGAAGAATTTTAACACAGCTTTTAACTCTGTTATGTTGGTGGGTGGATTTCTCCCATGAACTGCTTGTTTCACTAGGTTTGTATAGGATTCCAAAACTTAAAGTTTATTATGCTTCAACCTTTTGTACAACATCTTTTCTGATTTGGGCCATTGTCTTGCTGCTTGATCCACTTTCCCTTGAAATTCAATTGAAGGACAAATTTCCAACATTTTTCTTTCAAATTTGTGGATAAAATTCAGAATTCATTGTTCCATCAATGATGACAAATACTCCTGGCCCAAATGCAATTAACCAGTGCTGAATTGTGATAATACCATTATCATGCTTTTCGGATGGCGTGAGGATTTTTTGCTGCAACTCAATGTTTTCTTTTTCTAAACATTACAAATCTCATTTAAACAAAACTGATCTAATTTGCGTTATTCACAAAATGTTGTTCAAATTGCAGTTTGCTAAACATCACCTGAACATGCCAAAATGCTGATAGGCAGCAATGCTCTTTTTGAAGAACAGTGGCTTTCACCCTGCAATACTACCATTGTTATTCAGAGCACTCATGATGGTGCACTTATGAACAAAAGCACCACTCCAGTGGGGCTTTTTTCATGACTGGAGTGGCACTGTAAGCGTAAGTCCCCTGCCCTCAGTCATATACTCACCCTCCTGCATATTCATAGCTTTTTGGAGCCAATCTAGATGCAGTGTCATTTTGTGAGCACAGTTTCTGAGTGGCCAAAACTCAGAAGCTACGTCACAAGCTCTCAATGCAACTCTATGAGAGTCAGAATGAGGCTGTCATAGAGATACATTGATTAGTGATCTCCGGCTTTCTCCATGAAACACTGGAGCAGCCAGTAGGTCAAAAACTACAGGAGATGGACCAGAGCAGCAGCAAAAAGAGATGAAAATGCCGGATGGTGAGTATCAAACAAGGGGCAGGGAACTTGTATTTTAAGCATCACTCTAGTAATGAAATAAAGAAAAAATGCTGGAATTGTGCTTTAACATTATCTAACGTGAGATAGGCCTTTTGTTGCTTAGAGTTTACCTTGGGTTCCAATGAGATTCTGCAGGCTATTATATGCCTTATGCCTTGCTCCTGAAATGATCTTTCAGCAACAATGCCTAGAGAGGGTTACACAGTGGGTACGGAAAGTATTCAGACCCCTTTAAATGTTTCACTCATTGTTTCATTGCAGCCATTTGGTGATTCAAAAAAGTTCAAAAATTTATACATTTCTGTATTTTTCAGTCAAGATGGGGTGCAGACTGTACATTAATGAGAAAAAAATTAAGCTTTTTTAATTTACCCAATGGCTGCAAAATTTAAAGGGGTCTGAATAATTTCCGTACCCACTTTAATAGTCTTGAATCTCCTCCATTTGCACACATTCAGTCCGATTGCGTACTGGTGAAGTACAAACTCTTTAGAAATGGTTTTATAACTTTTTTTAAGTATGATGAGCATCAAAAACTGCTTTTCTGTAGTCTTCAGAAATCTTTGTTTGTGCCATAATGCATTTCCAAAAATATATGTTTTAAAGATCAGACTTTGATAGAACCCTGTTCTTTAAATAAAACTGGCCATCCACTCACAACTGATTGTCATCCCCTTGATTGACAACACCAGAATCTAATGTAACCTTCAAATTATCTGATAATCTTAAAGGTTCACATAGTTTTGCAACTCATATAGATGTTATATTCATTTAAAAAAATGCAGTCAAATTTGACCTATTTGCTCAGTTTGATTCCCCATCTACTTATAGGACTTGTGTGAAAATATGATGCTATTTTAGCTGAAATTTAAATCATAATATGGAAAACTCTGAAGGGTTTACAAACCATAAATGGTGTCATTCAAAGCAATGCATCACACAATAAAAGCTACTCATCACCAAAAAATCAAGCCCTCCACAGTTCCTTTGACAATCATTTTAATACTTTTGGGCACTTCAGTTATGATTACAGTAAATTAAGCTTAAAAAAAAGATTTGTCCTTTATTTCCCTCCCTAGACTCCTGTCTAGCTGCTTGCTTCAGAATGAAAGCTGCCATTCATAATCTGTGCCTATTGCAGACATCAACTGTCTTAGACTGCAACATGTAGTCTACCACTATGTACACCATGCAACAGGGGTGTGTGGAAAATCACATATATACGACCAAAGATCCATAAAATATAGCAAAACATTCTTTATTAAATTGTAGGACATAGGACGGGATACATGGAGAACATGTGCAAAACACAAGCAAAAAATGCAACAGTGCGGTGAGGATGCGCTGACCTAAAAACAACCACCATAGGTCTGTATTTTTCTTACTCAAATGTATAAACAAATGTCCACCTAATGCTTACATATAGAGTAAATGAGGTGGCGACCTAAAGGGCTAACAATACCACAGGGTAGAAGGCAGTCAATGTATTATGACCATCCCAAATATACAAATGCTGACTATAATTAGAGCAGCAAAAATCCAGCCTCTAAGCATGGTAAAAAATCTGAGGTCCTAAGTCCCATGACATCAAATGTCTGCCAGATGTCAGTATGCCCCTACCCAAAAAACACAGTGCATGTCACTGCCCGCTTGTACCAGGAGGGGAGAACATCCCACAATCACAAATAGCTCTGATGCTGTGGTGGTCCAGTTGGCAGTCCACGTCTGTGCGCCACCCCGACGCGCATTTCGGAGAGATTTGTAAAATCTAAATAATCATCTCAATACAATCCTAAAATACTAATCTAAAATGCAAAATGAAAACGTAAAACTAGTTGTAGGCAGCATTTTCTGACACAATTTTACAAAATCATGTTATTTTTTCAAAACTGCTCCTTTTGAGCCACTTAATTTGAAATATGTTGAGCCGAGAAAGAAACCTAGAGAATTGAAATAACTTAAGTTGTACCTTCATGTAAGCTGACATCAACAATTGTGATCCAAATTTAAATAAGGTCTTCATGATGGTTAATTTGTCCTGAAAGCACGACTCCAGTACTTTTTTTATTCCAGAGCTGGAGTGGTGCTACTAATCTAAGATCCCTGACACTAGTATTATACTCACCAGCCGCTATTTTCAGCTGTTCCTAGTGCCACTCCAGTTCCACGCTGCCATCTTATGACGGCAAGTAGTAGTGGTCACAAGCTCTTAGTTTAAGTCTGTAACAGCCTTGATCTGGCCTCCTTCTGGCTCTCAAAGACTTACATTGAGTTGTGACCTTCAGATCACCCAGTAAGCACTAGAGCAATTCAGTCAGCCACAACCTGCAGAAGATTGACCGGATTGGCGTTGGTAAGAGATGAAGACAGTGGTTGATAAGTATACAGTGACTTGCGAAAATATTCACCCCAATTGGCATTTTTCAAGTTTTGCTACCTCACAATCTGGAATTTCAATTTTTTTAGGGTTTGCATTAGTTCATGTAAAGAACATGCCAAAGTAACAGCACATGTGAAAAAGACTTGGGTATACTAATAGATCACAGACTGAACATGAGTCAACAGTGTGATGTAGCAGCAAAAAAAGGCAAATACAGTTCTGGGATGTATTAACAGAAGCATACAGTCTAGATCACGTGAAGTCATTATTGCCCGCTACTCCTCTTTGGTCAGACTTCATCTGTAATACTGTGTCTAGTTTTGGGCACCACATTTTAAAAAAAGACATAAACAAACTGGAGCAAGTTCAGAGAAGAGCGACCAGAATGGTGACTGGTCTGCAAACCATGTCCTATGGGGAACGGTTACAGGATTTGGGATTATTTACCTTGCAAAAAAGAAGACTAAGAGGAGACTTAATAGCTGTCTACAAATATTTCAATGGCTGTTACACTGTAAAAAGATCATCTTATTCTCATTTGCACAAGGTAAGACTAGAAGCAATGAGATGAAACTGAATGGGAGGAGACACAGATTAGATATTAGAAAAAACTTTTTGACAGTTAAGGTGACCAATGAATAGAACAGGCTGCCATGAGAGGTGGTGAGTTCTACTTTAATGGAAGTCTTCAAGCAGAGACTGGACAGTTATCTGTCTGAGATGATTTAGTGAATACTGCTTTGAGCAGGGGGTTGGACCAGATAGCCCAGGAGGTCCCTTCCAACTCTACCATTCTATGATTCTATGAGTCTATGAACCGTGAACATTTGTTTTTCTTTTTATTGTGAAACAAAAAACAGATAAGAGAAAATAACTGAAAACATAATTGTACACAACTATTCAACCCCTTAAGTCAATACTTTGTAGAGCCTTCTTTGAAGCAATTATACACACATGGTCAAAAATTGTTGGTACCCCTTGTTTAGCCCCTTTAACAACGAGGGTGGTTTATACGTTAATGACTGGGCCAATTTTTACATTTCTGACCACTGTCCCCTTATGAGTAAATAACTCTGGAACGCTTCCATGGATCCTGGTGATTCTGCTATTCTTTTTTCAGACACATTGTTCTTCATGATATTGGTAAAATTTCTTTGACAAGACTTGAGTTTATTTGTGAAAAAAAAGTAAATTTGGCGAACATTTTGAAAATTTTGCAATATTTAAACTTTGAATTTTCATGCCCTTAAATCACAGAGATAAGTCACACAAAATACTTAATAATTATCATTTTCCACATGTCAACTTTATATCAGCACAATTTTGGAATCAATTTTTTTTGTAAGGAAGTTATAAGGGTTAAAATATAAACAACGGTTTATCATTTTTACAACATCATTTTTTTAGGGACCACATTACATTTGAAGTCACTTTGAGGTGTCTATATGATAAAAAAAATACCCAAAAGTGACTCCATAATAAAAACTGCACCCTTCATGGTGCTCAAAACCACTTTCAAGATGTTTATTAACCCTTCAGTTTCTTCACAGGAATTTTTGGGATGTTTAAAAAAAATGAACATTTAACTTTTTTTCACAAAAAAAAATAATTCAGATCCAATTTTTTTTATTTTCCCAAGGTTAACAGGAGAAATTGGATGCCAAAAGTTGTTGTGCAATTTGTCCTGAGTAAGCTGATATCCCATATGTGGGAGTAAACCACTGTTTGAGCGCACAGCAGAGCTCGGAAGGGAAGGAGGGCCGTTTGACTTTTTCAAAATTGGCTGGAATTAAGATCGGACACCATATCACATTTGGATAACCCCTGATGTGCCTAAACAGTAGAAACCCCCCACAAGTGACACCATTTTGGAAACTAGACCCCTAGGGAGCTTATCTAGATGTTAGGTCAGCACTTTGAACCCTCAAGTGCTTTAGAGAAGTTTACAATGTAGAGCCGGAAAAATAAAATCATATTTTTTCACGAAAATGATTTTATTGCCTACAAATTTTTATCCCAAGGGTAACTGGAGAAATTGAACCCCAAAGTTGTTGTGCAATTTGTCCTGAGTATGCTCATAACCCATATGTGGGGATAAACCACTGTTTGGGCGCATGGCAGAGCTTGGAAGGGAAGGAGCGCCGTTTGACTGTTTCAACGCAAAATTGGAGCCCCTGATGTGCCTAAACAGTGTAAACCCCCCAAAAGTAACACCATTTTGGAAACTAGACCCCCTAAGGAACTTATCTAGATGTGTGGTGAGCACTTTGAACCCCAAGTGCTTCACAGAGGTTTATAATGTAGAACCGTAAAAATAAAAAGTCATATTTTTTCCACAAAAATGATTTTTTCACCCCAAACTTTTTATTTTATCAAGGGTATTAGAAGAAATTGGACCCCAAAGGTTATTGTGCAATTTGTCCTGAGTACGCTGATACCACTGTTTGGGGACACGGCAGAGCTCAGAAGGCACGGAGCGCCAGAATTTACTGTTATGGTTTGCAGGTGCCATGACCCAATGGGAGAACCCATGAAGTGCCAAAACAGCAGAATGCCCCATAAGTGACCCCATTTTATGAACTACACCTCTCAATGAATTCATCTAGGGGTGCAGTGATCATATTGACACCATGGGTGTGTCACAAAATTTTATATCATGGGGCAGTGAGGATAAAATAACTAGATTTTTACAACAAAAATTTTGTTCTAGTCAAAGATTTCACATTTTCACTCAAGAAGTGTGTAAAAATAGCATCAAAATTTGTCCCTCAATTTCTACTGAACATGGCAGTACACCATATGTGACTGTACATTACTACTTAGGCATGCAGAGAGACTTGGGAGGAATGGAGCGCTAATTGCCTATTCAAGTGAATGGGTCTGTTCACATGTCAGTGTGTTTCCACGGACCATGTGTCCATGGTCAAAACACTCTGACATGTTCGTTTTTTAATGTCAGCATGGACCACAAATCATCCAGCATACATGCATATGCATAACACACATGGATGTTATCCAGTGACATGCATCGACGCCGGAGAAGAAGCGTTACATAAGCGCTGTTCCCCGGTGCCGGGTGCTGAACACGGCTCTTATCATTCTCCCCTGCTCTGCTGGCAATCGACACAAGCAGGGGTGAATGATGAGAATTGCATTAAAGCAATCAATGAGACAGCAGGTGATGGCTTATTTGGACTATTACTCCCATCAGACTACCGCTGCTGCTGCTAATAACAGTGACAGCAGGAGTTGCGGAGAGGATGGGAGTATTTGGTTATACGTTTATTAAAAAAAACGACGTGGGTTCCCCCTATTTTTGATAACCAGCCAGACAAAACTCACAGATGGGGGCTGGTATTCAAAGGTTGGTAAGCTGGTGGTGGGCTTGATGTCACTGAGCAATACAAAGGGGGCTTATTTTTTGTGTTTTCAGCGATAACATGTTTATTTATTTATATCTGACTTTTTGATTGCGTGTTATTCCACTTTTTGTTTCGCGGTATGATGACAAAGCATTGCTTTTTGCCTTGTTTTTTCTTTTTTGTGTTCACTAAAGGGGTTAACTAGTGCGACAGTTTTATAGGTCGGGTCGTTACAGACACGGCAATACGAAATATGTGCACTTTTATTGTTTAGATTTTTTTCATTCAAATATTTATTTAGTGACAGAATACAGTATATGTTGATATTTTACTATTATTATTTTTTAATATTTTTACAATTACCGTATATACTCGCGTATAAGCTGAGATATTAAGCCCATTGTTTTGGGCTGAAAGTACCCCCTCTCGGCTCATACACGAGTCTTATATGCCTGGGGGTCGGCAGGAGAGGGGGGGAGCGGGGGGTGTCATACTTACTCCCCCTGGTGCGTCTCTGCAGCCCCCCCTGCTTCTCCCATGGTCTCAGGCTCCTTCCTTCAGTGGTCATGTGGTACCGTGCATTAAAGTCATGAATATTTGCATATTCATGACTTTATTGCGCGGTACCACGTGACCGCTGAAGAAAGGAATAGCTGCAGGAGACCTGGGAGAACACAGGGACTGCAGAGACCACGCCAGAAGGGGGTAAGTATATGTGATATTCACCTGTCCCAGCTCCATCGCTGCGTGCCGCTCTGTCCGCCACGTCCTCTGTCTGTGATGTTAAGGTCAGAGGGCATGATGACGTAGTTAGTGTGCACCACGCCCTCTGACTGAACAGTCACTGACAGAGGACCCGGAAGACAGAGCGGCGTGCGGTGATGGAGTGGGGATCGGTAAATATTGCCAGTGCTGGGGTCCTGAGCCAGCGGTGACACCAGCACCTGTCCCCCATAGTGCGCTAGTGTCCCCGCCTGCTCAGGACACTGGCACCTGGCCCCCAGCGACGAGAGGAGAGTATGTCATTATTTTTTTATTTGCAGCAGCAGCATGTGGGGCCTATTCTATGGAGCATCTTATGGGGCAGCATATGGGGCATAATCTATTGTGCAGCTTATGGGGCATGGAGGACACGAGGACACCATTGTTGAAAAAACTCATAAAAAAGGCAGACTGTAATTTGCCAAACTACATGTTGACAAGCCAAAAAGCTTCTGTGAGAATGTCCTATGAACAGATGACACAAAAATTGAACTTTTTGGCAAAGCATATCAAGAAAAGAACACTGTCCCTACTGTGAAACATGGAGGAGGCTCTGTTATGTTCTGGGACAGCTTTGCTGCATCTGGCACAGGGTGACTAGAATCTTTGCAACATACAATGAAATCTCAAGACTATCAAGGGATTCTAGAGAGAAATGTGATGTCAAGTGTCAGAAAGCTTTGTCTCAGTCACAGGTCATGGCTCTTGCAGCAAGATAATGACCCAAAACACACAGCTAAAAACACCCAAGAATGACTAAGAGGAAACATTGGACTATTCTGAAGAGGCCTTCTATGATCCCTGACCTAAATCCTATTGAGCATCTTTGGAAAGAGGTGAAGCATGCCATCTGGAAAAGGCAACCTTCAAACACAAGACAACTGGAGCAGTTTGCTCATGAGTAGTGGGCCAAAATACCTATCGAAAGGTACAGAAGTCTCATTAACAGTTGTAGGAATCATTTGATTGCAGTGATTGCCTCAAAAGGTTGTGCAACAAAATATTAAGTTAAGGGTACCATCATTTCTGTCCAGGCCTATTTTCAAGAGTTTTATTTTTTTTCTAACTTTGTGGAAGCATGTGTTAGGCACCAGGATTCTTCCGCTGCACAAGATGGATCCCAAGCCGTGTCTTCTCCTGCAGTCTCCCATTCAGTCTCAGCTGCAGCAGATCCTGCTCAGCAGAGATTTTGTTCTCAGTGTATTGCTCAGACCCATGCTGCGTGTACTGTTGACCCGGGCTTTGACGCCGCTTTTCGTGAAGCACGTCTTTCGTCTGGATGGAATGCCTGACAAGATAATTATTGACCGGGGCCCTCAGTTTGCTTCTCAGTTTTGAGATCTCTGTCGGCTACTCAGCATTGAGCTTAATTTATCATCTGCCTACCATCCCGAGACGAATAGATTGGACAAGAGAGCCAATCAGACCCTGGTCACATACTTGCGGCATTTCATTTCGGCCAAACGCGATGATTGGGCATCCCTGCTGCCCTGGGAAGAGTTTGCTATTAAAAATGTGATCGCCGACTCTACGGGGCAAACCCCATTCCTCCTCAACTACGGTCAGCATCCGCGAGTTCCTGTGCCTATGCTCGTTTCATCCTCTGACTCCAGGGTGGAGGACTGGGCAGTGGAGGCTCAGGACATCTGAGATCATACAGGATGGCATCAGGGCCTCTAAGGAGAGGATGAGGGCCTCTGCTGACGTGCATCGCCGTCCCGCTCCTGTGTTTGCTCCCGGTGACTTGCTGTGGCTCTCAGCCCTGTATATCAAATTGCGAGTAGAGTCTACTAAGCTCGCACCCCGCTACATAGGACCTTTTATGATCCTCGAACAGGTGAATCCTGTGGTATATCGACTGTTCCTTCCACCGTGCCTGGGTATCACCAACACCTTTCATGCTTCCCTGTTGAAACCCGTTCACATTTCCCGGTTTTTGGAGTCCTCTGACGGGACGTCGGGCACGTCTTCGGATGACTTTGAGGTGAATGCAATTCTTGGTTCCAAGGTGGTACGTAGCAAAAAAGTTTATTTGGTGGACTGTAAGGGTCATGGGCCAGAGGATAGGTCTTGGGAGTCGGTTGCTCATACCTGTGCTGTGTGATTAATTCCAGGTTCAGCTATAGCAATCAACAGCAAACAGCAGCGAACAGTCATTCCTGAAACTAAGTCTGGGTTTCGCCCTACTGAGCATGCTCATGAGGTTTTAACCTCTCATTGGTCGGCGGCAGTCAGCTGCTAAGGTCCTCAAATGAGCCTGGATTGGTCCACTAACAAGGTCCTGGCAGTCTGGGATCTATAAAAGGATCTCACAGCCGCATGGCTGTGCGCTAGTATAGATCATGTGGTGTGTGATGTATTTACGTATGATTGTCTCTGGTGACTGACTCATTATGAAGCCTCTACCCTTGGAATGCATGAGTTGCTCAGCCCTGCCAGCTAGTGACTAGGCTGATAGTGCAGGTAGGAGGCAGAGTCAGTGCTTTGCGTCAGCGCCAAGTAGTGGCGTCGCTTATGCGACATCGTACGCATTGTGGGTCCAGTCAGACTCTAACTCCAGAGTTCTAGAGACTGAGCCGTAGAGACCTGACTAGCACCATACCTGCAGTGCCCTGTGACATTTAACAGGGTACAGCACTTTTTGTTCAGTTATTTGCCTATCCCTCTGTGGTGTAACAGAGTGCGCTTATTAGGCTGTAATTCACACAGTGTGACGGTTAACACAGTGTGCTTAGGTTGCCTTAGCACTACCCTCCTATTCGCCATTGTTCTTACTAGCTGCAGTTTTCCATCTCTGCAAGGTGAACCCTGGGTTCTGAACACACTTTATCATCATATTTTATTTAGTGCGTTCTGCAAACCTAGCAGCAAGGTTGAATAGCAATGTCTGACTTTCATTTGTTCATTTTCTAGATTTTTTATTTATTATTACTTTTGTCAGATTCAAGTCATTTCTGTGACTATTGTGGGTTTTTCTGTCATTAAACAAGGGGTACCAACAATTTTGACGATGTGTGTAGCTAAAAGTTGCTTTCGATAAGTCCCTATGAGCATTCCATATTTGGCCACTGTGATTTTTGCTCATTATGCAAGGAAAAACTGCTTTAGCTCCTTCAGGTTAGATGGTTTTCTCTGGAGAACAACAACCTTCAAGTCTGATCATAGATCCTCAATTTGATTAAGGCCTGGGATTTGACAGGGCCACTAAAAAACAGTAACACATTTCCCCTTAAACCACTTGAGCGTTGCTTTAGCAAAATGCTTTCAGTCATTGTCTTGCTGGAAGGTGAACCTCTGTCCCAGTCTCAAATCTCTGACAAACTGAAATTGGTTTTGCTCAAGAATATCCCTTTATTTCACACTATACAACTTCCTCAACCTCCTCGGTTGAGCATCTAAAAAAAATTTGGTTTGGGTACCAGAGCGGTACCCGGACCCCAATTAGATGAATGGGGGCACGAACATCCGTTCTTTGCCACGCTGTCATCTGCATGACAGCATGGCAAACATGGGTTCTGATCGGCAGTATGATCATTATTGCCGGACAGAGAGCTGTGGTTCCCACACTGTTAGATGGCAACGTGAGCAAGAATCTGTGATCGGTGGTAAAAAGGTTACCTATGGTCACAGGCATCTGCTGATAAGAGAGTACTACTCCCATCAGCCTACGCTTGCTTTCACTCAAAACAGTGAGAGCAGGCACCACTGATAGGAGTATTCATCATCCAAAACATGTGCAATAAATAAGTAAATAAATGTAAAAAATGCCTTGGCGTCTCTTCTATGTTTGATAACCAGTGCAGGCAAAACTGCTGTCAGCTTTATCATGAGTGGTTATCAAGAATAGATGGGTACCCACACTTTTTTATATTAATTAAATCAATAATTTAAAAAATGGCATGGGGTCCCCCCTATTTTTAATAGCCAGCTAAGCTAAATCAGACATCTGGGTGGCTGGTATAAATAGCAGTCCACAGTTGCCCCATAAAAGGTGCATCTATTAGATGTGCCAATTCTGGCACTTTGCCTGGCTTTTCCCAGCCCAGCTTTTCCTACTTTCCAAACGGTGGTGGCAAGTGGGGTAATGGTTTCTGGGGTTGATGTCAACTGTTTTATGGCAGCTGACATCAAGCCCACTGGTTAGTAATGGAGAGGTATCTATAAGGCACCCCAACTACTAACCCTATTGTTAGATTGTAACCTACTATACCACTAACCCCACAGGCGGATTGTAAATATAACAGACCAGAAAAAAATCCTTTATTTGAAAGAAATACATAGACTCCTTTATTTAAAATAAAAAAGCACAGTTATACTCACCTTACACCTATTCCAATGAAGGACATGTCACCTGTAAAAAACAGAAAATAATAAATAACCATTAAACTCACCTTACGCCTAATCCACTGATGCCTATGTCCCATGTAAAAAATGAAAAATAATGAGCAATATTCCTCACCTATCCAATGTAAAGATAATCCATACTGTCCAACGACGATCCAGATGACTTGGATAGTGGTCCTATCAGTCGCATCGCTCTCCCCGCCAGCTGGAACACACTGACAACTGCAGTGTCTAACTCTGAGCTGCTGTGAGAAAGCTCATCAGAGTTCAAACCTGATGATCCCCAGTGACCTCACTTATGGCACAGCTCATGGTATGAGAAAGGTCTCACGCAACAGTGCAGTAAGTGAGTTCACCGGACTTTAGTTAAGAACTCTGGTGAACTTTCTCATGGAGGAAGCTCAGTGCTGGACACTGCAGGAGAGATTTGGCTCTTGTCAGTCAGAGCCTGATCATGGGGACAGCGATCACTAATGTGACTGGTCTCCAAATAATCTGAATCATCGTGGAACAGTATGGATTGTTTATTATTTTCTTTTTTTACAAGGGACAAGAGCTTTCATGGAATAGGCATATGGTGATTATAACTTTTTTATTTTTAAATAAATGCGTAAAACAGGGTGTTGATTTTAATTTAAATAAAAGATTTTATTCTTGCTGTGTGTTTTTTCCAAACTTACTATGGGATTAGTAACAGGGGCATCTTATAGATGCCACTCCATTACTAACCCCTGGGCTTGATTTCAGCTGCCTTTAAAAAGTTGACATTAACCCCACAACTATTACCTAACCTACCACCACCACAGGGCAAGTGGGAAGAGTGAAGCACAGTGCCAGATTTGGCGCATCATATTGATGATCCATATCTGGAACAGCTGAAGGCTGATGTTTTTAGCCTGGGAGAGGTGCAATTTCCCTGGCCCCTTCATTAGCTATTAATATCAGTCCTCAGATATTTTTTTAACCATGCTGGTTTGAAATTATGGGGTCCCCCATAAAATAACCAGTATCCAAAGGGGTGTTCGGTGAATGGTGGAATCGCACCAGAGGACTCATCGATATCATATGCGTCATTCGATAGAGCGGTGTCTTTAGTTCAGCTGGCGGGGCCAGGAGCATAGTTGGCGAAGACCGATATCAATTCTGTATTTCGTTTACTTCCAGTGAATCCTGAGTGTTTTCATCTTTTGGGGTGCCAAGTGGATGGCAAATACTTTTACGACATGTGCCTCCCAATGGGGTGCTCTATTTCCTGTTATTATTTTGAGTTGTTTAGTTCTTTCTTGGAATGGGTAGTAAGGTTTGAGACAGGAAACAGGTCAGTTACCCATTATTTGGATGACTTTCTTTTTGTTGGCCCTGATAACTCCGATTCATGTTCGGTTTTGTTGGACACGTTCAAGGATATAGCTCGACGTTTCGAAGTTCCCCTGTCCCCCGCAAAAACCGTCGGTCCATCTCGGGTTTTGACTTTTTTGGGTATTGCTATGGTATATCAGCTACCCCTCGACAAAATTCAGAAGACTATTTTGCTGATCAAGGGCGTCATTTTGCTCTGCAAGGTGACACTGTTGCAAATACAATTTTTACTGGGATTACTGTTTTTTGTCAGCAAGGTCATGCCTATAGGCAGGGTCTTCTCACGGTGTTTGTCACTAGCGACGAGAGGTATTACTAAGCCTTGTCACAGACTGTGGGTTACGATTGGAATGAGGGCAAATTTGAATGTGTGGTTGGTTTTACTGGTTTCTTTTAACGGGCATACCTGTTTCATGCTTCCGCAAATATCGATTTGTGAGTTGCATTTATTCAATGGTGGAGACAAGGCGGCTGGTTTTATCGTAGTTTTTAAAAAACAGTGGTGTAGGGACACATGGCCTCAGGCTTGGATTAGCTCCGGTTTGTGCCAGGATAGCATCTTATGCGAAGTTTTTTCTATTACATTGACCATTGAACTTTGGGGTGAGCAGTTGTACAACAGGAAGCTTTTTTTCTTAACAAACAGTATTGGAGTTTCGCGTTGTATAAATCATATGTCATCTATGTCACTCCCAATTTTGAGCCTCCTTCTTCATTTAGCACTGCTGTGTTTGAGATGTAACATCTGGCCACGGGCCAGGTATGTCCTTGAGTATGACAGCTCCATCGTTGAAATTCTGACTTCTTCTGATCGGCAGGTCGTTAAAGATTTTTTTCCCAACATCCTTCCGAAGGGTTGTCATTACCCTCCTACCCTATGGGACCTGGTGGCGAACTGCTAATGCCATTAGTGTGTTCATCTGTGGCTCCATCAATATGGCAAGCATACGGTAAAGCTAGGGAAGACTGGTGTCTTTTGGCGGGCGACAGACCAGTTATGTCCTGTGCTCAAATGCGTTTACAGGTTACCATCGAGTTTTTGTTACAGCTTTTTCAGAAGGGTTTATCCGGTACGTCTGCTCAACAGCGTTTATCGGGCCTGGCATTTTATTTTCAGCTGCTGGGTTGGGCAGATGTCATAAAAACATTTATTATTCGTCAAGCCATGAAAGGTTGGAGGAGATCCCAACCTAGCGTTGAGTGTAGGCGTCCCATCTCTTTAACTCTACTCAGCCGCGTTATAACCTGTACAGAGGTTATATGTAGCTCCAAATTTGAGTCCAAACCTTTTTCGACTGCTTTTGGAATCGCCTTTTTTGGTGCTCTGCGGATCGGCGAGCTTGTTCCGGGGTCGAAGACTAGCGTTATAGGGGGATTATTATCAGGGTTATTATCGGACGATGTCGTGGCTGTATGGAATGCCATCCGCCTTCGAATCCGTAAATTGAAAACAGATCCGTCGAGAAAAGGGGTTGGGTGATTTTACGGCCATCTGGAGGTCACCTGTGTCCGGCTACTATAATTAATAATTATTCGTCTCTCAGACATGAGGGCAGGTTTTACTTATCACATTCCAATTTCAATCTATTTTCGCAAAAATTTTGTTGTCGCTGGATGTGGATTCGCGGGAATACGGCACTTACTCATTTCGTATTGGGGCAGCAATGGAAGCTGCTAGAGCGGGTCTACCCGATTCTGAAGTTCAGAAACTGGGTCTGTGGCGTTCATCATGTTTTGCCAGGTACATCAGGCCCGATCTGTTATATTGACCCCATGTATTTTCCAACAGGTGCTGTTAGGCCTACGGTCTGGCTTCTGGGCCACTCATATATATTTTGGGCTGCTCAGCGGGCCGATTGCTGTCCTGGAGGGAGAAATTTAGGATTCCGGGATCTGGAGTTTATGTGGCGGGGAATAAGAGGTTTGCAATGGCCTCAAATGCTTCCGGAGGTGGTGGAAATCGCTAGAACATCTACTGGGCCAGTAATCCTCGTTCTTCATGCTGGAGGAAATGACCTATGCTCCTACAAATTAGCGGAGCTCATGACCATGATGCATTCTGACATGGATCGTTTTCGTACTTTTTTCTCTGAGTTAGTTCTCGTTTGGTTGGAGATAGTGCCAAGAGCTCCGTGGCAAGGTGCAAGGGATGGGATGGCCATGGAACACACAAGGAGTGCGCTTAATGCTCGAATTTCTAAGTTTACTCGCGATTACTTTTGGGGTGGTCATTCGTCATCGACAACTTGAAGGAGATAACGCAGCAATATTGAGGTCAGACGTCCACTTGATATAGGGCTTGATATATTTTTATCAGGGCTCCAGGATGGTATTGAGCAGGCCCTTTTGTTAATGGGTGGGGGTCGGAGTCCTGTATAAATTACAGGATCCTCCATGCGATAAAAGAAATGAAAGGACACGTTACAGCTCGTTGGCTGACTTGCCTGTAATTTTGGTACAGGGCATTGGGCGACGAGCGTGTCTTAAGAAAATATAAGTTCCGTTCTAATGGTTGTTATTGTTAAAAAATAATAAAGCTGTGACCGACCTTCACCCATCATTCGTGTCATGTACGTTATTTGTTTGGGTTTCGTTGTGTTATAAGGTGCCGAAGGTGAGATTGGGGTCTTGGCTGTGGGGTAGTCGCAGTCTGGTGTTGCAGCCTCTGTGGCCTTTCATAAAAAGTGTGTATATAGTAACAGGCCATGTGACAGTTAGATTGCACACAAGTGCACTTTCAGTAATCATGTGACTTAAGAAGGTAATTGCTTGCACCAGAAATTTTTAGGGGCTTCAAAACTAAAGGGGTGAATAAATATGCATATGGCAATTTTTAGTTATTTGACCACATACATTTAATTTATGCCTGTAGTTTTCTCATTTCACTTCACCAACTTAGACTATTTAGTGCCAATTCATCACACATAAATCGGATTTAAAAAATATTGAAACACAGATTGTAAAGTAAAATAAATAGGTAAATAGCTAAATAGCCAAAAGGGGTGAATACGAATGCTTTTGCAAGTCCCTCTAAGACTGGGGCAGTATTACAACTCCAGCGTTGCAATAAAAAAACTCCCTGGAGTGGTGCTTTAATTAGTACTGTGAGTAGGCACTCCTGATGATAATGCTTGTTTGTGTGTTTTCCTTTCTTTTTACAGTTTTTCAGTTAATATATTCTAAGTGTTCCTAAGACTTATTGTGGTAATTTCAATAAACTATTGCACAGTAAATTAGCAAATGTCAAAATAGTGAAACTGTAGGAATTCTAAATAGCAATCTGGAAATAGCTTTGAAGGCAGCAGAGACGTCATGAATGGCAACATCTTTTCATCTGATTAGTAAGTCAGAGTGGTAAGTGCACACCCACACAAAAGTATTTCACATGTAAGACGTTCACAATAGTTTTGTATAACAATGGGAAATTTTGCTCACATTACACATTATTGTGTAATTACCTCCTGACTGCACTTATTCCCATTACTTCCCTACTATAATTTGCCTACATTATGATCTTTGCAGGTATTGCATCCACTGCTGGAATCTATATAAGTACACATATCACACCTAATTAAAATGAATGTCGGTATTGTTCTTTTGTACAGACTTGTAAACATTGTAATGTATTGTACTCTTTCAAAAGTGGTACTTTTTGTCTTTTATCTTAAGGAAGTTGTTGGACTGCAGACGCCTTTTTCTTACAGTCACACTGAGAAGATGAAAGCAAACCTGGCTTTCTGGCACTTTAGCTAATCAGACTCCAAGTTTGTTCAGTGCAGCTGACAAACCTGGGAAATAAATAATGCAGGGCAATAAAAAGTTACATTAGGCAAATAAACATCACAAGATGAATTATATGTGACATTCAGAGGAAGCAAACAAACCCTACCTTATAGAAATCTGGCAGGCCTGCAGTTGTGCTAAATGCCAGGAAATAATCGGCTGGTGGGTGAGACATGGTACTGGAGGGAGGTGGTTTTCAAGAACTGCGACGCACAGCAAAGTGTTTTTCTTCTTTTCTCTTTTTAAGCAGAGAAACACTTAAAGCTCATTTTCACTAATGAGTGGTTTTTAAACTAACAGATATATTTTACTGAAAACGTCTTTTTATGTTGTGGCTGTAAAGGTTTGGCTTACAGGGATAAA
Source organism: Dendrobates tinctorius (assembly GCF_039654945.1). Lineage (NCBI taxonomy): Eukaryota > Metazoa > Chordata > Amphibia > Anura > Dendrobatidae > Dendrobates > Dendrobates tinctorius. The sequence goes on from NW_027361683.1 coordinate 12,179,647, forward strand.
GTGGCTTTTATGACTAGAACACATTGTTCAAAGCTGCGTTTTCTGTGGCTGCCTTGCGGAGCTATTATAATGATCAATACAGGCAAAGATTTTGATTGCATGCAGAGTTCACACTTACTGTGAGGTGACAGAGATTCAAGTTAATTTCCTTGATGTCTCTCCGCTGACTAAGTTCAAAAGGCCTTCTTCAGATGTCTAGAAACCTGGTCAGAGTGGGTTTTATCCCCAGTGGAGAAAAGGAGCTGATTTTCTTCCTTGCTATGTAGAATATAATCTCCACCGTTTCTTTTTTATAAGTCTAGCTCTCCTAATGGCGCAAAGCAGTTTTGATAAAATCACAAGTTTTCTACATCAAAAAGGATCTGAGGTCATTTGTACAAAGTGGTACTGAAGTTGGAAAAATGTACAATGAATAAATGTTCACCCTGTGTCAAAAAAACCTATTCTAAAATGCAATTCTATCTTTTTATGTACGGGTCTATATAGTGCTCATGTGGGTTGCCATCATATAGTTATAAGATGGCCAAGGCAGTAGTCTGGGGCGAGGGGCTGCTGTTCTCCCATGCCCTTTCAGCCTTCAACAAAAATAATGTCTTGTTTGTCTTGCGGTGTGTGTGTAATGTATAACATGTACTTTTGGGCTTACAGTCTTCACTGGTTCTGCAGCCACGGATCCAGATGCCAGCACACATTCAACAGCAAACTATGTATCCCTTTTTAACAGTTCAACTTTACTTAACATTGGGTGTTCAATTCTGTCCATTTTTCCAGCCTGAGCTCTCCCTTTGTTCCCTGGCACTTCTGGTCCCTGAAATACTCTATACAGCTCTGCAGCAGCCATGATTTCTGGCCCACTTCTCTGACACGGTTTCCCACCCGGCTTCACCTTCTGGAATAAAAATAAGGTACCTGATACACCTAATTTGGGCAGTAGGCCTTGGATATCCTGGGAAAGACTGCTGAAATTAGTGGCGGATGTCCGCATACTGCTCCTAAAAGTTCCATGCTTTTCCTTACTAATCAGGTTGCGAGCCTAATATGCTTATCATCTAAACTTTCACTATTTTATCTCTGCATTTATCATCAACTCTATCTCTCTAACCAGTAAGTGTTTTCACTTATGTTACACATGTTCCTCCCTAACTGGGGCTGTTCCTTACTGTATTAACCATTACCTTACTATATCTAACTACCTTCGGATTTACAGTACCCTCTATTGCACTTCCCAATTACTATCTATATTTATCACTATATCTTAATCCTAAATCTATGTCCTAATTTTGTTATTCTAAAACTTTCACTAACCTTAGCAGATTAATACAGCACTATAAAAATTATGTTTAAGTAATAAGCATGAATCATCCACAATTAGAGATGAGCGAACTTGTATGGAAAACTTGGAACGAACCTTGCACATTCGGATTTGTGTTCTGATTCCCATGCCATTTCCTCAAAATAGGCAAAAATCTGCCAAAGTTCGGTAAATGATCGAGTTTCCACTAATGCTTTTGCTAATACTTTGGCTAGGATAGTGGTGGTGTATGATGAGCGGGGGGATGTGTTTGATGAGGGGAGAGGGTGGGAGAGGTTATGGTAGCATCGGACTGTATGTTTTTTTTAGTAACTTAATGTGTTGAGATTCTGGCATCCAATCAGGGCGGAGAAACCACCCACAATGTCCAGACACAAAGGCTTCTGTTATTGGCTGCCGAAGTCATATGCTCCTCTCAATATAAAAAGGAAACATGTTGTTTTGCGTCATTTTGTCACAGTAACAGCTCAGAGAGGCTGCTCCTGCTGCTGTAAATAGTCATATAGTTCAAATAAATAGGATCCTGTGTGAAATTGACCTTAAAGCATCTACATTGTTTGTGCTAATAGTGTGGGCCAGAGACCAGGCCACGTTTCAGAATTTAAATTGTTTGTGCTAATAGTGTAGGCCATACACCAGGCCACATTTCAGAATCTAAGTTGTTTGTGCTAATAGTAAGGGCCAGACACCATGCCACATTCCCAAATCTACGTAAATTATTTCTGCTTATTGTGTAGGCCATGCACATGGCCACATTTCAGAATCTAAATAGTTTGTGCTAATATTGTGAGTCAGACACCAGGCCACATTTTAGAATCTAAATCCTTTCTGCTAATAGTGTGAGCCATACACCAAGCCATATTTTAGAATCTAAATTGTTTGTCTTAGTATTGTGGGCCAGAGACCAGGCCACATTTCAGAATCTAAATCGTCTGTGATAATAATGTGGCCCAGCTAGGAGTCCACATTTCAGACTCTAAATTTTTTCTGCTAATAGTGTGAGCCATACACCAATCCACATTTTAGAATCTAAATTGTTTTTCCTAATATTGTGGGCCCGAGACCAGGCCACATTTCAGAATCTAAAACAATTGTGCGATTTGTGTGGGCCAGACACCAGGCAACATTTTCAAATTTAAAATCTAGAACCTCATCTACAAGGTGTACAACTGTGCGACTGCCAAAGAAAGGGCGTTGAGTAGACCATACAGTAACAGATGTCAGAGGTCTTTGGATAGGACGAGATGGTGATTGTTCAGTTGAGCTTGATTAACATTAACACCTAACCCATGTACACATCGAAGACCAAGCCTATTCAACCTTCCACCACAACCTCGCTATTTCCAACTCATGTCGTATGTAGCTATCACAGGGTTACCATGGCATCTGTTTGCTCTTACTCCTGCACCAAAAAGAATCACTTTAACTTCTTTTTAAATGGTGTTATCTTCATTTAGCAGTACCGGTGTTAATCAGCTATGTTAGGAGCTCTGGAAGCTAGGGCTCTCAGTTGAGCACTGTTAGCCACTCCTATCCCCTATATAATCTGGTTCCTGAATGACACATCCTCAGAGCAAGCTTATGCTGCATGGCTGGGAGGACAGTAGGTGGTCGTTATATGAGGTGTTTGGTGGGTTTATCTGTGCCTGTTGCTTGGTTTAGTAAGTGTGATAATTTCCTTTCTTTCTCCTACATTGGTTTTACTCAATCCTCCACTCCACGGTGCACTCCTCTGCTATATATGAGTGAAAATTTGTATTTCTGGCATTTTCCTTTTCTCCTGTTCATATTTCCTTGTTTGTCTAGTTGGTGAGCTATGGTGCACAACTGCTCCCCTCTTCCCTAAGTGTGGGAAGGGTACAGGCAGAGGGTGGAGTGGATTCAGGACATAAGGTAAGATATGTGGCCTCGGCATCTACACCTTCAGAAGTAACTCGGGGAACAGAGCACGTTAGGGACAGGGAAGGAGCCCCTGGTCCAAAGTCACCCAACAACAGAGTCATGATAGTAGCCTTCCCCTCTTGTAACCTGCTGTTTCACAACCATAGGCCCATAGCTGTCAGTCACCTGTCACTAAATGAATAGTCATAATTTATTTTCTTAGATAGTGAGCATGTATAACACTCTTATACTTAACGATTTTTTAGAAGAAATGTGGCCTTCTGTTTTGTCACTGAAACACAGTTTTATCACAAACTATTTGGATTAGCTAAATAGACCTCCTGGTTGCACCACAAATTAGGCCTAACAATTTTTAAATGGAAATCTGGCCTTCTGATATCTCACTGAAACACAGTTTAACACAAATGATTTGGATTAGCAAATGGGACTTCTTGTGACAGCAACATAGTTTTTGCACAATCTAGTTAGATGCTGGAAGATCAATCTCACACAACAGTATTCTATTTAGCTAACTAACAAGTTCACTTGCAGCACTATCAGGAGCAGCTTCTCTGCACTGTACCACTGAGAAAATGGCTCCAGCAGATTTTTCTATGAAAACACACAATATAACACAACTCTGTGTTTCAGATTCAATCCTTCGTCAATCCGAAACATGTGTTCGGGTGTGCTGTACTTGGACAAGTGGGTTTTAAAGGTACATTATCCCTCTATTGCACTCTTGGTCACTCCTTAATGTGTGTGTTTCAACATTAATTTCACTTGTTTTTTTATCACCCCTCACAATTAACATTGCCTTTTTTTCTATTGGACTTATATTATCACTATTAATATATTTTGATCCATTATATGGTCACTTTTGCACTACGTTTCACAAATTTGATATATATATTAAGTTATTGGTTTTACATTTTCCCCTCCCCCTCTTTAATATGTTGTACACACATAGGGCTATATTTAATTTTTTCATCCTTTTGAGCAACTAATGGGTGCAATGTATATATAGGTATGCACATTGTGGTTATTGGGTATGCATATATACAGTACAGTATATATATATAATTTATTTTTTATGTGCATACATATATTTCTTAAATGAAATAATAGTATATATATGTACTCCTTTTGGGCCGCTGTTTCTTCTTTTTTATATAATAATGGATTTATGAAATTAGTAGCTGAAGAGCCCGGCGCTGCCCGGGCATAGTAACTAACTACGGTTAGTTATAACAAATTATAATGATTATATCTATATATATAAAGCTGAGTGTATAGCCCCGCCAACTTCGCATAGCCACATTCACTATAATATCCCACATCATCCCTTCAGCCAGAGCTACCGGACTACTACCTCTAAATATCCCACATCATCACGTCAGCCAGAGCCACCGGACAACTACCACTAATATCCCACATCATCCCGTCACAGCTGTCGGGCTACTACCTCTAATATCCCACATCATCCCGTCAGCCAGAGCCAACGGACAACTACCACTAATATCCCACATCATCCCGTCACAGCCGTCGGGCTACTAGCTCTAATATCCCACATCATCCCATCAGTCAGAGCCACCGGACTACTACCCCTAATATCCCACATCATCCCATCAGTCAGAGCCACCGGACTACTACCCCTAATATCCCACATCATCCCGTCAGTCAGAGCTACCGCACTGCTACCCATAATATCCCACATCATCCCATCAGCCTGAGGTCAGAACCAGAGCGCTGAGTGGAACGGTTCTAACTTCCATACCAGGGATCCCTTTAACAGAGGCCTGACGTCAGAACCAGAGCGCTGAGTGGATTTGCCCTGACTTGCATACCAATGATCCCTTTAATAGAACCCTGGGGTCAGAATCAAAGCACTGAGGGATTTGCCCTAACTTCCATGCAGGAGATCCCTTTAAGAGAGCCTGGGGTCAGTACCAAAGCGCAGAGAGGATTTGCCCTAACTTCCATACCAATGATGCCTTTAAGAGACCCTGGGGTCAGAACCACAGAGCTGAATGGAATGGTCCTAGCTTCCATACCGGGGATCCCTTTAAGAGAGGCCTGGGGTCAAAACAAAAGCGCTGTATGGATTTGCTTTGACTTCTGTACCAATGATCCCTTTAAGATGGAAGATGTGCCTGTAGGATGGAGGATGTGTGATGTGTATATGGGCACGGGAGGGGGGATTCATTTCTGTCATGTGCTGTCTGTTCCTTTTTTGGGGGGGCAGACAATGGCTGGGAGCTTATGTTCCCAGGGATGCTAGATTTCTCCCACCATGTCAGTGTCTGCTGAGGTGTTGTCAAGTAGGAAAACTTGCTCATAGCAACCAATCACAGCTCAGCTTCTTTTAACCAGCTCTGGTGAAATGAAAGATGCTTTGTGATTGGTTGGTGATACACACATACAGTACATACATTCAGTTTTATATATAGATTAATATTGTTGTAATTTTATATTTTCAAAGTATGGGCACATTTTGATATATTGCTACCGTTTGCCATTTAATGTTTTAATAAAGGCAATTTTATTAAACTTATTTAATTGTATGTGTATTTCTTTTGATATCCTGAGTTGGGTTATATTATATGTTTTCATTATCCCGAATGGTCTGCCATTCTTTTTTTCTAGCAACCATATCCTTTTTTATTTAATATATAATTCTTTTAGTATTATAAATTAATTTATTTTTAATTATCAAGTGGGGATATAGGTTTGCTACATTCTCTACGTTCTCTTTACAGATTTTTATATGGTCAGGGACATGTGGCTTCGGCAGCCAATCACAAGAGACCTTGTGTCATTACGTTGTGGATGTTTTTCCTGCTGTGATTGGCCGCTGGAATCAACATACATAAAGTTAAGGGTAAAAGAAAGAGCATGTCACTCCTCTAACCTCTCCACACGCCCTTCCCTCATCAAACAGGTCACCCTGTCTGTCCATCCCACTCGTCATACAGCACCACTATCCAAGCCAAAGTAATTACAAAAGCATTAGTGGAAGCATGATGATTTACCAAACTGTGACCGAATTTTGACAACTTTGAGTAAAATTTCTTGTGAAAGCAAACACGAATCCGAATGTTCTATGTTCATGCCGTGTTTGACATTGGTGAATGTTTCCAAACAAGTTCACTCTACTGTCCACCTATGCTCCATAGACAAATACTAGTAGTACAATTGGTGACACTGAGTGGCTCAGTGATTTTAAATGTGGCACTGTCCTAGGATGTTTCACATTTGTTACTTATCTACCACTCTACACTCCTAAGGACCAGAGTAAAAGAAAGTACAATTTGCTGTTCAATGCATCTTTAGTTAAAATCAGCGTTAATAAATCTTTCAGTTCAGAATCATTTTTGAAAGCAAATTGATATTTCCTGATTATTTAATTCATACACATTTCAGCATAAATGTGATCTGTGACCAATATACTATAGTATTGTATAGTACAAGTTATTTTTAATGGTTTCAACACTCTAATTATTTTACTAAATATATATATATATATATATATATATATACATATCTATTAGTGATGAGTGAGTATACTCGTTGCTCAGGTTTTTCCGAGCAAGCTCGGGTGTCCTCCGAGTATTTTAGCATGCTCGTCGATTTAGTTTTCGTCATCTTATCTGCATGATTTGCGACTGCTAGACAGCTTGAATACATGTGTGGAATGCCTGTTTGTTAGGGAATTCCCACATGTATTCAGCCTGTCTACAAGTCACAAATCATGCAGATAAGATGACGAAAACTAAATCTCCGAGCACGCTAAAATACGCGGAGAACACCCGAGCATGCTCGGGAAAACCCGAACAACGAGCACACTCGCTCATCACTAATATCTATATATAATTCCCCCACATGTGCTCAGAAGCCCCTCCTCCAGCTTCCAGTATTCTGCCATGTACTGGTAAAAGAGGTTTCATTCAGGGTTGAGGGGATGTGCTTTTAGCCAATGGACAATAGACTTGTGATATCATTCCCCACATGGTGGGGCTGGACACACCTCTTTTAGCTGGACATAACTAGGAGACATGTGCTTCTGTCTCTTTTGTTTCCTGGAGGATCAGTGGTAGACTTCTATCTGAATAATGTAATGCATGAATAATACTTGTTTATATGTATTTATTGATTATATTGTTTGTTATTTAATCTTACCATTTATTAAGTAAATCAATTTAAATAAATTCAATTATTGTGTGAGCATTTTTTTATTCATTACAATCCACTGAAATCCATTACAAAACCAGTATATACTAAAAAAGCCAAATGTCGATAAGGCTGCAAAGTTACATATTAGAACTATGCACTAGGAACTTCAAGAAAATGTTATTCTAAGGTCAAACAGTTGCATAAAAATTTATGGTCAACATGAGCAATGTCAATAATTGATAGTAGGAGTGTAAAGTGTTCCTCCATTGAACTATAAAGCAGTGGGGAGGTGTTCTTTGGTGTGGCAATCATTTTTTATTCTCTGACAGTCCGGAAAAATGGAAGAATTTGGAATTGGTGAATTCCAAGAAATGCTGCAGATGGGAATACATAGCGCCTACTATGAATTTAGCTTTAATTTTTATTGTATATTAATTGCTTTTCCATAGTTATGAAGTAGGAAACTGTTTATATGGCAAATCTGCTTTGTTTTTGAATGTTCTTTTATGTCCACAATTTGCAGGTAAAACAGCCATTTTATACACAAAAGCTTGGAAAAAAGCAGTATAGGAGACTTCCTGATTAATAAAGGCCATTTAAGAATAGTAATACCAACTGATGCCCCTATAAAAATAGGCTTTGTGACTCAGTCACTCCTTCATAAATAAAACAAGATGTGTCTGATAATGTGTCACACACCAGATGGCCAGCTAAGGTTGTTAAATGCTACAATGACATTTCCCTGTAAATGCATTTGTCTTGGTTGAAAGCAATGGTAAAGTTGAAAAACGCATCAAAAACGCTACATGTCAACATAGCCAAAGTGGTGAAGGAGCATTTTTTGGGGTGTTATTTCTTTGCCTTACATACAAATTTTTACCCTGGAAAGAATGTCCCTTAACATATTTCCCTGTAAAATCTATTTTGGTTTCATTTTTTGTATATTTTACTGTGCGCCTGTAAAAGTGTCATCACACTCTGACAACATTGATCACAGCAGTGACCTAGGAGTCAGAAATGCTTCCAGGGGCCCTCCCCATGATGTTCCCATGTCGTTTGTGCACTGTTCCCATAGATTTCCAATGTTTTAATACCCTAGAAAGACCTCCAGGGGGTCACTGCAAAAAAGCTTGGGTTTCCCATAGACTTATATTGGGCTCGTTGCTCAGGTCGAGTACCCGAGTATTCCAATTTGCTCGACTCGAGCAACGAGCACCCAAGCATTTTAGTGCTTGCTCATCACTAATTGCTACTAGAGTTCTAGTCCTCTTCCTCACTGAAGAGACAATTTACATATCAGTAAAACACAGACCATTTTCGTATTGGAAGGTCCTGCCTGACCAGCAACTAACCACCAACTCTAGACCTAAACCAAACTGCTTCGTAGGCATTGGGTTCCGGCCATGATATGAAAATGGTCCATTTTTGTTGATGTGTGAAACCAGCTTAAGAAATAAATGTAGGCTAAATCACACAAAAGGTCTGTTTTACAACAAAACAGTATGTTTTGCAATGCTTCTTTGAGTGGCTAGGCTGCCAAAAATTAAGATGCACATCAATACCCCTTTCACAAGATGTACAGTAGGACATCCTGAAAAAATGTTCCCATTATAAGAAAGTGGGTCTCCCATAGTGTTTGCCTATGCATTGAATGCAAGGGCTGCCTTGCCCAAAAGTTACATGCACCCCAAAAACGCTTGGAACCCAGGTACTGGATGGCCACAGGAAAACCATGTTCACATTACTCTTATGGTACTGCCATACTGTTAGCCTATGCATTGAATGCAAGGCCTGCCCTGCCACAAATTCACATGTACCCCAATAAGCCTTTAAACCCACGTACTGGATGGCCACAGGGAAACCAAGTTCACATTATTTTTTGGTACTGCCAAACTGTTAGCCTATGCATTGAATGCAACATCTGCCATGCCACAAAGTCACATGCACCCCAATAAGCCTTTGAACCCACATACCGGATGGCCACAGGAAAACCAAGTTCACATTATTCATTTGGTTCTGCCATACTGTTAGCCTATGCATTCAATGCAAGGCCTGCCCTGCTGCCAAATTCACACGCACCCCAATAAGTCTTTGAACCAATTTACTGGATGGCCACAGGAAAACCAAGTTCACATTATTCATTTGGTTCTGCCATAATGTTAGCCTCTGCATTGAATGCAAGGTCTACCCTGCCACTAATTCACATGCTCCCCAATAAGCCTTTGAATCCATGTACTGGATAGCCACAGGAAAACCAAGTTCACATTATTCATTTGGTTCTGCCATACTGTTAGCCTGTGCATTGAATGCAAGGCCTGCCCTGCCACAAAATCATATGCACCCCAAAAAGCCTTTGAACCCACGTACTAGATGGCCACAGGAAAACAAAGTTCACATTATTCATTTGGTTCTGTCATGCTGTTAGTCTATGCATTGAATGCAAGGCCTGCCCTGCACCAAATTCACACACACCAGAATAAGCCATTGAACCCATGTACTGGATAGCCACAAGAAAACCAAGTTCACATTATACATTTGGATCTGCCATACTGTTAGCCTATGCATTGAATGCAAGGCCTGCCCTGCACCAAAGATACATGCATCACAATAACCATGGAACAGATGTAGAGATGTGCCTCCTGAAAACAATGTTCCCATTATTAGGAAGTGGGTCTCCCATAGTGTTTGCCTATGCATTGAATGCAAGGCCTGCCAAAAATTAGGAGGCACTCCAATACCCCTTGAATGAAACGTGGTGGAAGGCCACATAAAAAAATGTTCCCATTGTAAAGGAGCGGGTCTTCTTTACTTGGAACACCCATACACTAAATGTATGGACTGACAAACATTTCACCCTGTGGGGTACATGTTTACATTACATTACATTTTTAAATTTCTTTACGGGCAACAAAAACACCCTTTCAAAAAATTAGAGTGGCTGTAGCATCATAGAACACCCTCGTATTCTATTGGTGGTAGTCTGGTAGATGATGAGGAGAAGGAGGAGAATGACACCAAATAGTCAAAATCAGGAAGCGTATACCCATGTGTGGGTGTGAAGAGGTGCATGGGAATACACTTCCCAAAAAAGCACTGTATTGGAGGTTATGTTTCGTTGTTAACATTCAGTGGAGTAGAGAAGTCTGGCCCAATCAAGCTCTTGTTCATTTTTATAAGAGTCAGGCTGGTTTCACATTTGCGTTTTTTTTCGCTGTAATTTAGCGCTAAATAGCGCATGCGGGTTTTTTTCCTATACTTTGCATGGGATGCGCTTATGTGCGCATACACATGCGTTTGTACGCGTTTTACCGCGCATGCGTTTTTTTGCGGTATGCGCTCGGGCGCACAAAATGCAACTTGTTGCATTTTTGTGCGTCCGATTTGCCTCAAAAAAACGCATGCGCGCGCAATGCGTTTTTTTACAGCAAGATACCCATTATAAGTCTATGGTGAGCATATGTGCGCATTGGCATGCTTATGTATGCGTTTTTTTGCACATGCGTTTTTTTTTTTACCATTAGTTTAGACAATGGAATTTAGGGGTTTGGGTAAAGTTAGGGTTAGTTAAGGGGGTTTAGGGTTAGGGTTAGGGTCAGGGTTAGGGTTAGGGTTAGGGTTAGGGTCAGGGTTAGGGTTAAGTATGGTTTGGTTAAGGGTTAGGGTTAGGGTTAGGGTCAGGGTTAGGGTTAAGTATGGTTTGGTTAAGGGTTAGGGTCAGGGTTAGGGTTAGGGTTAGGGTCAGGGTTAGGGTCAGGGTTAGGGTTAAGTATGGTTTGGTTAAGGGTTAGGGTCAGGGTTAGGGTTAGGGTTAGGGTCAGGGTTAGGGTCAGGGTTAGGGTTAGGGTTAGGGTCAGGGTTAGGGTTAGGGTTAAGTATGTTTTGGTTAAGGGTTAGGGTCAGGGTTAGGGTTAGGGTCAGGGTTAGGGTTAGGGTTAGGGTCAGGGTTAGGGTTAGGGTTAAGTATGGTTTGGTTAAGGGTTAGGGTCAGGGTTAGGGTTAGGGTTAGGGTTAGGGTCAGGGTTAGGGTTAGGGTTAAGTATGGTTTGGTTAATGGTTAGGGTCAGGGTTAGGGTTAGGGTTAGGGTTAGGGTCAGGGTTAGGGTTAGGGTTAAGGTTAAGTATGGTTTGGTTAAGGGTTAGGGTCAGGGTTAGGGTTAAGTATGGTTTGGTTAAGGGTTAGGGTTAGGGTTAGGGTTAGGGTCAGGGTTAGGGTTAAGTATGGTTTGGTTAAGGGTTAGGGTCAGGGTTAGGGTTAGGGTTAGGGTTAAGGTTAAGTATGGTTTGGTTAAGGGTTAGGGTCAGGGTTAGGGTTAAGTATGGTTTGGTTAAGGGTTAGGGTTAGGGTTAGGGTCAGGGTTAGGGTTAGGGTTAGTAAAGTCATGGTTTGGGTTAGTGTGAGGGGCCACCTAATGTTGGAAAAAAACTCAAACGCGGCAAAAACGCACTAAAAACGCATACAAACGCATAAAAACGCTGCGTTTTTTTCCTGCATGCTCATAAAAATGCTTGAAAAAAATGCAGCAGTTGTATGCTTTTGTATGCGTTTTTCAATGCGTTTTTTTGCGGGAAAAACGCGCTGCAAAAAAAAGCAAGTGTGAAACAGGCCTTAGCCAGTCTGCATTTTCAGTTGACAGGCGAATGCGATTATCAGTTATAATTCCACCAGCGGCGCTAAAAACCAGCTCTGACAAAATGTTAGCAGCAGGGCAGGACAGAACCTCCAAGGTGTAGAGAGCTAGTTCATGCCACGTGTCCAGCTTGGATATCCAATAATTATAAGGCACAGAGGAATCACAGAGGACGTTGGTACGGTCAGCAAGGTACTCCCTCAGCATCTTCCAAAACATTACATTCTTTGTGACATTACCCCGCGCCTCTGGGACAGGGCAAAGGGAGGGTCTGAGAAAACTCTCTCAGAACTTTTCCAGTGTTCCCCGGTCTCTGCTGGATCGGAGTTGTGTCTCTCTCGCCTGTACTCCTTGGTTGTCCGAGGAACTGTGACATCTGCCACCAGCATTTTCAGATGGGAATTTCATATTTGATATGCCTTACAAAAGCCATTATGAAATGTATTACTAAAGCCATTTTGCTATTCGTATTTCACATATTTCATATTTGGTGTGCTACCATTTTCTAATTTAATATGTAAGTTGCCTTTTGGTATGCACCTATCCAGACTAGTTCTAGATGTGCCGTCAGTTTGTTCTATTACTTGTATACTAGTTTTCTGACTGAGCACTCTGCCCTTCATCAAGTGGTAATTTTAATCGCATTTAATCACATGTTTGGTTCCTATCGTCCTATATATACAGGCTTTATCATGTTACTAGCCAGAGGTCAGTTCACACCAGGTAGTCAGTATAGGGACCCATTCAATCTGAGATCACCTTGTCGATGGTGAATGGGCTCACATCTTTTGGCCAAATTTTGTGCTAAGTATCTCATGTGTTTTTCAAGATTACAAAAGCCATTATGCTATTCATATTTCACTTATTTCATATTTGATATGCCTTACAAAAGCCATTATGAAATGTATTACTAAAGTCATTTTGCTATTAGTATTTCACATATTTCATATTTGCTGGGCCAAAGCGTGTCAATGGGCTCTTTTAACACATGCCACAATTCATGATCCTCTGATACGGCAGAGAAATAGCGGTATAGTACAATGAAAAATACTTCACTTCTAACATCTCATGACTGATATCCATTTTAAATTCTCCAATAGCTCCAAAAACAGACAGTATATTACTCCATACAGTATTATGGCCACCGCATAGTGCGCTATACAGAGTAATGAGGCCCATATATTTCTCCATACAGAATCATTGGTCCCATATAATGTTTGAAACAGTATATGATGAGCTCCACATAATGCTTCAGTATATGTTGGTCCCCATGGATGAAGTTCCACCGTGTTATGGGCCCAAATAATGCTCCATATATAATGGGCCCCATTTCTAATGCTCCAGTGCATAATGGACCCTGTAAATGCTGCTCTAGTGTCTGATGTCCACCTTTGGAATGCTCCAGTATATGGTGGGCCTCATATATCATTCTCCAGAGTATAGTGCTCCCCAAAAATAGCTGTCCCAACATTGAAAACAATTAAATAAGTCTCCTCGCTAGGGAATCCCAGTACTAGTCTGGACTCCTCGTCGTCCCCATCTTCCATCTCACTGCACTTGGACTGTTTAGGCAGAGGGCGTACAGACGTAATGTCATCACGCTCTCTGACCAGAATGTCACTGTCAGGAAACGTGGAAGACGTCACGGCGGTGGAGCAGAGAGAGGTAAGTATTTCTACTTTGCAAGTGCTGTGATCCTGAGCAAGCAAGGGGGCTCACTCGTTGGCGACGGCACTGGCACAGGGCCCAATCATAGTACGGCAGTGTGTCTGGCGGCGGGTGGGTCCTCGCACCGGCAGAGACACATTTGCGGTGGGCCCTCCCACCAGCAGAGACACTTTTGCAAACTATGAGGGGCCCTATGCCAGTGCCGTCGCCCATGCGTATGCCCCCCCCACCTGCTCAAGGAACCTGCACTTTCATCTGCATCTTCCTCTTTGTCACCGTGTAAGGTGGTTTAGTATGCGGGAAGGGGAACCTGAGTTTCATCAGGGTCAGATTCTGGCTGTGTAGAGTGCGAGGGGAATGTAGTGGTCTGGGTCAATGTACCAACAGAATCATCTAGCAGTGGCTGGGCATCAGTGCACTTGTGGCCCCTCCAGGAGTACTGTCGCCACAGTGGCATTACCTTCCTCTTAGGGAGTGTGATGTTATGCTTGGGAGCAAGGAAGGATCTCTCTAGCAGATAAACCAACACACAACACAGTTCCCACTCCAGGCCAGCAGGGAGACCTCTGAACTTGACTGCTGAGGAGCTGCTCTCTGTGGTCGGGAGGAGGTAAGTTAGGGCAGTCTGTGAAGGGAAGGGGAAGTGTGTGGATGTGAGAAGGGACACTGATGGTCCAGCAGCAGAAACCGGAAGAAGTAGCAGCTGTAAATGCTCTGTTGCCAACTAAGGCTCGGAGGCCCCAGAAGCGACGCGTGTGAGCCAGAAGGAAAAGGCTATGGCTGCCTGCCATACGAGAAAGTTCCAAAAGAGAGTCAACAGGGGGAACTTCAGTGAACTCAGTACTGCGGGTACCTCAGATCAGCGCTAGAACAGAGGCCACACTACTTATCTGCAGAGAGAGAATTCCAAATTTGCTTCCAGGCTGACCAACTCCTTCTCCATCTGTATTCTGGGTCCTGGATGGCACTTACCAAGTACAGGTAAAGGAACTGCATGACTGTGTCTGTCATCTTTCTCCTGCACCTGGTGAATGGCTCTGCTACATCCTGCACTGCACACCATCTACCAACTCTTCATCTGCCCTGCGACTACGGCCCTACCTGTGCAGGGCTTCTACATCTTAGCTGCACCGCAACATCTGTCCCAGAGAAGCGACACTGCAGCGCAGGTCAATCTGATCAGAAACCACAGGTGGCGTCACATATCATTCACCTGTAAATGTTATTCACCCCGTTGCATGGATGCCCAGGGCCATGGAACGGATCATCACCACCAACGTGACACATCCCCTCTGAGACAGTGGCCTTGTACCGATTAACCTCACTGCCGTGGCTGGCCACCCAAACTCCATGTCAGATTCATCTTGGACTGGGGAATTCACAATTTGACTTGCTAAGCCAGGCATGGTATGTGAAAAGAGCTCCATGGAGTAATCGGTAGTGTGGCCTGCCACATCCTTCACTTTTGGTAGGGGTGAAGGACACAAGGAAAGGTGTTGTTCCTTACCAGGAGCCTCCACTGACGACTCAGTGCTTTTATTTTTTGAAACTTCAGAAGAGGAGGTGAGAGAGCTAGAGGCTGTGTCAGCAATGTAAGCCAAAACTTGTTCCTGAAGCTCCGGCTTTAAAAGTGGTTTACCTAATCCCAGAAAAGAGAGCCTTTGAGGCCTTGTGGAGCCAGATGATGACGTAGGCTCAACACCTCCTGCCTTAGGTGCTATTGTTCCTGAAGCTCCGGCTTTAAAAGTGGTTTACCTAATCCCAGAAAAGAGAGCCTTTGAGGCCTTGTGGAGCCAGATGATGACGTAGGCTCAACACCTCCTGCCTTAGGTGCTATTGTGCTTTTGCCACTACCAACAGATGAAACACCACCACCACCACCTTTGGGACCAGCTGGCATCCCCCGCCCACTTCCATGGCATCATCCACCATACTTCCTCATTTTTGTGAAAATGTACCCAAAATACCACTAGCTATATGGTACTGTAAAACAAGGTAGAAGGTGTATCTACTATTGGTGAGAATTTGAATCTCACTGTAGATTTGAGGACGCAGAACTATTGTCTCAGGCCCAGGAGAGATTACACCTCAATGTAACAGGCTGAAATTGGATGGTGTATGACAAGGTGGAGGGTGTCTATAGGATTGGTGAGAATTTGAATCTCACTATAGATTGGAGGACGCAGAACTATTGTCTCAGGCCCAGGAGAGATTATACCTCAATGTAACAGGCTGAAATTGGATGGTGTATGACAAGGTGGAGGGTGTCTATAGGATTGGTGAGAATTTGAATCTCACTATAGATTTGAGGACGCTGAACTATTGTCTCAGGCCCAGTAGAGATTACACCTCAATGTAACAGGCTGAAATTGGATGGTGTATGACAAGGTGGAGGGTGTCTATAGGATTGGTAAGAATTTGAATCTCACTATAGATTGGAGGACGCAGAACTATTGTCTCAGGCCCAGGAGAGATTATACCTCAATGTAACAGGCTGAAATTGGATGGTGTATGACAAGGTGGAGGGTGTCTATAGGATTGGTGAGAATTTGGATCTCACTATAGATTTGAGGATGCAGAACTATTGTCTCAGGCCCAGGAGAGATTACACCTCAATGTAACAGGCTGAAATTTGATGGTGTATGACAAGGTGGAGGGTGTCTATAGGATTGGTGAGAATTTGAATCTCACTATAGATTTGAGGACGCTGAACTATTGTCTCAGGCACAGGAGAGATTACTCCTCAATGTAACAGGCTGAAATTGGATGGTGTATGACAATGTGGAGGGTGTCTATAGGATTGGTGAGAATTTGGATCTCAATAGAGATTTGAGGACGCTGAACTATTGTCTCAGGCCCAGTAGAGATTACACCTCAATGTAACAGGCTGAAATTGGATGGTGTATGACAAGGTGGAGGGTGTTTATAGGATTGGTGAGAATTTGGATCTCACTAGAGATTTGAGGACGCTGACAATGATGCTCTCAGTCCAAGTATGGACACAGGCAGCCTAATAAGCAGGACTGCTGCACACACAAAAGGGTGGAAAAATGAATGCTTGGTAACTGTGCAGAAAAGAGGAAGAAAAGTATTTTTGCTTTTGAAAAAGCAGTTTGCACAGCAGTGTGCAAACAGCAATGCAGCTATCAGGGAGCCTTATAAGGCAGCCTAATAACCAACAGAGCTGATGCACAAAAATAGAGCCTCCCCTGTCACTGCACACAAAGTGTTTTGTTGTAAGTGGAAATCGCTAACAGCAGAAGCAGTTTTTGGTTCTTTTTCCCTGCCTAACGCTCTCCCTTATTCTGAATCAGCAGCAGCAACCTCTCCTTAATAATACATTTTATTTTTTTAATACATTTTATTTTTATAGCGCCGACATATTCCGCAGCACTTTACATTTCAGAGGGGATTTGTACAGACAATAGACATTACAGCATAACAATAATCACATACAGTAGATTATAACAAATATCAAGAGGAGTGAGGGCCCTGCTCGCAAGCTTACAGTCTATGAGGAAAGAGGGAGACACGAAAGGTGGGTGGTAACGGTTGCCCTGATTGTATGGACCAGCCATAATGTTAGGTGTGTAACAGTACGGACACAGAGGGCTAATGGATGCATAAAGCATGTGGGAACATGATGCTGGGAACCTGGTTATGGTAAAACTTTTGGCTCTGCCACACAGGGATAGGTTAGGTTAATGTGTTGAGGCGATAGGCCAGTCTGAATAAATGCGTTTTCAGGACACGCTTAAAATTGTGGGGATTGGGGACTAATCGTATTGACCTGGGAAGTGCATTCCAAAGAATTGGCGCGGCACGTGTAAAGTCTTGGAGACGGGAGTGGGAGGTTCTGACTATTGAGGATACTAACCTCAGGTCATCAGCAGAACGGAGGGCGCGGGTAGGGTGGTATACTGAAACAAGGGAGGAGATGTAGGGTGGTGCTGAGCCATGGAGGGCTTTGTGAGTGAGGGTAATAAGTTTATACTGAATTCTGGAGTGGATGGGTAGCCAGTGTAATGACTGGCCCAAGGTAGAGGCATCGGTGTAACGATTGGTGAGGAATATGATCCTGGCTGCAGCATTCAAGACAGATTGGAGAGGGGAGAGTTTGGTAAGAGGGAGACCGATTAGAAGAGAGTTACAATAGTCGAGACGAGAATGAATAAGAGAAACAGTAAGAGTTTTTGCAGAGTCAAAAGTAAGAAAAGGTCGAATTCTAGAAATGTTTTTGAGGTGCAGATGACAAGAGCGAGCCAGTGATCGAATGTGGGGGGCAAAGGAAAGCTCGGAATCAAGTATGACCCCAAGACAGCGGGCATGTTGCTGGGGAGTAATAGTGGAACCACACACAGAAATAGCAATGTCGGGTATAGGTACATTAGTAGCGGGAGGAAACACCAGGAGTTCAGTCTTTGACAGGTTCAGTTTCAGATATAGTGAGGACATGATTTTAGACACAGCGTTTAGACAATCGCCAGTGTTTTCTAGAAAGGCTGGCGTGATGTCAGGAGAAGAAGCGTATAATTGGGTGTCATCAGCATAGAGATGGTACTGGAAACCAAATCTACTGATTGTTTGACCAATAGGGGCAGTGTACAAGGAGAAGAGGAGGGGGCCTAGAACCGATCCTTGAGGAACCCCAACAGTAAGGGGAAGGTGAGAGGAGGAGGAACCTGCAAAAGAAACAGTAAAGGAGCGGTCGGAGAGATAGGAGGAGAACCAGGAGAGAACGGTGTCCTTGAGGCCAATGGAATGGAGCATAGTGAGGAGGAGCTGATGATCCACAGTGTCGAATGCTGCAGAGAGATCCAAGAGAATTAGCATGGAGTAATGACCATTTGATTTAGCTGTTAGCAGATCATTAGAGACTTTAGTGAGGGCAGTTTCGGTGGAGTGTAAAGAGCGGAAACCGGATTGGAGAGGGTCGAGAACAGAGTTTTCTGAGAGATAGTGGATAAGACGGGAGTGGACCAGGCGTTCCAGGAGTTTAGAGATGAAGGGAAGATTAGAGACAGGTCTATAGTTAGCGGCACAGTTTTGGTCGAGGGATGGTTTTTTAAGTAGTGGATGTATGATGGCATGCTTAAATGAGGAGGGAAAAATACCAGAAGAGAGAGAGAGGTTAAATATTTTAGTTAGGTGAGGGGTGACAGCAGGGGAAAGGGACTGGAGGAGATGTGACGGAAATGGGTCACTGGTGCAAGTAGTTGGGTGAGAAGATGCAAGGAGCCTGCTTACTTCTTCTTCTGTGACTGGATCAAAATCAGAGAGTGAGTTAGATGCAGTGGGGGAGGGAGGACAGTGCATGGTATGAGGGGATTTGGAGATAATTTCCTGTCGGATCTGGTCAATTTTTTCTTTGAAGTAATTGGCCAGATCGTCAGCTCGGAGCTCCGTGGTTGGGGCCTGTACTCTTGGATTGAGTAGAGAATGAAAAGTGTCAAAGAGACGTTTTGGGTTGTTGGACAGTGAGGTGATGAGGGTGTTGAAATAGGTTTGTTTGGAGAGGTGAAGGGCAGTGTTGTATGTTCTAAGCATAAACTTAAAATGGATGAAATCTTCGTGTAGATTGGATTTTCTCCACAGACGTTCGGCGCACCTGGAGCACCGCTGCAGGAAACGTGTTTGCACCGTGTGCCAGGGTTGTCGCTGTCTGTGTTGTGGTGTTCTATTTATAGGGGGTGCAAATTCATCCAGGGCACTTTGAAGTGTTTCATTGTAATGCTTCAATGCAGAATCAGGACATGAGAGGGAGGAGATAGGGGCCAATGAAGACTGCAAGTTCTTCAGAAGTTTCTGGGTGTTTATGGCCTGTATGTTTCTATAAGTCTGGACAGTGGGGGTGACCTGAGCAGCCTGGCAGTTCTTTATAGAGAATGAAAGAAGATTGTGGTCAGAGAGCGGGAGAGGGGAGTTTGCAAAATCATCCACTGCACAAAGCCGAGAGAAGACCAAGTCGAGGGAGTTTCCGTCTTCATGCGTTGGAGAATTAGTAAGCTGCGAAAGGCCAAATGAGGAGGTTAGAGATAAAAGGTGAGTAGCAGATGGGGAGAGGGGAAGAGCAAAGGGGATGTTGAAATCTCCCATGATGAGGGTAGGGATGTTACAGGAGAGAAAATGTGGAAGCCAAGTGGCAAAATGATCCAGGAACTGATGGGAGGGGCCGGGAGGACGATACACCACCGCCACTTGCATGGAGAAAGGGGTGTAGAGTCTGATGGCATGGACCTCAAAAGAAGGGAAGACAAGTGAGGGTACTTGAGGGATAACCTGAAAGGTACATTTTGGTGATAGGAGCAGACCAACGCCTCCACCAGCTCTATTGTCTGATCTTGGGGTATGAGAGAAGTGTAGCCCCCCGTATGAAAGAGCAGCAGCAGCGGTAGTATCTGACTGCTGGATCCAGGTTTCAGTAAGAGCCAGGAGGTTAAGAGAATTAGAAAGGAAGAAGTCATGAATGAAGGAGAGTTTGTTACACACTGAGCGAGAATTCCAAAGTGCACAATTAAGAGAGACAGATGGCATGCAGGGAATATTAATGAGATTAGAGGGGTTTCTGAGTGTAGCAGTGGGGGGGTTTGACTTTCTATAACATGGGGGACCAGGGTTGGGAGCAATGTCTCCTGCGACTAGGAGAAGGAGGATAGAAAGAGTGAGCAGATGGTTAAGTGATTTGTGAGAGCGTCTCTGGTGTTGAATGGTGGGACTGCCTGGATCTGTGCAATTTAACAATGTGAAAAGAGCGTGAGTGCTATACATAGGAGAGGAAAGAAGCGAGGGGCCAATATGGATGGAGTGTGGAGAGTTAATGCCAGGGCGGTGGATGTGTGTGAATGCAGCGGCAAGGATATACATTACACAAATGCATATGGTATATATTTGTTGTACTCCTAATGTACAGGGAGTAGATGTATATAAATGTCTTACCTGTCTCCTGCCCTGTCTAACTGCCATGTTATAACTGCCAGAAGTACTTTGATACATGTACTTAGATTACATGTGCATAAATGCCACCCCTGCATAAATGCTCCCCCTAGCTATGTCTGAATATATAGGAGGTTAAGGCTAAGTTTTTTTTTTGTTTTGTTTTTTTTTGCCTCTCTCTTCTCGTTAATCAATCACACTAAATTGAGACACCAGCACCCAATAAAATGTTGTGGTCAAATAAACACATGTCCAGCACTACATGGATCATAAAGCACTTTGAAAAGTTTCTTGACCTCACAACATAAGGGGACAAGCAGAGTAAGTTGAAAAAAACTATATACCAGATCTAAGTTTGCAGAGTTGAAAACACATAGATAGCATTCAGGATTAACTGCTTGCTGACATTGAATGGAGACACAGGAGTGGATTCAGAGCAGAGATTGGAAAAGCTGGTTACCAGATCTAAGTTTGCAGAGTTGAAAACACATAGATAGCATTCAGGATTAACTGCTTGCTGACATTGAATGGAGACACAGGAGTGGATTCAGAGCAGAGATTGGAAAAGCTGGTTACCAGATCTAAGTTTGCAGAGTTGAAAACACATAGATAGCATTCAGGTTTAACTGCTTGCTGACATTGAATGGAGACACAGGAGTGGATTCAGAGCAGAGATTGGAAAAGCTGGTTACCTGTATGAAGAGAATAGAGATGCATGTCATATTCATCCATGTTATAACTGCCAGAAGTACTTTGATACATGTACTTCGATTACATGTGCATAAATGCCACCCCTCCTTAATGCTAATATCGGCAGAAGTAAGATGGAGGTCAGCGTTCACGCCCTTTTTCAATCACTTGCATGCCCTTCTCAAAGAAGGTGGTGACTGATGTCTATGTCATCGCGTTGCCCACAGTGTGCGTCCTCCATCATTGGCTGAAAAAGGGCGCTGGAAGCATCTTTTGAAACGCGACTTTGGCGCTCTGGTCGCCGACCTCGTGGCCGACCTCATGCTATGGTCGGGTTTCGCTTCATGAAACCCGACTTCAGTGAAAGTTGCCGACTTTTGAATATGACCGACCCGTTTCAATCATCTCTAGGTAACAGACATGCCTTCCGTGTCCTCACCAACAAGACGACTAACCATGGTGTCCTCCTTCTCCTCCCTGTCCTCAGGCCATCCATGCTGAACAGATGGAATGACAGTTGTGCTTGTAGTCCCGTCTATAGTGCATGAAAGTAGCTCCTGTTCTTCCTTCTCCTCTTCCTGATTGTCAACCAATTCACGTTGGGATGACATGAGGCTGGGCTGTGTGTAATCACTCTGTATGGTTCCTTGTTCCATGTCCTAGTGCTTTGCCTGCAGTGCATCCTCTTTAGTTGTGAGCAGAGAGCTTTTCAGAATGCAGATGAGCGGGAAGGTGACACTAATTAAGGTGTCATCGCCGCTCACCATCTTCGTGGATTCCTCAAAGTTTTGTATATATGTTTAACATCCATGTCTGTTGTGAACTCATTTTCTGGTCTGCCTCTGGTTTCTATTGAGGGAGCTGACAGAGGAGTTGTGAGTTCTCTTTACGGGCTCCCTCTGGTGGTGGCAGGAGGTAATGAAGCTGATCTAATTAACAGAGACCTGCCACCTGATAATGAGGATGAGGATAGGACATCTGGAGTCTCAGACTGGATTTAAGACAGCCGACACCCTATTCCCATGCTGGTGATTTTTTCCTGCTTCCTGAGGTCTTAGTTTCCAGTTCAGTTCCTGCCTTCTCAAGCTAAGTGTTCTCTGCTAATGTTCACATTTGATTTGTTTTGGTCTATTCAGTTTTTTGTGTGGTCAGCCAGCCCCAGCTGGGGCTGGGCTGAATTTACATTCTTATATCACTGTATGTGCCAGTTTGCTTTTTGTCCCTTATTAGATTGGCCTCTTTTTGCTCTGTTCTCAGAATATGCCAGAGTGCTGATATTGTGGGAGAAGTCTAGTGACTTCAGGGTTTTTTGCTATCAGAAGTGTTGGACATTTTTGCAGGGTTTATTGGCGTGATTGTAGACAGTATCTTTCCTTTTCTGTCCTTTCTAGTTAGTGTGGGCCCCATCATTTGCTCAGCCTATTTTCCAACCTGTGTTTGTGCTTTCATCTTGTCTCACCCTCAATATATGTGTGGGGGCTGTCTATTCCTTTGGGGTCTGCTCTGGGGCAGTTTAGATTTCCCCTTTTCTTGCTTTAGGCTTATTTAGTCCTCCGGCTGTGACGAGGCACCTAGAATCATCGAAGGTACGCTCCACGGCTACTGTTAGTTGCGTGGTCAGGATCAGGTGTCTGCATTCTGCGTAGTTACCAACCTTTCTGGTTTTTCTGTGACTTGGCTTGATCTTGTTTTCCTCCTCGGTGACCCATTCGTAACACATGTCCACTCCTGAGGTCTTATGTGTGGAGTCTGACCTGTTATGATTGGGTCAGCGAGGAGGAGAGCAAGCCCAAGCTATGCCACAGAAAACCAGAGAGGTTGGTAACTAAGCAGATTGCAGACCCCTGATCCTATCCACACAACTAGCAGTAGCCATGGAGCCTGCCTACAATGATCCTAGGCGCCTCGGCACAGCCGGAGAGCTAACTAAGCCTAAAGCAAGAAAAGGGAAATCTAAACTGCCCCAGAGCAGACCCCAAAGGAATAGATATCCCCCAAACATATATTGTCGGAGAGACAAGATGAAAACACAAACGCAGGTAGGAAAATAGACTGAGCAAACGATTGGGCCCACACTGACTAGACAGGACAGGAAAGGAAAGACACTGTCTGCAATCACGCAAAAAACACTGCAAAAAAGTCCAACACGTCTGATGCAAAAAATACTGAAGTCACATAACTTCGCCCACTATATCAGCACTCTGGTATATTCTGAAAGCAGAGCAAAAAGAGGCCAATCTAATAAGGGACAAAAACAAACTGGCACAAGCAGTAACATATGGATGGTGATTCAGCACAGCCCCCGCCAGAGCTGGCTGACCCACACATGCAGGGACTGAGCTGCAAACTAAGACCTCAGGAGGGATAGAGGGAGTCGACTGTCTTAAATCGAATTTTGGCTCATCTTTCATCGTTTTTAAGAAATCTCAATATGGAAGAGGCCAGGAGCCATTTGGTGAGCTGCATTTCTTGCTACGTGTTCACAGACTCACGATTGGAAAAGCCAAACTTCACATGCCACAAATGCAAGCTTGTGTCCCTGTTGGAGGAAAAGTTGCAAAATCTCGAAGAGAGGTTAGCTACGTTGAAGATCATTAAGGACGGTGAAGAGTTCTTAGACAGAGCAGAACTATCTCTTCATGTTACAGAAAGAGAAGAAATTCGAAGTGCACCTGAAGAAACAGAGGAATGGAAACATGTGACCCAGAGAAGCAGGAGGATCAGGAGGCAGTCAGCACCCATACTTCTCAGGAACCAGTACCAGGCTCTCACGCAGGAAAACGATGAAGAAATACATCAGGATAAGACTTTGCCCACAAACAGCAACCTTGTACGCTTTCAGAGTCATCCTGGATGGAGAAAGAAAAATGTTGTGAAGATGAAACGGAGAGTGGTGGTCATGGGGGATTCCCTGTTGAGAGGAACAGAGGTCGCTATCTGCAGACCGGATATAACTTCAAGAGAAATGTGCTGTCTTCCAGGTGCAAAAATTAAAGATGTGTCTGACAGAACATCAGGACTCTTCAGACCTAAAGATGACTACCCATTCCTGCTACTACATGTGGGGACAATTGACACCGCAAGAAACGACCTGGAAACCATCTGCAGAGACTTTGCAAGCTTAAGCAAGAAAGTGAAAGAACTGGGAGCGCAGGTGGTCTTCTCTTCCATCCTCCCAGTGGATGGCCATGGAACAAGGAGGTGGAATAAGATTCTGCAGGTGAACAACTGGCTACATCGATGGTGCCGTCAGCAACAATTTGGATTTTTGGATCACGGAGTGAATTACCTATACGATGGACTACTTGCTAGAGATGGGGTGCACCTTACGAAGACTGGAAAACATGTATTTGGAAGTCGCCTTGCTACACTTGTAAGGAGAGCTTTAAACTAGAACAACATGGGAAGGGAAGCAAAAGACCAGAAAAAGCCATACACCTGACTAATGCTATTGAGAACTCTGCTATTAGAAGTGGAAAGGAAGAGCAAAGACAAAATAATCTAATTAATAAAAATATTGAAGAAAGAGAAACCAATCACAAACTAAAATGTTTCTATACTAATGCACAAAGCATGGGCAACAAACAAGGAGAATTGGAACTACTAACACAGGAAAAGAAATATGATGTCATTGGAATCACTGAAACTTGGTGGGACAATACACATGATTGGAATACAAGACTAGAAGGATACAACTTATTTGCCAGAAACAGACTTGATAAACGAGGAGGAGGTGTCGCATTGTATGTTAGAAATGCGTATATCTGCACAGAGATTGAAGCTTCAGAGACTGGGAGTTCTGTGGAAATTGTTTGGGTAAGAATACAAGGACAGAACAATGGAAAGGACACCATTGTAGGCATTTACTACAGGCCGCCTGTGCAAGCTGAAGATATGGATGAACTCTTTATGCATCAAATGGCCAAGTTCTCCAAAAAATATGACAAAGATGTCATGGGAGATTTCAACTATCCAGACATTTGTTGGGAATCTCTCTCCGACAAAACTAACAGGTCAAGGAAATTCTTATCCTCTCTTGCTGACAACTTTACCTTCCAAAAGGTAGGGGAGAAAACAAGGGGAACCGCTACCTTGGATCTAATCTTTACAAACAGGGAGGAAATGGTTGAGGAGGTAAAAGTGGCTGGGACCCTAGGAGGTAGCGACCATGCTATTTTAGAATTTTGGATAACTAGAGGAGGAAGACCTGTGAAGACTCAGACGTCAAGGTTAGATTTCAGAAAGGCAGATTTTAAGGGATTCAGAAAGAGAATTGGAGGGATCCAATGGCTGGATATCCTTAAAGACAAAAATGTCCAGGAAGGATGGGAAATCTTGAAAAATGAAATTCTCAAAGCACAATTGTTAACAATTCCGAAAAGAGGGAAGAATAGGAAGCATTTAAGGAAACCAGGATGGATGAACACAGAACTTAAGCACATGCTAAAAAGGAGGAAAAAAAGTTTATAAAATGGAAATAGGGAGGCATATCTAAAGAAGAATATAATGCTGTCTGCAGAACCTGCAGGGCACAAATCAGATTACTAAAGCTGACAATGAATTGAGGCTTGCAAGAGATGTCAAAAGCAATAATAAAGGATTTTGGGGATATGTCAAAAGTAAAAGAAAAGTCAAAGATGCTATAGGATTTTTACAGGATGAAAATGATGAAATGGTAAGACAGGATGTTGAGAAGGCCGAACTTTTAAATTACTATTTTGCATCTGTTTTCTCTCAGAAAGGAAATGTAACATCAACTGTTCTTCACTGTCCTATTAAGGGAATAGAAGAATCCAGGATATCTATAAACAGAAAGATAGTGAGGAAACACTTAGCTAACCTAAATGAATTCAAGTCTCTAGGTCCAGATGAATTACACCCCAGAGTACTGAAGGAGATAGCAGAAGAAATTTTTGAACCCCTCTCCATAATCTTTGAAAATTCTTGGAGAACAGGAGAAGTCCCAGAAGACTGGAGAAGAGCAAATGTTGTTCCTATCTTCAAAAAGGGGAAGAAGGTGGACCCAGGCAACTATAGGCCGGTGAGTCTGACTTCTATGCCAGGAAAGATCTTTGAACAAATTATTAAACAACATGTATGTCAGTAACTGGATAAGAATGAAATGATTAAACAGAGTCAGCATGGGTTTGTAACTAATAAGTCATGTCAGACTAGCTTAATTTCCTTCTATGACGGAATCACTGATTGGGTGGATCAAGGAAATGCTGTAGATATAGTACATCTTGACTTCATCAAAGCATTTGACGAAGTATCTCATACAATCCTTATTTCCTTATTGAAAAAATGACTAAGTATGGAATGGACAAGGCAACTGTTAGGTGGATTCATAACTGGCTTAGTGATTGGACCCAAAGAGTGGTCGTAAATGGCTGCACATCCAGTTGGAAGAATGTCTTTAGTTGGGTACCACAGGGCTCTGTCCTGGGCCCTGTATTGTTCAACATCTTTATCAACTATTTAGATGAAGGAATTGAGGGTAATCTGATTAAATTTGCTGATGACACAAAGCTAGGAGGAATAGCTAATACTAGAGAAGAGAGAGAGAGGATTCAAAAAGATATAAATAAACTGGAGCAGTGGGCAGCAACTAACAGAATGGTTTTTAGCAGGGAAAAATGCAAAGTACTACATCTGGGCAATAAAAATGAAAAAAGCATATACAGAATGGAAGGAATAGGGCTAAGCAACAGCACATGTGAAAAAGACTTGGGTATACTAATAGATCACAGACTGAATATGAGTCAACAGTGTGATGCAGCAGCAAAAAAGGCAAATGCAATTCTAGGATGTATTAACAGAAGCATACATTCTAGATCACGTGATGTAATTTTTTCCCTCTACTCCTCTTTGGTCAGACCTCATTTGGAATATTGTGTCCAGTTTTTGGCACCACATTTTAAAAAAGACATCAACAAACTGGAGCAAGTTCAGAAAAGACCGACCAGAATGGTGACCGGTCTGCAAACCCTGTCTTGTGAGGAAAGGTTGTAGGATTTGGGAATGTTTAGTTTGCAAAAGAGAAGACTGAGAGGAGACTTAATAGCTGTCTACAAATATCTAAAGGGCTGTCACATTGTAGAAGGATCATCTTTATCCTCATTTGCACAAGGAAAGACTAGAAGCAATGGGATGAAACTGAATGGGAGGAGACACAGATTAGATATTAGAAAAAACTTTTTGACAGTTAGAGTGATCAATGAGTGGAACAGGCTGCCACGAGAAGTGGTGAGTTCTCCTTCAATGGAAGTCTTCAAAGAGAGGCTGGACAGACACCTGACTGGGATGATTTAGCAAATCCTGCTTTGAGCAGGGGGTTGGACCAGATGGCCCAGGAGGTCCCTTCCAACTCCACGATTCTATGATTCTAAATCCCAGTCTGAAACCCCAGATCTCCAGTCGTCATCCTCATTATCAGGTGGCAAGCCTCTGTTAATCAGATCAGCTCTATTACCTCCAGTAACCACCAGAGGGAGCCCAGAAAGAGAACTCGCAACCCCTCTATCAATTTGACCAGCTCCACTACCTTCAGTAGTAACCAGAGGTAGGCCAGAAAGCGAATTCACAACACTGACCTGAATAATGACGGCCTTGTTGGTGCTGGTAGTCTACTACCCTCTTCTGCTCAAAATACTTTCCAACATATGCAGTGTAGATTGCCAACCCGTGGGGACATCATGCACCAGTCGGTGAGCCAAAACGCTGCTGAAGCACAGCAAGGGTGGTGGAAGCTGGAGCTGACTTTCTAAAATGGGCACACAGGTGGCATACTTTCATAAGCAGCACCGGCTGCTCTGGGTAGCTTTTGAGAAACCCTTGAACAACGAGGTTAAGCACATGGGCCAGGCATGGTACGTGTGTGAGCTTGCCTTGCCTCAGACATGCCACCAGGTTTCAGCCATTGTGACACACAACCAGGCCTGGCTGTAGGTTTAGCAGTGTCAGCCACACATCTGCCTGCTTTTTCTGCGCTGTCCAAAACTTTTCAGCATTGTACAGTTTGTCACCTAAGCATATTAGCTTCAGTCGACGCTTGGCTGAGGCAGTGCTGCAGTGCTTCCAGCTTGTGACTGATGTGGTAATTTTGGAGATGGACGCTGAAGAGGAGAAGGAGGATGACATGCAGGAGCTGCAGACTGTAGGGGAAACCCTGATTGATGTAGGGCCCTCACTCCTCAGCATCGGGAGGACGTGTTCCATTCCAAGGTCCATCTGGGTCCCGGCTTCCACTATGTTAACCCAGTTTGCCATCAGCAAGATGTAGCATCCCTGCCCACAAGCACTTGTACACGTGTCCGTGGTCAGGTGGACTTTCCAGTAACAACATTGTTCAAGGCATGTTGAGGGACAAGTGCTTGTGTAACGCCGGGATGGCACACCGGGAGAAATAGTGGCGGCTGGGGAACAAGTACCTTGGGATGGCCACCGCCATGAGGTTGCGGAAAGCTTCTGTCTCCACAAGCCTAATAGGCAACATTTTGACAGCAAGTAGATGAGAAATGTGTGAATTTAGTACTGTGGCCAGGGTATAACTTGGGTATGTATAACTGAAGGCTGCACTGGGACAAGGACATGGACGTGCTTGATGATGGTGGAAGTTGAGTGTGGGCAACGACAGGTGCAGGGCGTGAGGCATCTTCACTTGCACCATGCACAGGGGATTGGCTGGCATGCAGAACGGTGGAAGAAGCAGTGTTTTCTCCCACAGACACTGTTCCTGGAGCCTGGGGTTCGGCCCACAGAGTCGGGTGCTTTGCTGCCATTTGCCTGATCATGCTGGTGGTGGTCAGGCTGTTAGTTTTGCGACCCCTGCTGATTCGGGCATGGCAGGTGGTGCAAATGGCCTGTTTGGGGTTATTGGCAGTCTTTAAAAAACAACCAGACTTGGATGACCTAACAGTTGTACTGCCAACTTCGGTCGTGCAAGTCTTACGAGGAAGGGTTGCCCACCTTCTGTATGCAGCCACCACACTGCTTCCTCCTGCCTGTTGGGGTGCTATGAATCCCTCCACCTGTGTGCTGCTGTCCTCTCTCTGCATGTCCTCCTGCCACGTTGAGTCAGTTACTATATCATCCACCACCTCGTCTTCCACTTCCGCACCCTGTTCCTCCTCCTGACTTGCTGGCAATTGTGTCTCATTATCGTCCATCTCTTTGTGACATGTTCCCACTGTTGCCTTCATGTGACCGTGGCTGCTCAAAAATGTGGGCATCGCTACATGCAATCTCTTCTTGCACTGCTTCAAGTGGACAGAGCGAGAGGCCCGAATCTATAAATGGAAAACTGACAGCTTATCAAAGTGTACAAGTGTGGGATCAGTTGTCTCAGGGCACTTGGCATGGTGGGAGGAAGGTGGATCAGGGTGAGGACTATGCGTTCCAGGCTCACAGCCACTCAGACTTGACCATGTGGAAGAGAGGGTGGCAGTGGTGGTGGTGGAAAACTGGCCGGATGCATTATCTGCTAACCAAACAACAACAGTTTAACACTGCTCTGGCTTCAAAAGTGATGTCCTGCTGCAGGCCCCTAGTAATTGGGTCATGAAAGTCGAGCGAGAAGATGTGGGTGTTTGTAGTGGAACAATTTCAGCTTGGCCACGGCCTTGGCGTCTGCATGTACCATCACCATCACGTCCACTTCCCTGTCTCTTGCCACATGCCTTGCCCATTATAAATGGACTACAATATTTTCCTCATTCACTACAAATTACTGAATTGGTAGCGAACTTGTATGTGATCCGTGTGCGAGAAAACCACACTTTAAAATATTTTGACTGTAGGTAAAAATTTATCTTTGGTTATCAAACTGGTATCAATAACTAGGGTAAGACACAAGAAAAAACAGTAAATGTAGGCCTGAAATGCCACAATTTGTAGCCCACACATAGATCAGGCATCTGACAGAGATACAGCACTGTTCAATATGTGGCCTGTATATTTGTTTTTTTCACAGAAAAAAACTGTATAGAATTACAGTTAGAAACAGCCAAAAAAGGAGAATGGAGGCCTGAAATATTACAATTTATAGCCCACAGAGAGATCAGGTGTCTGACGGAGATACCACACTGTTCAACATGTGGCCCGGATTTATTTATTTTTCACCCCAAAACAGTGTATAAACCTAGGGTAACAGACAGCAAATACAGTAGAATGTAGGCCTGAAATGCCACAACTTGTAGCCCACAGATAGATCAGGCATCTGACGGAGATACCACACCGTTCCAGAAAAATACTGTTTAGAATTACGGTAAGACACAGCAAATACAGTAGAATGGAGGATTAAAATGCCACAATTTGAAGCCCACAGATAGATCCGGTGTCTGACGGAGATACCACACTGTTCAATATGTGGCCTTGATTTATTTATTTTTAACCCCAAAATAGTGTATAGACCTAGGGTATCAGACAGCAAATACAGTAGAATGGAAGTCTGAAATGCCACAATTTGTAGCCCACAGATACATAAGACGTCTGACAGAGATACCAAACTGTTCAATATGTGTTCTGTATGCTTGTTTTTTTTACAGAAAAATACTTGGAACTGCGATCCACCTGTGGCTATTAACTAGTTAAATGCCGCTGTCAAACACTGACAGCGGCTTTTAACAAGCACTTCTGGCAATCGCGCCTGAAGTCCACCCACCGGTGACCCGCGTCACGTGATCGTGGGTAAACGGTGTGTTAGCATGACAACCAGAGGTCTCCTGAAGACCTCTATGGTTGTCAGTGCCGGCTTGCTGTGAGCACCACCCAGTGGTCGGCGTTCATAGTAAGTGAGTAATTCTGCTATATAGAGGCGATCTGATCATGTAGGAGAACTGATCAGGTTGTGGCAGCTACTAGTCTCCCATGGAGACTATTAACCCCTTTCTGTCCTTTGATGTACTATTCCATCCATGTGCCCTGGGCCTTAATGACCAAACATGATCGCAGCATTCCGGGAGCAGGCAGAGGGGCTGTCAGGACAGCCCCTCTGCCTTTGATTCGGAGACCACATGGCATGACACGGGGTCCCAATCTCTCCCATGGTAACCCGATGTCGTCATGACGACATCCGGGTCACCAGAGCTCAGA
Source organism: Dendrobates tinctorius (assembly GCF_039654945.1). Classification (NCBI taxonomy): domain Eukaryota; kingdom Metazoa; phylum Chordata; class Amphibia; order Anura; family Dendrobatidae; genus Dendrobates; species Dendrobates tinctorius. The sequence continues at coordinate 12,211,024 of NW_027361683.1, forward strand.
GATGTCCTGTCATGCGTAGTGCATGTCAGAAAATCTCTGAGGTTAGTGAGAAATTACATCAGCGCTGACAGCTTATATGGCATGCAGATCTACACAGTGTAAAAGTTAGAATGAAATAAAAAAATAATAATAACTCAAAAATATTTAAAAAATTATAAAAAATAATAATAAAAAAATCAATATTTATTCAATCAATAAATAAATATTTAAATAAAAAAATCTGAACAATAAAAGTACACATATTTAGTATCACTGCATCCATAACGACCCAACCAATAAAACTTTACCACTAGTTAACCCCAATAGTGAACATCATTAAAAAAACAAAACAAGGCAAAAAACAATGCTTTATCATCATACCACCTAACAAAAAGTGGTAAAAAATACACATATTTGGTATTGCCGCATTCAGAATCTCCCAATCTATCATTAAAAAAAGAATTAGCCCAATATCTAAACGACTTAGCAAGAAAAAAGTAAAAACGCCGGAAATATGTTTTTTTGGTCGCCGCAACATTGCATTAAAATGCAGCATCGGGCGATGAAAAGATCATATCTACACCAAAATGGTGCATTAAAAACATGCAAAAAATAAGCCCTCACCCGACTCGAGATCAAGAAAAAATGGAGACGCTACAGGTTTTGGAAAATGGCATAATTTTTTTTTTTTTTTTTTTAAGAAAGTTTGGAATTTTTTTCACCACTTTGTTAAAAAAGAACCTAGACATGTTTGGAGTCTGTGAACTCATAATGACCTGGAGAATCATAATGGCAGGTCAGTTTTAGCATTTAGTGAACTTAGCAAAAAAGCCAAACAAAAAACAAGTGTGCGATTGCACTTTTTTGCAATTTTACCGCATTTGGATTTTTGTTTTTCCTATTTTCTAGTACGTGACATGGTAAAATTAATGGTGTCTTTCAAAAGTACAACTCGTCCTGCAAAAAATAAGTCCTCACATGTCCATATGACAGAAAAATGAAAAAGTTATGGCTCTGGAAAGAAGGGGAGCGAAAAGCGAAAACGCAAAAGCGAAAATACCTCCTGGGGTTAAGGGGTTAATACATGATATGGATATCATATCTTTGTACTTTGGAAACTACTGAGATATTATGGTTAATGTTATTATTTATTGTAATCCTTTTTTATGTGAATGTAATGGGAGAATTGGCAGCATTTTGAAGACTAAACAGCTAACCAGGAGTTATGAAAAAGAAAGGGTTTCTCTAGGAAGTGTGTGAGATAGGCTGGAGTCACACTTAACGTATAAAAAAATTGGTCCAATTTTGACGGCCGAGAATCGCACAAATGTTCCCCGAACAGTTATCCGTATTTTATCCGTTTGCAATGTGAGGATGCGATTTCCTCCCATCTAAGTTTCCGTATGGCATCCGTATGGCATGCGTATGGCATGATTTTCTCGCAGCCTTGCAAAATGGACATATAACGGTTCCTTGCCCTGAAATTAATTAAAATAATAATCAGAAACCCTATTTATTGGCTCATCAACAGGTGACAGCCACCAATCTTTGCCTTAGATTCTGTGCTTCTGTTGTGGTATTTGTGGTATTTCTGCTTTGTGTCAAACATGTCAGACAGGCTTACTTTCAACACTACTGAGTGGGTGCTATTCCACTGGGTTTTGTCCCGACGTTTTGGGGAGCCATACCCAGTGATTGTGGATTAGAGGAGGCGGAGAAGAATGTGGGTACATCCGCTTTTGAGGTGACGGCTGACTAAAGGGCATTTCCACTGTCTGTATGCTTCTCTACGTAGCCATCCTGACAAGTTCTACCAGTATTGTCGGATGAGCCTGCCCGCATTTGACATTCTGATGGAGATTGTGAGCCCTGGGATCACCTTTGAGGACACCAAGATGCGCAAGTGTATTTCCGCTGAGGAGCGCCTTTTACTTACATTACGGTATGTATTCATCCTCTATGTTGATGATGTATTTTCCTTTTTTTTTCTTTAATGCACTCACCCCTTCCCTTTTTTGGTCCATGTTCTTTCATTATTTTTACTCGAACATTTGTACTTTGACATTATATGCTTGTTTTAATACGAGCAAAGGCATTTCATGTTGTTTCATTTTTTAAAGGCAGGGCTTATTAGCTATTGCCCATAACTTTTAGTAAGGACTAAACTAGTTTATGGCGGCATGGATTCTTTTTTTTTATGTTTTATCTTCCCTTATAAATTCCTTTCCATTATGCTTTCCTATGTGGCACTGCATCTTGAATTCTTAACTGGCAAATCCACCAGGCATTGTCCGTTCTACCTGCTCGGAAATATGTTCCCAACTACATCAATCAGTCATGCCTGAGCCAAAAATGGAAGACTGGCTTTGGATAGTCCATAGGTTTGAGGAAACGTGCCAGTTTCCGAACTGTATTGGCACACTGGATTGAAAGCACATCTGTGTGCGTAAGCCGCCAAAATCAGGGTCCCAATACTATAATTATAAACAGATTTTTTTCTGTAGTTTTGTTGGCCCTGGTCGACAGTGCCTACAGGTTTATAATTGTAGATATTAGGGCCTATGGAAGAACTGAAGACACCAGAGTCTTCAATTATTCCATTATGGGTCGGCGGCTGCGTAATAATGATTTTGACTTCCCACCTCCACGTCAGGTACCAGGGTCCACTATGGAAGCGGTGCCTTATGTGATGGTTTCAGATGAGGCCTTTCAACTAACGTGCCATGTCATGAGGCCCTATCCACATAGATTCCAGGACCACTAAAGCAGAATATTTAATTTTCACCTATCCCGCGCAGGACAACTAGTGTAGTGTGCCTTTGCCATTCTTTGTGCCAAATGGTGGTTCCTGCAGTCAGCCATTCAACTAAAGCCCCCATCACACTAAGCAAGATCGCTAGCGAGATTGCTGCTGAGTCACAAGTTTTGTGACGCAACAGCGATCTCGCCAGCGATCTTGCTGTGTGTGACACGTATCAGCTACTGCCCCCCCCCGCCTGGTATCGCTGATCGTGCTCTAATGTCCTGGGCCATTTTTTGATCATTGGTCTCCCACTGGCCAGCACGCATCACTGCGTGTGGCAGTGGGAGACCATCGATCAGCGAGCTCCCAGCACTGTAAGCAGACGCTGGGAGCTGGTATCCAAGGTAAACAGCAGGTAACTAAGCGCTGTGCACGCTTAGTTACCCGCTGTTTACCTTGGATACCAGCTCCCAGCGCGAGAACGCTGGTATCCAAGGTAAACAGTGGGTAACTAAGCGACGCACGAGCTTGTTACTGGGGTCGTCACTGGTCCTGATCGCTGGTGAGATCTGCCTGTTTGACAGCTCACCAGCGATCATGTAGCGACACAACAGCGATCCTGACCAGGTCATATCATTTTCGGGATTGCTGGTGTGTCGTTTAGTGTAACGGGACCCTTAGTGAAGGAAATGTGAATGAGGAGATTAAAGCCTGTGTGATACTTTACAACTTCACCAGAATCAATGACTGTTCCTCATGTGATGGTGCTGAAGTAGCGGTTGGAAATAATGACAGGGCTATTACACATGTAATTCATCCAAGTCGTCAGCTCTCTGGACTTAAAGTGCGGGATGTGTTTACAAATTATTTTGTTTCACCAGAGGGATCTACTCCATGTCAAGACAATGTTGTTTCTGTGTAGTTTTTTTTATTTGTTTAAAAATAAATATAGTAATGTTACTGACTGAAGTGCGTGTTGTGTTGGCCTAATAATGTGTAGACTCTGAAAATAAGCACATCATCTATCTCGCCATAACACCACAATGCACTCATATTATTTAAGCTCTTTTTACTCAAAACATGTTGTTTTTTTAATCAATCAACCATATTTCCATCATATGGCATATTTAGCCTATAAAACTGGGCATATATTAAAGTAAAAAAATACAAACAACAAAAAAAAGGCCATCTCCAATGAACCTTACAGGTTTTGGTAGGTTGGGGGTGGTGATGGCGGGAGGGTAGCATGTGAGCTAGTAGGCCTAGCATTTTGCCCAACCTGACTGTCAACCTGTGGGATGGAAGATACAGAGGAAGGATTCTGGACCAGAGATCGATCCTGTTGCTGAGCATAACAGTGGGTTTGAGGGTATGGTGAATGAACTCCTGGGTAGTGGAGAGGCCCATTTGTTCATACCCCCAATATGGCCATGTCGAATATACCCATGTTGGGACCAGCCTCCAACAGTGAGTCTGCTCGAGTGGCCATTTTGGCCAGGTGCTGTACACTCATAAACCTGCAAAGGTTGGGGCTGATGTTGGGTTGGGGCAGGCTGCGGCTGAGGTGCCATATGTGGAGGAGGAGGTGCTGCAACTGATCTTGCCCACTCTTCTGGGATTCCTGGCATCTGCAGAAGGTTATTTGATGACATGTGCCACCTTTCCAGGAACAGAAAAACAGGGTTAGGGTTCTTTGGGGGTGTGCAGGCATCAATGAGGATTTGTATGGCACCTCTGGCCTGCAGCCTCACCTCACGTGGAATGGGCCGTAAGTAGCGTGCCAGACTGCATGTGTATGCTTCCTCCCCATCATCATTAACAGTCCTGGACAAATAGTCCATCACCCCAGTGTCAACTTGCCTCCTGTTGCCTGTGTTGGTTAGCTCCCTGTGCCACCCATGGCGTGGGATTGCAGAAGGCTGGGGTAAGGTATCCAGAGGAAATGTTGGACTGCTGCTGTGGGCCCAGTCCTCGTGCTCTGGGTTTGCCTCCTGTGTGGCAGAAGAGCCTTTCATAGTAGAGATATTTGCGTTTCTTGGGGGCTGCATCGCCAATCCGGCCCCAATGCTGCTGTTCCCACCGGTACGGGTCTTGGCAACTTCGCCTGCATCTTGTGACATCAGTCACTGCAAAGAAACACAAGAAATGTATTAACTTTCAATCATAGTGTGTGGCTTCCAAAATGTAGGCTTCAGTGTAGTGTGGCCTGCTACTTAGCATGTGTATAGTCTGAAATTTGCCACATATTACAAACCACATCACATATGATGTGGTTATTTTAATTTAGTACCTCATGTGAAACTTAACATATTATTTTTTTATGATTGTACTTACTGATTTGTTGCTGGACCTCACGAGGTCTTTCCTCAAAATCGGGGAACATTTGTGTGCCGATTCTCCTCCATGCTGCCTCCTTACGTGCCCAATCTGCATAGTGTGCGTCCCATTGATCCCATAGTTCTGGCCTCTCTTGCACCAGAACTATGAGCATCTCCACGTTAATGTGTGTGACCATGATGCTGGACTCCCTGGATTTTTCTAGATGATGCCAGGAAAATTTGCATGCCAAAGCTTCCTGACAATGCCTGATTCAATTTCCTGTCACCTGGAGAATGCTTGCGTATTTCTCACAAGTCACATGCATGGTCCATGTGCTATCCATTTTTTTCTCGCACTCATAGACTTGCATTGGTGAGACTTGGCTGATATACGGTGCAAATCACAGCATGCTGCGATTTCACTCACACATATAATACGGTGATAGAAGTTGCCCCATAGATTATCTTTGATCCGAGTGCTATGCGATTTTTCATCATATAGCACTCGTCCGTATTCCTCTCTAGTGTGACTCCGGCCATAGAGAGAGAAAAGTGAGGAGCTGAGACGAGACCAGACCTTAAAGGGTGTGATGTAAAAAAGAAATAGCAAGCTTTTAAATAAATCTGTTATATTACTGTAGATTTGTAATGCGGCTAGCAAATCTTGAGGCTGAGGATGGGAGACAAGAGATGGGAATCAGTGGTACAGAGCTTATGGTCCTGAAAGATAGCTGCATGGTAGCTGGCACCCTGAAATGGCAGGAAACTGGGATAGATGCTAAGTGTAAACAAGACCTTGAGTGTAGAGAAGGAGCCAGGGCACAGGCAATGCACTGTAAAGCCCCTGTCACACATAGCGATGCACCAGCGATCCTGACTATGATATGACCTGGTCAGGATCGCTGGTGTGTCCCTACATGATCGCTGGTGAGCTGTCAAACAGGCAGATCTCACCAGCGATCAGGACCAGCGACGACGCGGGTAACAAGCGCGCGGGTCGCTTAGTTACTCGCTGTGTACCTTGGATACCAGCGTGCTCGCGCTGGGAGCTGGTATCCAAGGTAAACAGCGGGTAACTAAGCCAGATATAAACATTACATTATAAGAGCTGTACTGCATTGCTGTTACATGTTTATATCTGCTCCAACCGGGATTAATAATAGTTGATCAGTGTGGGTGCCAAGTGGTGGACCCTCAATGTTCCATTATTTATGACCAATCCTAACATTAGTTCATCAATATCATATAACGGGAGAACCCCTATAAACCTTTTAGAATCAATTCTGACATATCACCACAGATGAATTTACTTAGGAAATATGTAAAAATACATTTGGCCATCAACTGATATGTTTTCTACAAATTATTTCTACAAGGCCACATTCACACATTCAGTATTTGGTCAGTATATTACACCAGTATTTTTAAGCCAAAACCTCAAGTGGGTGAAAAATGTACAAGAAGTGACGTGTTTCTATTACAGTTTTCCTCTGATTGTTCTACTCCAGGTTTTGGCTTACAAATCCCCCCAAAAAAGCAATGACACTTAGAAAAAAAGGGAAACCCAATAAGTGCCATGGTCTCAAACACCATGTAAAAGAATGAATGAAAAAATCAATGTAACTACTGTCAGGAACTCATCAAGACAGAGGACGAGACTAATCAGTTAGTGTTATATACCTGTCTTAATTACCTTTATTAAAACTAGGTATTAACTGTTAAACCAAATGTTGAATAAGGCTGGTTTCCGATTTGCGGATGTCAGAGCTGTGTAGGGCTGTGTAGTTCCTCCATGAAGCCCTGCCCCCTGCGTCCAGCGCATCATGTTACATTTTGTTGCAGACTGATTTTTTTTCTCAGGTGTCATCCTAGCTCCATCCATTGTTTTCTCCTACTTTTGTTTCCACTGAATTAGGTAGATTGAAATAACTTTTTTTATCCATTCACGCTTAACAAAGAAGCAGACGTAGGCGGAGCTGAACGGAGGAGGTGCGGCAAAAAAATTAAGAAAGATAAAGCTTGATGTAATGCTGAATGCTTGCTGCTTAAGAATACATGCACAAAGGACTCAGAGGCATCCAACAAAAGTAGCAATTATCAGAAAGCAGGTACCGATCAACTGGAATCCAATAAAAGCATTTCCCAACCCACATGTCATGTGAACTGTGAAATTTTTTGATCTGTGCTTTTTGACTTATGGATTGTATACAGGTAAGGGCGTTAAAACATATCATTATGTTTTTGTAACGTCTTACAAAAACATAGACATAAAAATTTGTAACATAGATGTATAAATATGCAAGGATATACTAATATAAGTAGTCAGTCACTGCATTCAGCCCTCTTGAGTCATCTCTCTTGGAGCGCAGGTCATAGACTAGATCTTTGTCCGGACCATAACCCTGAACAGCTCATTTACATACAAGAAAACATGGATTTCTCTGGAATAAGACATCGGATAGCATATATCAAGAGATCATGTTATTCATTGTTCTATAACCTACATAACCATATACTGTAGAAGGCTTAGGAGGGTGGATCCTACTCATAGATTCCCTTTAAGGTTTGCATGTTGCACATTGAATTTGTTTTTATAAAGCCTCAGTAAATATTCTTGTTCAAGTTATATGAACACAAAGAACACCAGTCTTGATGTAGAGTCAAATGTAAAATTCACCAAATTAATTAAGTTGCATGCGCCTCTAAATAAATTTGGCACATCTCTGAGCTGTTGCCATGGCAGCATAAGAAATATTGTAATTTACTACACTTTTTTGAGGAGTTATAATGAATTTGCATGTCATGCTTGGACACAAACAAGTTTAGTCCACTTTTCAAAAACCTGATTGAGCGGGCAGTAAAATGATAATGAGGCAAAATTTTTGAAACACAGTTACAAGTTATGGAAACATTTTGTAATATTCTGAGATTTCAAATAATTTTATTCTAGATTTCTGAGGAAAAATGATGAATCACAGTCATGATATCTGCAGTTTGAGTGCTGCAAGTTTATTTTTTTATACTCCCACTGACTTCCGGTCTCCAGGCTACTTTAACTCACTGACCACCAGTGCCTGCACACTACACCACAGACGGCGCTAGCTGCCCCACGCTTCCAGGTATGTCCTGCAGCAGTGCTGCACTGTGAGCTACTTTAGAATGCTTTCATGCTGTTAACTCTTGCATTACCTGTCCCCTCAGCTCATCTTAGGACCTCTGCCTGGTCCCTGCCAGACCGGACTTCTACATATGGCACTTTAGGTATGCCTCTCCTCTGTCCGTCATATCCCCTTTCTTTTCCCTACTGCAGTGTCCTATACTGGTCCAAACCTCTTGTTTGTTTCCTCCTTTTTCAGCCCCTCCTTCATACTGCCGTGATTGCTTCTTTTTCTCTTGTGCTTTAAGGTCAGTCTCCATGCTTGCACTGCCTGATTGTATTTATGTGATTTGCTCCATTATGCCGGCCTCGCCGTAACCCAGCTCCACAGCTGCTTCAATCAATATTTACTGGATCTAACTCCAACATCCTATGGGCTAACTGATTGATTTGTACAATTTTGTTCTATAATGATTTTGCACACAACGATCCTGTATATGATGATTCTGTATATAGTGTAAATATGTAATTGTGTAAATATGTATATCTGTTTAAACCTCTACAGAGTTTGTACATTTTTGTGATTATCACTGTATATATCCTAATGTCTGTCTTTGTATGTGTCTCTTCTAGTGAGGTTTGAAAAAGACCCAACATAGGGTCGAAACGTTACCTCAACATACTATTCCCCTGTGGTGTCTTCAATAATAAAAAAAATTTTTTTGCATTGAAAATCAAAATTTCCCAGAGTGCAGCTGTTTTCTCTTCACTGGATGACTGTATGCAATAAGTTCCAGGTTCAGCTTGCACCTACCTCATATCCACAGAGTGCACGCCTTGTCTGTATCACTATTTTTTTATGGTAAACAATCTGCAGTATATGGCAGTATTGAAAGCAGACTTTCAGACACAAATGAATATAAAAAGTCTATACAAAGTCCTTCCCAAAATGGCTCCCGCATTCTGGGACAAAAACACACTGTAGCTCTCACTGGAGCTTCAGCCTGGAGGCTTCCTTCCTCCAAAACAGAACTGAACAGAGCGAAAAAAAAAACAGTGGCTTGACATTTAACACTCTCCAACCGCACCTTTGAATCATAGAATCGTAGAGTTGGAAGGGACCTCCTGGGCCATCTGGTCCAACCCCCTGCTCAAAGCAGGATTCGCTAAATCATCCCAGTTAGATGTCTGTCCAGCCTCTGTTTGAAGACTTCCATTGAAGGAGAACTCACCACTTCTCGTGGCAGCCTGTTCCACTCATTGATCACTCTAACTGTCAAAAAGTTTTTTCTAATATCTAATCTGTGTCTCCTCCCATTCAGCTTCATCCCATTGCTTCTAGTCTTTCCTTGTGCAAATGAGAATAAAGTTGATCCTTCTACAATGTGACAGCCCTTTAGATATTTGTAGACAGCTATTAAGTCTCCTCTCAGTCTTCTCTTTTGCAAACTAAACATTCCCAAATCCTGCAACCTTTCCTCATAAGACAGGGTTTGCAGACCGGTCACCATTCTGGTCGCTCTTTTCTGAACTTGCTCCAGTTTGTTGATGTCTTTTTTAAAATGTGGTGCCCAAAATTGGACACAATATTCCAGATGAGGTCTGACCAAAGAGGAGTAGAGGGAAATAATTACTTCACGTGATCTAGACTGTATGCTTCTGTTAATACATCCTAGAATTGCATTTGCCTTTTTTGCTGCTGCATCACACTGTTGACTCATATTCAGTCTGTGATCTATTAGTATACCCAAGTCTTTTTCACATGTGCTGTCACTTAGCCCTATTCCTCCCATTCTATATATTCTTTTTTCATTTTTATTGCCCAGATGTAGTACTTTGCATTTCTCCCTGTTAAAAACCATTCTGTTAGTTGCTGCCCACTTCTCCAGTTTATTTAAATCTTTTTGAATCCTCTCTCTCTCTTCTCTAGTATTAGCTATCCCTCCTAGCTTTGTGTCATCAGCAAATTTAATCAGTTTACCCTCAATTCCTTCATCTAAATCGTTGATAAAGATGTTGAACAATACAGGGCCCAGGACAGAGCCCTGTGGTACCCCACTTGAGACATTCTTCCAACTGGATGTGCAGCCATTTACGACCACTCTTTGGGTCCGATCACTAAGCCAGTTATGAATCCACCTAACAGTTGCCTTGTCCATTCCATACTTAGTCATTTTTTCAATAAGGATTGTATGAGAGACTTTGTCAAATGCTTTGCTGAAGTCAAGATATACTATATCTACAGCATTTCCTTGATCCACCCAATCAGTAATACCATCATAGAAGGAAATTAAATTAGTCTGACATGACTTATTAGTTACAAACCCATGCTGACTCTGTTTAATCACTTCATTCTTATCCAGGTATTGACATACATGTTGTTTAATAATTTGTTCAAAGATCTTTCCTGGTATAGAAGTCAGACTCACCGGCCTATAGTTGCCTGGGTCCACCTTCTTCCCCTTTTTGAAGATAGGAACAACATTTGCTCTTCTCCAGTCTTCTGGCACTTCTCCTGTTCTCCAAGAATTTTCAAAGATTATGGAGAGGGGTTCAAAAATTTCTTCTGCTATCTCCTTCAGTACTCTGGGGTGTAATTCATCTGGACCTGGAGACTTGAATACATTTAGGTTAGCTAAGTGTTTCCTCACTATCTTTCTGTTTATAGATATCCTGGATTCTTCTATTCCCTTAATAGGACAGTGAATAACAGTTGATGTTACATTTCCTTTCTGAGAGAAAACAGATGCAAAATAGGAATTTAAAAGTTCAGCCTTCTCAACATCCTGTCTTACCATTTCATCATTTTCATCCTGTAAAAATCCTATAGCATCTTTGACTTTTCTTTTACTTTTGACATATCCCCAAAATCCTTTATTATTGCTTTTGACATCTCTTGCAAGCCTCAATTCATTTTCAGCTTTAGATAATCTGATTTGTGCCTTGCAGGTTCTGCAGACAGCATTATATTCTTCTTTAGATATGCCTCCTTCTTTCCATTTTATAAACATTTTTTGCTTCCTTTTTAGCATGTGCTTAAGTTCTGTGTTCATCCATCCTGGTTTCCTTAAATGCTTCCTATTCTTCCCTCTTTTCGGAATTGTTAACAACTGTGCTTTGAGAATTTCATTTTTCAAGATTTCCCATCCTTCCTGGACATTTTTGTCTTTAAGGATATCCAGCCATTGGATCCCTCCAATTCTCTTTCTGAATCCCTTAAAATCTGCCTTTCTGAAATCTAACCTTGACGTCTGAGTCTTCACAGGTCTTCCGCCTCTAGTTATCCAAAATTCTAAAATAGCATGGTCGCTACCTCCTAGGGTCCCAGCCACTTTTACCTCCTCAACCATTTCCTCCCTGTTTATAAGGATTAGATCCAAGGTAGCAGTCCCCTTGTTTTCTCCTTTACCTTTTGGAAGATAAAGTTGTCAGCAAGAGAGGATAAGAATTTCCTTGACCTGTTAGTTTTGCCTGAGAGAGATTCCCAACAAATGTCTGGATAGTTGAAATCTCCCATGACAACTATGTCATATTTTTTGGAGAACTTGGCCATTTGATGCATAAAGAGTTCATCCATATCTTCAGCTTGCACAGGCGGCCTGTAGTAAATGCCTACAATGGTGTCCTTTCCATTGTTCTGTCCTTGTATTCTTACCCAAACAGTTTCCACAGAACTCCCAGTCTCCGAAGCTTCAATCTCTGTGCAGATATACGCATTTCTAACATACAATGCGACACCCCCTCCTCGTTTATCAAGTCTGTTTCTTGCAAATAAGTTGTATCCTTCTAGTCTTGTATTCCAATCATGTGTATTGTCCCACCAAGTTTCAGTGATTCCAATGACATCATATTTCTTTTCCTGTGTTAGTAGTTCCAATTCTCCTTGTTTGTTGCCCATGCTTTGTGCATTAGTATAGAAACATTTTAGTTTGTGATTGGTTTCTCCTTCTCCAATATTTTTATTAATTAGATTCTTTTGTCTTTGTTCTTCCTTTCCACTTCTAATAGCAGAGTTCTCAATAGCATTTGTCAGGTGTATGGCTTTTTCTGGTCTTTTGCTTCCCTTCCCATGTTGTTCTAGTTTAAAGATCTCCTTACAAGTGTAGCAAGGCGACTTCCAAATACCTGCTTTCCAGTCTTCGTAAGGTGCACCCCATCTCTAGCAAGTAGTCCATCGTATAAGTAGTTCACTCCGTGATCCAGAAATCCAAATCGTTGCTGACGGCACCATCGACGTAGCCAGTTGTTCACCTGCAGAATCTTATTCCACCTCCTTGTTCCATGGCCATCCACTGGGAGGATGGAAGAGAAGACCACCTGCGCTCCCAGGTGGAGGTATGATGAGTAGGCATCCCGCCCATCTCTTACACCTACTCTCCATGAAACCCAGACCCTGGAAAAGACTGATTTACTCTCAGCACAAATCATGCTGGAGTAAAACTTATGGCTTTCACATCATGCAGAATATCAACCTTTGCAACACATATAGGTATCTCCCATCACATACAACACCAGTGACCCTGTCACATTCGTTATATCATGGCCAGATATATGAGCATTCAAATAGTACATTGTAGCTATTGGATAATCAACTTGATAAAATTTTAATTTGTTTCACTACATGATCTTTAAATCCTAATCAAATTTCAAATATTTATGTTCAAATTATGATAAATCCATATATAGTAAACAAATAATAAACTTTGTAAGGTGTCCTTACTTTTTCTTACATGAATGTTTGCAATATTGTATTAAGTTTGTGCTTATTTTTTTCTCTCAAGGTATTCCGAATTTTCATTCTTACATGTCGTAAAAGTCTGTTTGGCACTGCTTACTGTAAGCATTTCATCAAGCGAGTATTTTCTGTGCAGATCTCAGTATTTTGATTTACTTGAGTTTTTGTTTTTTGATAAGCTTTAGCTTTGTGAACGAGAGAGTGAGTCAGTGAGTGAGTATGACATGGCATTCAGCCTGGGTTTCCTACATCATTAGTCTGGGCCTATTTGGTGTAAACCAGACCAATAATCTAATAGAAAAATGGGAGATGATTCCTAGTTAGAACACGTGCTCTCGTTCAGTATTTGGTAAGTTTTTTTACATCAATATTTGTATGTAGGGATGAGCAAACCCATAGAAGTTTAGGTTTGGCAGGTTCAGCCAAACTTTAGCCCAAAGTTCGGTTTGGGTACCAGAACTTGGTCCAAACTTGACTCTGGACCCAAATCCCATGTATGTCAAAGGGGACCCAAACTTTGGTCCTGTAAAATGGCTTAAAAATGGGTGTAGTAAGGGCTAGGTGGATGAAAAAGGAGGCAAAATGGAAGTAAGAGCAGTAAAATTGCCCTGCAAACAAAAGTGGATAGGAAAATACAGTGTGTTGTGAAAATATTCGGCTCCCTGGAACTTTTCAACCTTCTCCCACATATCATGCTTCTAACATAAAGATACCAAATGTAAATGCACGCCGACCGCCATCTTACTTCTGCTGATCTCAGTATAGGGAGAGATGCTGCTGCAGATTCTGTAGGGAGAGCGTTAGGCAGGGAAGAAGAAAAAAAATCAGCTGCTGCTGCTAGCGATTTTGCCTGTACAACACACCAGTCACTGTGCAGTGCAAGGGGAGGCTATATTTTGGTGGATCAGCTCTGTTGGTTGTTAGGCTGCCATTCAAAACTATAGAGAGACAGCGTGTGTCAGTCCGTATACTAAAAAAACACGGAGCTTGACAATTTAACATACACCGGACAGCGGTGTACGTGCACGCTGCTCTCTCAGTACCGTGTAACGGCTGTTATCACGGCCACAGTGAAGCTAAAGGTGTGACTCTGTAAGGATAAGTCGAGGAGTTGTTCCGTTCTTACAGACCTCCACCTTATAGTTTTGTCTGTTTTTCAAACAGTCTAGTCTATTTGCTGTTTGATTACATTCAAAACTATAGAGAGACAGCGTGTGTCAGTCCGTATACTAAAAAAACACGGAGCTTGACAATTTAACATACACCGGACAGCGGTGTACGTGCACGCTGCTCTCTCAGTACCGTGTAATGGCTGTTATCACGGCCACAGTGAAGCTAAGGGTGTGACTCTGTAAGGATAAGTCGAGGAGTTGTTCCATTCTTACAGACTTACACTCTAGGGAGATTCCAATCCTGCCCTGTCCTATATAACATTTTTCACACGTGTCAAATTCATCCTGTCATACAGCGGTGTGATATACACTGGGCCTGACACAATACATCAGTGTCCAGAAGTATGCAAGGACATTCCATTTCTCCTGTCCTATATAACATTTTTCACACCTGCCAAATTCATCCTGTCATACAGTGGTGTGATATACACTGGGCCTGACACAATACATCAGTGTCCAGAAGTATGTAAGGACATTCCATTTCACCCGTCCTATATAACATTTTTCACACCTGCCAAATTCATCCTGTCATACAGCGGTGTGATATACACTGGCCTGACACAATACATCAGTGTCCAGAAGTGTGTAAGGACAATCCATTTCTGCCGTCCTATGTCACATTTTTCACACCAGCCAAATTCAGCCTGTCATACAGCGGTGTGATATACACTGGCCTGACACAATACATCAGTGTCCAGAAGTGTGTAAGGACATTCCATTTCTCCCGTCATATATCACATTTTACACACCAGCCAAATTCAGCCTGTCATACAGCGGTGTGATATGCATTGGGCCTCACACAATACATCGGTGTCCAGAAGTGTGTAAGGACAATCCATTTCTGCCATCCTATGTCACATTTTTCACACCAGCCTAATTCAGTCTGTCATACAGCGGTGTGATATGCATTGGGCCTCACACAATACATAAGGACATTCCATTTCACCCCTCCTATATAACATTTTTCACACCTGCCAAATTCATCGTGTCATACAGCGGTGTGATATACAATGGCCTGACACAATACATCAGTGTCCAGAAGTGTGTAAGGACAATCCATTTCTGCCGTCCTATGTCACATTTTTCACACCAGCCAAATTCAGCCTGTCATACAGCGGTGTGATATACACTGGCCTGACACAATACATCAGTGTCCAGAAGTGTGTAAGGACATTACATTTCTCCTGTCATATATCACATTTTACACACCAGCCAAATTCAGCCTGTCATACAGCGGTGTGATATACACTGGCCTGACACAATACATCAGTGTCCAGAAGTGGTAGGAGAATTAAATTTTCCCCTGTCCTATATACACCTTGTACCTTGTTTTACAGTTCCATATCGTTGGTGGAATTGTGGGTACATTTTTCAAAAAAATGAGGAAGTGTGGTGTAAGAGGCCGTATTAGTGGGCGGGGGTTGCCAGCTGTTAATGATGGTGTTAGTGTTGGATCTGCTGGTAGTGGCAAAAGCAAAATAAAACCTAATGCAGGAGGTGTTAAGCCTGCGTCATCGTCTGGCTCCACAACGCCTCCAAGGCTCCCTTTTCTGGGAGTAGGTAAACTGCTTTTAAAGCCGGAGCTTCAGGAACAAGTTTTGGCCTACATTGCTGACTTGGCCTCCAGCTCTATCGCCTCCTCTTCTGAACTTGTAAAAAATAAAAGCACTGAGTCGTCTTTGGAGGCTCATTGTCATGAACCACACCTTTCTTTGTGTCCTTCACCCCAACCAAAATTGATTGGATGCGGCAGGCCACCCAACAGATTACTCCATGGAGCTGTTTTCACATACCATGCCTGGGTTATCAAGTGAATGGTGAATTACCCAGGCCAAGATGAATCTGACATGGAGTGCACTGATGCACAGCCACTGAGAGATGATTCTGCTGGTACATTCACTCAGAGCACGACATTGTCCTTGCAGTGTACTGAGCCAGATTCTGACCCTGAGGAAACTCAGGTGACCCTTCCCGCATACTATACCACCGTACACGGTGACACAGAGGAAGGTGCACATGACATTGAAGAGGAGGTGATGGTTGACCCAGTTGTTGACCCAGATTGGCATCCATTTTGGGAAGAGGGCGCCGCTGCCAATTGCTCCGAAGAGGAGGAGGAGCATCTGCAGCAGGCATCGACATCGCAACAACTGTTATCTGGCAGGCACGGAGCAGTCCAAAAGTGGGTTACAAAAAGCCAAAAAGTTGCTGGACTGCTTGGCCAGACGGTCAAAATAGCACAGCATGCAATGGCGCAAAATGTCTTCCATAGTAGGAAGAGTGCAGTGTGGCACTTTTTTTGAACAAAATCCTAATGATCAGGCCAAGGTTATCTGTAAGAAGTACGCAAAGACCTTTAACCGAGGGAAAAATCTGAAAAATTTGAATACCAGTCCACCGCTAGTTCCACCATAGGCATCTCTCAAGTCCAGCTCACCCTGCCAGAGACTATGAGTAGGACAAGAAAGTACTCATCCTCTCATCCGCGTACACTGGGTTTGAACGCCCACATTGCCAATCTAATCTCGTTAGAGATGATGCCCTATCGGTTGGTGGAAAGCGCAGCTTTCCTCAAACTCATGGCCTATGCAGTACCATGCTATGAACTACCCAGTCGCCACTTCTTTTCTCGCAAAGCCATCCCAGCCCTCCACCTTCATGTGAAGGACCACATTGTCCATGCCCTCAAGCAATTAGTGAGTGGAAAGGTGCACCTCACAACTGATGCATGGTCCAGTAGGTATGGCCCAGTAGGCATGGCCAGGGCCGTTACGTGTCCATCACTGCGCACTGGGTTAATGTGGTGGATGCAGGGTCCACAGGGGACAGCGGTGGTGGGACTGTGCTGCCTAGCCCACGGTATAGGAAACAGTTGGCTGTAGGCGTTCGACCCTCCTCCTCCTACTCCTCTAGAAGCGAAAACTCATCCCCAGAGTACAGTCACAGCAGCACTCCATCCGCAGCTGCCAGTGTTGCACACGAGGTGTCCCCCTATCGATCAGCTAGTGGAACGCATCATCAGGCTGTGTTGAAGATGATGTGTTTGGGCGACAGACACCCCGCGGAGGTACTGGCCGACTACTTTCAGCAACAAACTGAGTCATGGCTGGGCAGTCTACATTTTGAGTCAGGCAAAGTAGTCAGCGATAACGGCCGTAATTTTGTGGCTGCCGTAGCCCTTTCAAAACTCAGACAGATACCTTGCTTGGCTCACACCTTGAACCTGGTGGTGCAGTGCTTCCTCAATAATTATCCAGAGTTAACAGGCCTGATCCAGAAGGTTTGAAAACTGTGCTCGCACATCCGCTGGTCGCCTGTACACTCCAGTCGTATGCAGAAGCTGCAGCGATTGCTACACCTTCCCAAGCACCGGCTAATTATCGACGTTGCAACAAGGTGGAACTCCACCCTGCACATGGTTGAGCAGCTGTGCGAACAGAGGCAGGCTGTAATGCATTTGTGGGAGGATACCCGGACAGGCACTTTGAGGGCAGACATGGAGTTGACAGGTGTGCAGTGGTCAAAGCTGAAAGACCTCTGTAAAGTCCTTCAGTGTTTTGAGGAATGCACACGGGGCTGGTAAGCGCAGACGACGCCATCATAAGCATGAGCATCCCACTTATGCGTCTGCTCATGCAAACTTTGACGCACATTAAGGAGCAGGCGTCTGCAGCCGAGGTTGACAAAGAGGAAGAGGAGGAGGAAGTCCTCGATGACAGTCAGCCATTGTTTGCTCCGGGACCTCTCCTGGACGAGGTGGAGGAAGAAGAGGAAGAGGAGGAGGAGGGTGATGATGGGGATGATTATTTAGGGGAGGAGGATGCTTCTCGTGTGTCCAGAGAAAATGTTGGCGTGGCAAGGTCTGGTACAGGGTTTGTGCGTGACTGGAGGGATGTGGATTTGCCAGAAAGTGCTCCTCCACCAAGCAGTCGCACTGCATCATTGACACCGGGAACATTGGCCCACATGTCAGATTATGCCTTGCAGATCCTAAAAAGGGACCCCGCATTGCCAAAATGATGAACGATGACGACTACTGGTTGGCCAGCATCCTGGATCCACGCTGTAAAGGCAAATTCCAAAACATCATGCCACAGGAGAACCTTGACCTAATATTGGCTAACAAACAAGCTACTCTGGTAAACAGTTGGTTGAGGCATTCTCAGCACACAGCAGCGGTGATGGTTCTCACACGAGCCTTAGGGGCCAGGGGCAGCTTGGAAGAGGTGTTCGTGGTGCACACATCAGAAGTGGCATTGGAGACAGGGGTTTCATGACCATGTTGTGAACTGATTTTTCAAGTCCCACTCACACGACTGGTAGTAATACTGCATCGATGGAAAGTGACAGGAGTCAGCACTTGTCAACTATGGTTACAAACTACTTTTCCTCCCATGTCGATGTTCTCCCTCACAGGTCATTCCCCTTTGACTATTGGGCCACTAAGGCTGGTTTCACACTTGCGTTTTTTTTCGCGGTATTTTAGCGCTAAATAGCGCATGCGGTTTTTTTTCCTATACTTTGCATGGGATGCGCTTATGTGCGCATACACATGCGTTTGTACGCGTTTTTCCGCGCATGCGTTTTTTTGCGGTACGCGCTCGGGCGCACAAAATGCATCCTGTTGCATTTTTTGGGCGTCCGACTTGCCTCAAAAAAACGCATGCGCGC
This sequence comes from Dendrobates tinctorius, assembly GCF_039654945.1. Classification (NCBI taxonomy): domain Eukaryota; kingdom Metazoa; phylum Chordata; class Amphibia; order Anura; family Dendrobatidae; genus Dendrobates; species Dendrobates tinctorius. The sequence goes on from NW_027361683.1 coordinate 12,229,739, forward strand.
GCAATGCATTTTTTTACAGCAAGACACCCATTATAAGTCTATGGGTGCGCAAATGTGCGCATTGGCATGCTTATGTATGCGTTTTTTTGCGCATGCGTTTTTTTTTTTACCATTAGTTGGACAATGGAATTTAGGGGTTTGGGTTAGAGTTAGAGTTAGTTAAGGGGGTTTAGGGCTAGGGTTAGGGTTAGCTAGGGTTTAGGGTTAGGGTTAGGGTTAGTATGGTTTTTTTAAGGGTTAGGGTTAGGGTCAGTGTTAGGGTTAGGGTTAGTATGGTTTGGTTAAGGGTTAGGGTTAGGGTCAGGGATAGGGTTAGGGTTAGTATGGTTTGGTTAAGGGTTAGGGTTAGGGTCAGGGTTAGGGTTAGGGTCAGGGTTAGGGTTAGGGTCAGGGTTAGGGTTAGGGTTAGGGTTAGTATGGTTTGGTTAAGGGTTAGGGTTAGGGTCAGGGTTAGGGTTAGGGTTAGTATGGTTTGGTTAAGGGTTAGGGTTAGGGTCAGGGTTAGGGTTAGGGTTAGTATGGTTTGGTTAAGTGTTAGGGTCAGGGTTAGGGTTAGGGTCAGGGTTAGGGTTAGGGTTAGGGTCAGGGTTAGGGTCAGGGTTAGGGTTAGGGTTAGGGTTAGGGTCAGGGTTAGGGTTAGGGTTAGGGTTAGTAAAGTCATGGTTTGGGTTAGTGTGAGGGGCCACCTAATGTTGGAAAAACCGCAAACGCGGTAAAAACGCACTAAAAACGCATACAAACGCATAAAAACGCTGCGTTTTTTTCATGCATGCTCATAAAAATGCTTGAAAAAAACGCAGCATTTGTATGCGTTTGTATGCGTTTTTTCAATGCGTTTTTTTGCGGGAAAAACGCGCTGCAAAAAAAAGCAAGTGTGAAATTAGCCTAAACTGGACACCTGGCCTGAATTGGCACAATATGCGCTACAGGAGCTCGCTTGCCCAGCTGCAAGTGTGCTATTGAAAAGAGTCTTCAGTGCTGCTGGATCAATCCTGACAGAAAAAAGGACCCGTCTGTCGACCCAAAATGTGGATGATCTAACCTTCATTAAAATGAACCATGCATGGGTTTCCAAGCATTTTGTCCCACCTTCCCCTGATGACACATAGATTGACAGAAAAATGGCTTGCTTTGGTCCTCCTCTTCCTGGGACTTGAACAATTTCGCCTTTTGCATCAGCTGAATGTCCAACATCAACATATGCCACTTTCTAAAACTCCATAACTGTGCTGCCTCCCCCCCATGGCCGGGGTCACCATCTAGCGCACGAAACCGTGCGAGTGCCGTTGCCCTGGACAGGTGGGTAGGCCGACTCTTGGGCGCGGGCACTGGCACAGGGTCCCTCATAGTGCAATCAAGTGTCTCTTACGGTGGTAGTACACACCCGCCGTCAGACACACCGTCGTACTATGAGGGGCCCAGTGCCAGTACCGACGCCCATGAGTGGGCCCCCCTTGCTTGGGCAGGGCCCCAGCATTTGCAATCTTTACCTCTCCCTGCTCCTCCGCTGTGTAGTCTGGGCCGTCAAATCCATACTGGGCCTGACACCGTCTGAGCCTGCCTCCTGATCTATAGACATATATTTTGAATGTGTGCACTATGCTATCCATACATGTTATCCGGTGATACGGTACCCTTTCTCACCTTTGTGCAATCACGTGTAATCCATACTGGGCCTGACACCGTCTGAGCCTGCCTCCTGATCTATAGACATATATTTTGAATGTGTACACTATGCTATCCATACATGTTATCCGGTGATACGGTACCCTTTCTCACCTTTGTGCAATCACGTGTAATCCATACTGGGCCTAACACCGTCTGAGCCTGCCTCCTGATCTATAGACATATATTTTGAATGTGTACACTATGCTATCCATACATGTTATCCGGTGATACGGTACCCTTTCTCACCTTTTTGCAATCACGTGTAATCCATACTGGGCCTGACACCGTCTGAGCCTGACTCCTGATCTATAGACATATATTTTGAATTTGTACACTATGCTATCCATACATGTTATCCGGTGATAAGGTAGCCTTTCTCACCTTTGTGCAATCACGTGTAATCCATACTGGGCCTGAGAACGGCTGGCGAGCTGTTAAGCAAGCTACAGCACCTGTGGTTTGCACACGTAAGTTTTTCATTTTTTCAGGAATGACGGTTAGGCCTAATTCCGGAACTGCGGTTGACCTGCACTTGCTGGGAAATCATCGTTCGCGGGTAATAATTGTAATCCCAGATCCCCATCTCTAACGGTGTTCAGTGGGTTATCTGCACCTGTAAGCGACAAACGTTGGCCCTTTCAGTGTAGCGCACATGCAGCCACGGACATGTAAGGGCATGACACACCAGTTATTGGCCAATCTCATGTGCCAGAGCCTCGCGTGTCCCTCTAGTAAGCTGGACTCGGACCGCGGGGCTTGACGGAGTCTCGTTCGTTAACGGAATTAAACTTGCAATGTGTGCATCTTTTTTGTTGCTGGATGGTTGAGGTTGCCCGTGTTGAGTCAAATTACGCCGCAGGCTCCACTCCTGGTGGTGCCCTTCTGGACATTCCTTTAAGGTTCAGCTTTGCAACCATACTGCCCACGTAAAACAAACACTTTGCCTTCATGAACGCTCTTTGGAGGGTCGTGACTTGTGGGAATAACGCCGCCCAATCAGTTAACCTGCTAGAGAGATCCTTCGTTGCTCCCAAGCATGACATCACACTCCCTAGGAGGAAGGTAATGCCACTGTGGCGACTGTACTCCTGGGGGCGACACAAGTGCACTGATGCCCAGCCACTGCTAGATGATTCTGCTGGTACATTGACCCAGACCACTACATTCCCCTCGCACTCTACACAGCCAGAATCTGACCCTGATGAAACTCAGGTTACCCTTCCCATATACTGTTCCATCTTACACGGTGACAAAGAGGAAGCTGCAGATGAAAGTGCAGGTTCGGCCCACCCGCCATCAGACACACCACCGTACTATCAGGGGCCCTGTGCCAGTGCCGTCGCCAACGAGTGGGCCCCCCCTGCTTGCTCAGGATCACAGCACTTGCAAGGTTGAAATACTGTGCAGTGAGATAGAAGATGGGGACGACGAGGAGTCCAGACTAGTACAGGGATTCCCTAGCGAGGAGACTTATTTCATTGTTTTCAATGTTGGGACAGCAATTTTTGGGGAGCACTATACTCTGGAGAATGATAGATGGGGCCCACCATACACTGGAACATTCCAAAGGTGGATATCAGACACTGGAGCAGCATTTACAGGGCCCATTATACACTAGAGCATTAGAAATGGGGTCCATTATGTATGGAGCATTATTTGGGCCCATAAGACAGTGGAGCTTCTTCCATGGGGACCAACATATACTGTAGCATTATGTGGAGCTCATCATATACTGTTTCAAACATTATATGGGACCAATGATTCTGTATGGAGAAATAGATGGGCCTCGTCATGAGATGTAAAAAGTGAAGTATTTTTCTTTGTAGTATACCACTATTTCTCTGCCGTATTGGAGCAGCATGAGTCGTGGTATGTGTTAAAGGGGCGCTCTTTCACCCAGGTCACATGAAAACCTGGAGCCAGCCCTACCCCCCCACAACTTTAGCCAAATAACCCCCATTTTTCAGTGCGTAACTAGTATTATGAAGTAAATAAAGGGTGACAAGATTCAGTAATAAGAATTTATGCTTTTGGCATTCAAATGGGCACTGTAAGTGTGTTTCCTGTCCTCCTCTCACTGCCGACTTTTCTTCCCCATTGACTTACATTGGGTTTCGTGTTTCAGTCGGACCCCCAACTTTTCCTTATAGACGGCCGATTTCGTTCGACCCGACTTTTGCGAAAGTCGGGTTTCGCGAAACCCAACTCGACCCGAAAAAAGGCAAAGTCGCTCATCTCTAATCATTAGTCATTTAGGACAACATTGGATCATTCATAGATCCACAATGAACTTCTGGAGTGAGTTTGCTGCACTGAAAGTAAAGGGGCCGAATAATATTGCACGCCCCACTTTTCAGTTTTTGAATTTCCACAAAAATTTAAAATAACCAATACATTTCGTCCAACTTCACAGTTGTGTTCCACTTGTTGATTCTTCACCAAAAATTTACATTTAGTATCTTTATATTTGAAGCATGATATGTGGGAAAAGGTTGAAAAGTTCCAGGGAGCCGAATACTTTCGCAAGTCACTGTAACTTAAAAAAACATGTAATAAAGAAAAATAAAAAATAATCTTGAACCAGCAGGCGGAGATCCAAGTGGAGGGGTAGAACAGTGCCTTGTGTGTCTATCTTACTGTAGTAGTGATGAGCAAGCAGTAAACTGCTCAAGTGCTCGGTACCCAAATCGAGCAGGTCAGAAGCCCAGACTTGCTCAAATTGAGCACCAATCATATTGTAAGTCAATGAAAGAGTTAAGCTTTTTTCTGGGAGACCTGTACTCAACTATGAGAGAGAGGAGAGACAGAGAGAGCGAGCTCACTAAGAGTTCAGCTGACAGAGGAGTCCCTACTCTCCCAGTAGGGGAGATCGTGGCTTCAGTGCAGCATGAGTTCATATGATTCAAATGAGACGGTCTCTGACATCCTTTTTGCTGCTGTGGCAGGGTCTCTCACATCCTCTGGCAAGGGTCTATTGCATCTTCTGTGCTGTTTTGACATGGTCTTTCACATCCTCTGTGCTGCTTTGACAGGGCCTCTGACATTTTCTGTGCTGCTGTGGCAGGGCCTCTGGAGAGGTTGTGTAAGTATGAGTGGCTGATGTATATGAGAGAGAGGTCACAAAAAGTCCAGCTGACTGAGGAGTCCCTGTGCTCCCAGCAGGGGAATTCCCGAATTAAGTGTAGTGTAGGATCAGAGGATAGAAATGAGCATATTAAAAGGACCTGAGCACTCGAGGACCATGCTATATTTAGCACTGCTCGATACTCGATCATGCACCCAAATGCTCGATCAAGTGCCAACTCTAATAAATAAATGAAAAAAATGATGTGGGGTCCCCCATATTTTTTGCTAACCAGCCAAGAGAAAACAGACTGCTGTGAGCAGATTTTATTAGGCTAGAAAGGGGAAAATATCCATGGACCTTCCCAGCCTATTAATATCAGCCCCCAGCTGCCTGATTTCCCTTTTCTGGTTAATAAAAATGATGTCAGGTCCCTCTATTTTTAATAACCAGCTAAGGCACAGCAGACAGCTGGGGGCTGAAATTAACAAACTGGAAATGGCCATAGCTATTGTCCCATTCCCAGTCTAATAAGACCAGCCCTCAGTTGCCATAGAAATGGCACATCTATTCGATGCTTCAGCTCCTCCCTGGTGTGGTGGCAATAGGGGTAATGGAATTTGGTAATTTTTACTTGCATCACCCATTTTTTATAACCAGCAAAGGCAAATCAGACAGTTGGGGGAAGATATTAATAGGATTGGGAGATCTATGGATATTGGCTTTCTTTCCATCATAATAAGACCAGTTCATAGCTGTTTGCTTTCTCTTGGCTGTGTGATGACTCCTGGAGTGGACCCTCTGGGTCGTCGCACCAACCCACCCAGGGAGAGCTGACCTAGTGAGGACCACCCCCTACACAGGGAGTGCCAGGGGCAAGCCCAAGGGGGTAAGGTACCTTGACTGCTGGCACCAGGTGGCCGGCTCACAGGAGACACGAGTGAGTGCTTCTACAGGATGCTACTAGGAGTGTGCAGGAAACAGGAACATGCAAAGCATGGACACAGGGACATGCAGGGTAAAGGACAGTACAGGGCAAGTGTACGGAAGCACCAAGGGTTCAGGACAAAACAAGGCCTGTACATGGAAGTGCGCTAGATACAGGATAGTGCAAGGTGAGTATACGGGAGCAGTGCACATATGGTGAGCACTGACAAGCGCACCCGGGTGCGAGCAAAGCAGGGCACGTGCAAGGGAGCATTCAAGAGCAAGGCAATGAAGCAGGTGTGCCAAGAAGCACGACAGAGCACAGAGCACAGTGCAGTAGCAGAGCACGAGGCAGAGTGCAGGCACAGAGCACAAGGCAGAGTACAGGAATGGAGCAGGTGCTAGGAAGCACAGTGAGACAGAGTACAGGAATGGAGCGCAAGGCAGAGTACAGGTAAGGAGCACAAAGGCAGAGTACAGGCACGGAGCACTAGGCAGGGGACCCGAGTACAGCATCCAGCCAAGCAAGGACCAAAACAGACCAAGCCAGGAAGCACAACAATAATCAGGAACCTCCCATAGGAAGAGGTAGCCTGATATAGGGTAAGAGCACAGGGACTTCCGGGTCAAGTCCTCCAGGACCATAGAGAGGACATGGCTGCAGACAGATCCGAGAAGAGCGCGCCCGCGCACTAGCAACATTAAGCAATTGTGAGACTAGCTGCGAGAGGTGCCCTTGCGCACCAAATGGGAACCCTGGAGTGGCTGCGGCACCGGAAGTGGTGACGCCGGGCATAGGGTCCCGGCCCCAGGTGAGATCAGCGTGACAGGCGGCGTAACAGGCTGATTATTAAAAAATAGGGGAGGACACCATGTCAATGTTCTAATTTTTTTTATGTTATACTGTCCCTCACTCGAACAGCATTGCCACCTGTGATCCAGTGATTATGCAGGAAGGGTCATGGGTGGCACCTGCCAGTCACATCCATGTCAGTGCTTATAAACTTGATGATTGGATGTGCTGCAGCCTTTCAATAAGCTTTATTAAGTATTTTGAACTCCGAACAGTACCACAGACTTCTGGGAGAAGTCTGTGTTCAGTTCAGCAACAGACACTAAGTGTCCCTTAAGAGCTCCAAACCTTACAGTTCGGGGTCGACTATACCTATTTGTAGCCAAAATCATGTGTGACTGTCATGCATCTGTTGCTATTATAGTTTTCCTCTGATTGTTGCACTCCAGATTTTGGTTTACAAGTACAGAAGTAAAATACTGACCAAATACTGAACGTGTGAATGTGGCCTGAGGAATATTTTATATTAGTGAAGTTTTCACTTTTTTGGCAAATTGTTATAAATATCAGGAAAGGTGAATGTGCAGACAGAAGGGTTTTTTTAGGAGTTCAAGTGGAAACAGCTTCAGGAATTTTTAATACACACACTTTTTGCTTTTCTCAACAATAAAGATCATCTAGAAATCTTAAGCAGTCCCCTTCTCAGCATAATGAAAAGTAGGCCCTGGGAGAGAGAACCATCTCTTTTGTCTCTTAGACATCAAGTGGTGGGGGACCAAGAACAGTAGGAATCATCATCAAAAATAGCCCCAAGACAGACAACTTCAGGAGAAATAGCCATCGTGGCTGCTGCCCTACTAGCTATCCTCAAACAATTCCCGCTTAACCTTAACCCTCCCCTCCTACTTAGATCAATATCTCCTGAGGGTGGTCTGAATGAACCATTGAGTAATGTATGGGTTTCGGATTGAATCTGGGACCCTGTCCTTTATCTGAAGAGTCATTTCTTTGTTTTAGTTTGGCATGTTGCCACTATCAGATGCCATCTCTAATCAGAGATATTTTCCTTGCCTACTTCCTCCCATGGTATCACTTCAGCATAGGATAGAAACCAATGGAAGAAATAATCCCATTGTTTACTATGTGATTGTTCCCACCTGTCTGGCAAATCAGTTTTTGCAGGGTACATGAGCCGGTGCTGATACAAGGACCGGAGCACAGCATTTTATTTAATGTTGAGCTCCTGCCATTAACCAGCATATTAAAAAATAAAAAAAACATGTTGGCAACTGATGCATTTTTGTATCAGTTGTGCGATCATTTGGGATATGGTTAGCCAAAACTGAGTATGAGTCTATGTGTATTTGTGATCCCAGCCTTATAGCTAGGGATGAGAAAGTTTCATAGTCCTCTTTTCAACTGATTCTACAAAATGTGAATGACTCTTTTATCTGCTAATCAAGAACTATTTTTATCAATAGTAAATTCAATTTCTCTCATTATTTTTAAATTAGTTTACTATTCAATGACCAATGATCAATCCCGTTTGAATGCAGGAAAGATATAGATCTTTGTACCGTGTTGTGTTAGCCAATAGATAAAAAATATTTAGACCTGAAAGTCCTCAGTGGTTGATACTTTTTAATGGCTAACTTAAAAGATGGTAGCAAATTCCACGCTTTTGAGATTACTCAGATCTCTACATCAGGCATAGAATAATACAAAATCTGAAGAATCACATATTTACACACAACAGGGTGCAGAAATAATGCAATATAAAAGATAAGCGACCTGAAGCAGAAATATCATTATGGGAGAGGGATAAATGGTTGTGGCCATAGATATTGTAACAGTTCCTAGATAAGGAGTGTGAAAATTGTATTGTCCTCTGATTGAGGTCTGGTCCGTGGTTGTGATGCCCCCACAAGATCTGAGGAGCAAATTCCTTAAGCCCCCGTTACACTCTGCGATATCGCTAGCAATATCGCTGTAAAGTCACCGATATTGTGACGTTGCAGCAATATTGCTAGCGATATCGCTGCATGTGATACTTACCTCCGACCAGCTCCCCCGCTGCTTATCGCTGATTGCGCGAGAAGCTCCTGGACCATTCCTCATCGGCCACTTCCTGCGGCGCTTCCTGTGGCGCCGACGAGCGAGGCGTGGAGCCGGGCGGGAGGACGCAGGATCGCCGCGTCTGACAGGTAAGTAGCGACCCCCGACCCCTGCGATGTCGCTGGTGAGATCTGCCTGTTTGGCAGCTCACTAGCGACCACCTAGCGATGTACCAGCGATCCTGACCGCGTCATATCGCTGGTCGGGATCGCTGGTGCATCGCTAGGTGTAACGGTACCCTTAGTTGATATAGAGTGTGTCAAGGGTTGTCACATGTTTATACTCCCAGACTATTCTGTCTCTCTGAGATTTGAAGTTACCTTTTAATATAAGTGATTTCATTTCCATGATGCTATCAGGGATACAAAAACGTTTTGCCACAGGTAAATCTATTCTGTTCTCTTTTATTGTGTGACGATGAGAATTCATCCTTGCTCTAAGCTTTTGCCCTGTCTCTCCCTACATACAGACCCCCAGTTGGACATTTAGTACAAATAATTAAGTACACAACATTTGATGTGATACAGCTGTAAACACCTGGGATCTTGTAGTCCTGATGTGAGTTGGGGATATTTATCTTGTCCGTGGTCATTATAAATGGACAGGTTTTACATTTTTTTCTGGTTGCAAGGAAAGGTTCCTGTGGCTGTTATAGTGGACAAGGAGCTTCTGACAATGATGTTTCTTAGATTTGGGGGCTGCCTAAAACACAGCAGTGGGAGATCTGGAAATATGGATTGTAATTGGGCATCTTTTTGTAGCAAAGGTTGTAATTTCCGTGCAGCTCCCCTTAGCACTTCCAGATTTGGATTGTAGGTGTCACTAGAGGCACCCAGTTGCTTTGTTCTTTAGCTTTGTAATGTAGATGATTTTTTGATATTCCGGTGGCTCTTGTAATCTGGTTTTCAATTGTTCTTCGATGGTAGCCAAGATTCAAAAAGTTCTTTCTGAGGGCACCAAGGTATTTTTCTCTATCCATGAGGTTGGAACATATTCGAATGCCTCTGATGGCTTGGCTGTAGACAATAGAGTTTTTTTTATGTGTTTTGGATAGAAACTGTGCCATTTAAGGTATGTTGGACGGTCGATGGGCTTCTGATACAGGGACGTCTCTGTTTCATGGCTCTGTAGCTTAATGATGGTCTCCAAAAAGTTAATTTCAGTACAGGAATAGCTGAGTGTTAAATTAAAGGTAGGATGAAATTGATTAAACTGTTCATGGAACGCCTTTAGCTGTTGCTCAGATGCCTGATGAAGCGAGACCTGAGTAGTCTTGAAAGCTTGGAACGTGTTACCATCTTTTCAGTTAGTTATTAAAAGGTATCAACCACTGAGGACTCTCAGATCTAAATATTTGCTTCAATACATACATTTACATCCCTGTGAGATCCAAAATAAATATGAAAAACTTCTCCAAAACAGCATAGTGTGAATAAGACATTTTTCTGCCACAAAATAATATTCCTTGTTATTCAGTTCAAGAAAATCATCAAGCCTCTCCTTTTCTACATTTGCACTGTGAATATTTAAAGAATGGTTTGCATATAACCCAGTAATGGAATGATTCTTAAAGGTGTTTTCACCAGTTGTAAAACACCATCAAATCTTGCACAAAAATGTTGCCTTTTTTGAGGTGGTTTTGTTCAGCTTCTCCAAATTGGGGTGGAACTGGGGCTAGATGGGTGTGTAAGCATGGCCAACATAGTCTGGACAATTTGTCGCGTACCTTACACCAATAATGTTACTCCAGTCCTGACTGAAACAACATTTCGGGTGCAGGTGCAAATAGGTTTACAATTAATTCTTTAGGTGTAAATTCTCCTATATTTTTCAGTTCATGGTGCAGTAACGTAAATTATGTTACTAAAATCTACTGTACAACTCATCCCACAAAATGCAAGTTATGACTTGCAAAAAGGAAAGGAAAAAATTCAATATGAAAAAATAAAATATCGACTTGTCATGATGTAGTCAAGGGGATTTTTCAGGACCAGAGAAGCATTTCTCCGGCATTCTAACAGCACCACACCTGTTTACAGGTTGTTGTGGTTTTGCATAATTTCTTCATGTCCAGTATTTGCTTCTTTCATGCTGTGTTATTTGATTCCAACATTCAAAAGGGATTTATAAAAGAACAGGTAACTCCGAGTTTGGTCAGTGTGTCAGTCTTTACCATCCGAGTTTGGTCAGTTTTGTTGGATGAAAACGAAAAATGCAGGTTTCTCAAACCTCTTGTATAAAACATTCTGTGCAAAATGGACAGTCATGTGCTGTCCTTTTTTTTGTACTGACCCAAAGACTTGCATTGGAAAATTTGATCAGACACTCGAAAAATATAATACAAGTCTCCGTGCCTTTGTGTGAATCCATCGGTTTAAGGAAAGAGTTGAAATTTTGAGCTACCCCATAGATTATGGGTGCTATCCATGAAAAACATAAATAGCACATGTATGAGAAAAAGTGACCGGTGAAGGAACTCTTATATAGCCTTACATTGTCTAACAATAGGCAAAAGCAAGATTTTCTCTATAATCAGTGAATTTTCATTTCTGCTCAGCTTGCGAGATTAGTCTGATGTTCAGGTCAAGGAAAGACAGTGAAGCACCCCATAAAACACAATAGATTGTTCTCCTAAAATATAACAGAGCATTTCTTATGTTTATGACATTTCCTCCTGCTAGATAACTCCCTGAAATGTCCTTCTAATAGTACATATCTGACCTTACGACCAAAAAGACTTCCTATTAAACATGACTAATGCCATTTTCTATTATATGACCTAATTAAGAATCCAGAAAAGGCCTTTAAACTATGCTATAATGAGTGACTGTATTTAGTAATGGATTGTTTTTAGCAGCTGTGAGTAACACACTTTACTGCATCAAATTCTAGCACAATTATAGAGCAAATACTTTTTTACTGATGAAAGAATTAAATTGTAATTCTAGTCTAAAACAGCACAACTCCCCTCTGTTTTATTGGCAATCAATTTTTTGTATATCCTTTTTATATCTTTCTATAGATGGCTGCTTTCTGAAAATGAGTATGCAGGAAGAAAAGATTTGCCCAGAAAGTAACCTTATTTTGAAGCGTTATTTGTGCATACTTTATGCTGCAGATTTGTGTAGCATGGGAGAAAATGAATTAGGCTTTAGAAACAAGCTGTCACTTGCTCCTAGAGGTGTGAAAAAATTATGAGGTCTGTTGTACCGAAAAACACAAATAGCCCACCTTTCTTGAAGAAAGCACATACATTTGAGACAAAGTTAGACTTGAATCGTTGGCTGAATTTTTATTTATTTGAGTCATGCAGATTTCAAGGCTGGTTGATTCATTTGCTTTCCAAGAAAAAAAAATGTTCAAATCTATCTTCAGTAGAACTTTGATAGGTATAATTTATTTGATTTTCAAATATCATTACGTTTTCTGAGCCATAATCCAACAAGCCGTGTATATGACAGCACATAATGTACAGTTATCGAAGGCCATCAAATGAATAAATGTGATTTGAGTATAACTCAAAGATACATTGGATTATGGCTGAAAAGTTTCTAGGTTCCTGAACAGTAAAATTCCAGTAGGTTTCACGTCATCTATTGGGATCAATGCTTGGTTTAAAAAAAAAAAATAATACTAGCTTATGCTAACCCTTGGTCATCATGATGAGCTTTTAAAAGGGAATCTGTCACCCCATTTTAGCCCTATCAGCTGCCGGCACCGCCACCAGGGGTTATCTACTTATCTGTAATGCTGTAGATAAGCCCCCAATGTAACCTGAAAGAGTAGAAAAACAAGTTAGAATATACTCATCAGTGGCGTGGTCAGGTGCGGTGGGTGTCGCGGTCCGGTCTGGCACCTCCCATCTTCATATGATGCCGTCCTCCTTCCTACGTCTGCCGTGGCTCCAGCACAGGCATACTTTCTCTGCCCTGTTGAGGGCACAGTAAAGTACTGCAGTGCGCAGCCGCCGGGAAACCTCAGAGAGGTCCGGCGCCTTTCAGGTTACATCGGGGGCTTATCTACAGCATTATAGAATGCAGTGGTGAGAGTGCTTTCTCCACGTATGAGGATTTAAGTCAATGACCAAAATGTTGTACACTCACTTTTGGACTGCAAATACATTTCCAACTATCTCCTGTATATTTAAAGGCCTACCACTTTTGATTTAAAGTATGCAAGAGATGTGCCCCTACTATAGCACTATCTCCTCTTGAGTGCAGTGGTTTAAGTAGAAATTTGGGGGTGGAATGGAAAAAAAACATGTTCACCATTATTGATCTGCTTTTGTTTTTACAGCATTTGCTGTACAGTAAAAATGCTTTGCTAATTTTATTCTGCAGGTCAGTACAATTACTGCAATACCAACTTTGTATACATAATTTTGTACGTCTTGTTTTGAAATAATACAAATAAAACTCCCAAAAAATATATCCTAAGACTAATAACTGCACAACAAGAGGAAGAAACGGGAAGACAGAGACGGTTTCTAGGTATTTTAGCCTGGTCACTATTGAGTGCAATGCTTAAAATAGTTCTGACCATTGCTGTTACAGACAGTATGACAACACAGCATTTATTCTTAATTAGGACAGATATATTTTTCAATAGGTCAGGAGACATAGACTATTATCCATATAAGTCTGAAGGTTGACTTTTGTTGCAGATTGAATTAATGTTTGTGAATTGTTGAATGGCTGCTTTTTACCTATTGTATCAACTCCTACAGTGTATTGTGCTGCTATCCTTGGGGGCAGGGAGGCATAATCATTGAACAATCAATGTTTGCTAATAGGTTGATTAGCCATTGTATAAGTCCATGTAGCTTGCTGACCTGCAACACTGAAGAACAAACTATGCAGATTGATTAAATGCTCAAACCATGAAAGTTGACTTCATCCCACCTTCCAGTGACCTGTAGATGATGGCCTGAGGGACAGACATGGTTATAAAACGATACCTTTATCCTTCTGCAGAGAAACTCTATATGAGAGTAGCCTATGCACCATGGCTCCAACAGGAGGAATACAGATTTGAGACACTCTACAGGACACCGTCTTAGTGGACCACGGCCTCACCTGGAGGAGTACAGATTTGCTCCATTGTCCATCAATGAATCCATGGAGATGTTCAGTGAAGCCGGGTTGAGATAATCAGGTCACCGGGCCACAGACTTCAATGGACTGTCAGCTTCCTAAGCTTGTCATTACCTCCTCTCTGTAGGTATGCTTCAAGAAAAGGGTGCCACTGGTTGGGGTAGTCGGCCTTGGAAGCCCTGAAGTCGCAGCTGCTCTAATCCTGGCGAGCCAGTGGAAGGGTGATACTCTGTAATTTGCACCATCTTATGTACTTGCTGGGACTGTAATATATGTTATTGTCTGTTGGTGGTTAAACAAAGTATTGCCTTACTGTTTTATCCTCATCCTGTGTTGTCTGAATAGTATTCTGCCCATGGGAAAGGAGTATGGGCGTTCAGAGGAATGAGCCCTGGTCCATGCATTCTCCCTAAAGACAGCCGGGCAAGAGGGAGAGAGTACCCTCTGACCCCCTTTCTCCACACTTGGTAGCAGCAGTGGGATATTATAGAGCCAGATTGATCCAGGGGAGCTGCAGGGGACAGGTGCTTTTAGACACTGTCCCATGTCTCCATAACAAAGGAGGCATATAGACAGATTCAGCACCCAAGGTGACGCATACACAGCAGGTTTTGGATGCCACTATATCCAACACCACTAGCCTGGCCTTGAGAAGAGGACCGGAGGGGATATACAGTCTCAACAGGAAATGGCAACTACAGGAAGTGTGCCAGCTTTGACAGATCGAATACAGGACCATCGACACTTGAACAGACTTGATGCAGGAAGTGGTTCTTTGGGATATCCGGAACATCATAGAGGATGATAAGTTTTACCAAGAGGAATTAAACTGCTTGCCAAATCAAGGATCAAGTAACAGTCTGGAATCAAATACGCAGTCCCAACTAGCCCGAATCAAGGAGTTATTGGTCACATTGGGACCCGGCGCCTCAAGTGGGAGAAAGAGTTGGAAGAGTTTTTCAATTGGTACAGGCAGATTTGTACCATTCAGCTGACGAATCATGGGGGAGGTGGTGCCAACCATTAGCCTTCGCCAGCCTCCAGGAACCACGGGATGTGGAGGATGCCATGAGTGGACACAATGGATATGAGTTCAGTTATCATCAATTACTTGAAGAGTTACCCAGGTCAAGCCAGGGACCAGGAGAAGAATGAAAGGAAGCCTATCATGTCTGGCAATTTAAGATGAAGAGAAATGCGATGACACCGATTTTATTCTTAATTAGGCCAGAAAATTTTTCAGTAGGTCAGGAGACATACAGTTGTGTGAAAAAGTGTGAGTCCCTTTCCTTATTTCCAACTCTTTTGCATGTTTGTCACACTTAAATGTTTCAGATCACCAAATAAATTTAGTAAAAAGGCAGTTTTTAAATGAAGGTCCTTATTACTAAGGGAAAAAAATCTAAATCTTCAGGGCCCTGTGTGAAAAAGTGATTGTCTACTAAATCTAATAACTGGTTCGGCCACCCTTAGCTGCAACAATTGCAATCAAGCATTTGCAATAACTGACAATGAGTCTTTTACAATGCTCTGACGAGGGGCAGTACCCTGAAACACAGAGTCTTCAAATTAATATTCTGGCTTGGCTTTTATTCTAAGTCATGTAACAAGGCTCGTTAAAGGATCAACATTGACTTTTAGGATTGCTACTTCCAATAGGTGGCACTAGAGTTCTAGTCCTCTTCCTCTCTGAAGAGACAATTTGCATAATTTGCATATCTCCCAATGGAGCATTGTGGCTTTAAGTCTCCTCACCTCGACATGCTTAGCATGTCATTCTCCGCAAGGAGAAATGATACTTCTTGGATAACAATGCTCTGAAGAAACTTTTGCCAACTTATCTGCAGAATTGTTGAAATTCAGCTACATTGGGGGCTTTCTGAGCAAGAACCACATTTTTAAGGTCATGACACAGCATCTTAATCGGATTAAGGTCAGGACTCAGGACTTTGATTAAGCCACTGCAAAGTCTTAATTTTGTTTTTCTTAAACCATTCAGAGGTGGACTTGCTGGTGTGTTTTGCATTATTGTACTGCTGCATAACTCAAGTGTGTATCAGCATGAGGTCACTAATATATGGCCAGACATTCTCCTTCAGGATTTTTTGGTTAGACAGCAGAATTCTTGGTTCCATTTACAACAGCAAGTCTTCCAGGTCCTGAAGCAGCAAAAGAGCCAGAGACCATAACACAACCACCACCATATTTTACTGTTGGTACGACGTTTCCTTTCTGAAATGCTGTGTTAGTTTTATGCCAGGTGTAATAGGACATAGACCTTCCAAAAAAGTTCAACTTTTGTCTCAGTAGTGTTCTCCCAAAAGTCTTAGGGATCATCAAGATGCTTTCTGGCAAAACTGAGAGGTTTTCGTCTTGGAACTCTGGCTTGCAGGTCAATTTTGCCCAGTCTATTTCTTATGGTGGAGTCATGAACATTGGCCTTACCTGAGTCTTTTGTGACCTCTTGGATGAGTTGTCGCTGCATGCTTGGGGAAATTTTAATTGGCTGGCCACTTCTGGGAAGGTTCACCATGGTTCCATGGTTTTGGCATTTGGGGATAAGGCTCTCAATGTGGTTTGCTAGAATCCTAAAGCTTTAGAAATGGCTTTATAACTTTTTACAGACTGATAGACCTTAAGTGCCTTGTTTCTCATTTGTTCAAGAATTTCTTTGGATTACGGCATGATGCCTAGCTTTTGAGGAGCTTTTGGTCTACTTCACTTTGTGAGGCAGGTCTTACTTAAATGATTTCTTGCTTGAGGACAGGTGTGGCAGTAATCAGGTCTGCGTGTGCCTAGGGAATTTGAATTCAGCATTCGAAAAATTTGATAGACCACTGTTATTTTATGTTTTAAGGGGGCAATCACTTTTTCACACATGATTCTGTTGATTTGGAATTATTTTTCCCTTAATAATGAAGAACTTCATTTAACCTCTTAACCCCCAAGCGAGGTTTGCATGTTAATGACCAAGCCAAATATTACAATTCTGTCCACTGTCCCTTTATGAGGTAATAACTCTGGAATACTTCCATGGATTCTGGTGATTCTGACACTGCATTCTCATGACATATTGTACTTCATGGTATTGGTAAAATTTCTTTGCTATAACTTGGGTTTATTTGAGAAAAAAGCGGACATTTGGCAAAAATTTTGAAAATTTTGCAATTGTCCAAATTTGAATTTTCGTGCCCTTAAATCTCAGAGCTATGGCACACAAAATACTTAAAAAGTAACATTTTCCACATGTTTACTTTACATCAGCACAATTTTGGAACCCAAATATTTTATTGTTAGGAAGTTATAAGGGTTGAAAGTTGACCAGCGATTTCTCATTTTACAACACCATTTTATTTTAGGGACTACATCATATTTGAAGTCACTTTGAGGGGTTTATATGATAGAAAATACCCAAAAGTGACAATATTCTAAAAGCTGCACCCCTGAAAGTGCTCAAAACCACATTCAGGAAGTTTATTAACCCTTCAGGTGCTTGACAGGAATTTTTTGAATGTTTAAAAAAAATGAACATTTAACTTTTTTTCACAAAAAAATTGCTTCAGGTCCAATTCTTTTTATTTTACCAAGGGTAACAGGAGAAATTGGACCCCAAAAGTTATTGTGCAATTTGTCCTGAGTATGCTGATATGTGGGGGGAACCACTGTTTTGGCGCATGGCAGAGCACGGAAGGGAAGGAGCGCCGTTTGACTTTTTCAACGCAAAATTGGCTGGAATTGAGATCAGATGCCATGTCGCGTTTGGAGAACCCCTGATGTGCTTAAACAGTTAGAAACCCCACACAAGTGACGCCACTTTGGAAACTAGACCCCCCAAGGAACTTTTCTAGATGTGTGGTGAGAACTTTGAACCCCCAAGTGCTTCACATAAGTTTATAACGTACAGCCGTAAAATTAAAAAATCATATTTTTTCCACAAAAATTATCTTTTCATCCCCAATTTTTATTTTCTCAAGGGAAGCAGGACCCCAAAAGCTATTGTGTAATTTGTCCTGAGTAGGCTGATACCCTATATGTGCGGGTAAACCACTGTTTGGGCGCATGGCAGAGCTCGGAAGTGAAGGAGCGACGTTTGACTTTTTCA